>NC_044305.1:102434365-102767322 GCF_007474595.2 Lynx canadensis | reverse complement strand
TGTGAATTGGTGGGCCAGCATACTTTCCTTCAATAGTGCCTGTAAGAAGGGCAGTGACCCCACAGGGCAAACCCTGCCCTGAATCCCACAGCACAGGGAAACCAGACAGAAACAGGAGCTTAGACGGAAGCACCATACCACCGCATTGCAGCCACCGGTCCTACCAGGTGATTGACCAGGGGCCACAAGAATGCTGAGTATGGGCCGTCATGGGTGAAAGCCCTGGGGGCACCTGGGTGGATCAGTTGGTTAAGCATCTCACTCTTGATTTTGGCTCAAGTCATGATCTCTTGGTTCAGGGGTTCGAGCCTGCATCAGGCTCTACACTGCACTCTCTCTCTCTCTGCCCCTCCCTTGCTCTCTTTTCCTCTCTCTCTCCCTGCAAATAAACATTTTTTTTTTTAATGGGCAAGTCCTTATCCCAAGAGACAGGCAAATCTGCAGGCATTACCATTTGTTAAATTTGGCAAGGCACTTGAAAAACAAAAACAAAACTTGAGGCCCAATTTAGGGTAAAATATTCTGGAACCTTCTTTCCTATGTCCTGCCGACACTGTGTGTTATGGATATAACACTGTGTGTTATGGATATGGAAGGTTATTTTTTCTTTTCTTTTTTCTTTTCTTGTTTTGTTCCTCCCAGGAAGATGTAAGTGGCCGAAGCAGGAGAGTGAGCCCCTTTCTTTTTCACTTCCCCTTGGTCTCATGCTCAGATTTTGTTCTCTTCCTCATGACTTCTTTTAAGTCTTCCACCCACCCAGATACTAACCAGAGTTAGGAAAATTGTAGCCACATCTCAGAGCTATTATAAATCACTGAGGTTCCTCCAAAGAAGTGAAGGGCCTAATTGAAAGTAAGGGACTCGGCATGGCTGAGCGTTTTCCTTCCCTTTTCCACCCAAAAGAACGGACACTATTATAAGAAGCCTGGAAAAGAAGGGAAAGATACCTACAATTCCCAACATCTTAGCACGTTTCATTGGCAGCTTCAGACATTCCCATCACAACTGCTTATTCTGTGCCTACGTGTTTCACAGGTTGGTGCTCACTATCTGTGCACCTATCCACACGCCATCAAAGGTGCTAACATTTCTCAAGCATACGTAGAGGCCAGCCTATATTTTGCATATATTAATGCAGTAATAGCGTAACAACCATAGGGAGTAGTTACTAATAGAATCTCCGGTGAGGAAACGGAGGCACAGATCAGACAATGGTGGAGGCTGGACTGGCCCCCAGGCTGCAGACCCCCTGTCTTCAGCTCTTCTCTGATAGCGCCATCTCCTGTGCACCCTTCCAGCAGGGCAGCAGCCTCCAGACTGTTGCCTGTGAATGGCTGCACAGCATCCTCTTGAATGGATCTTGTTCCACATGATGGGCAATTTCACTCATATTAATTTTCTGGTATGGGGATGATTTTTTCTAATAATTTTTGGAGGGATGGGATTATCATGTTGCATAAGAGTGAATTCTATAGTTTAAAATAAAAAAAGGGGGGGGGGTGCCTGGGTGGCTCGGTTGGTTGGGCATCAATTCTTGATTTTGGCTCAGATCATGATCTCAGGGTCATGAGATTAAGCCCCATGGCAGTCTCCGCACTAGGCATGTAACCTGCTTAAATTCTCTCTCTCCCACAGTGTGGAGGTTCCTCAAAAATTAAAAATAGAACTACCCTATGACCCAGCAATTGCACTACTAGATATTTATCTAAAAGATACAAAAATGCTGATTTGAAGGGGCACATGTACCCAGTGTTTATAGCAGCACTATCAATAATCGCCAAAGTATGGAAAGAGCCCAAATACCCATCGACTGATGAATGGATAAAGAAGATGTGGTATATATATACAATGTATACAATATATACTTGAGGATCAAAAGAATGAAATCTGCCATTTGCAACAATGTGGATGGAACTAGACTGTATTATGCTCAGTGACATAAGTCAGTGAGAGAGATAAATATCATATGATTTCATTCATTTGTGGATTTAAGAAATAAAACAGATGAACGTAGGGGAAGGGAAGGAAAAATAGATAAAAAGAGACAGGGAGGCAAACCATAAGAGACTCTTAAATACAGAGAACAAACTGAGGGTTGCTGGAGGGGAGGTGGGGGGATGGGCTAAATGTGTGATGGGCATTAAGGAGGGCACCTGTTGAGATGAGCCCTGGGTGTTATATGTAAGCGATGAATCACTAAATTCTATTCCTGGAATTATTATTACACTATATGTTAGCTATCTTGGATTTAAATAAAATTCAAGGGGCGCCTGGGTGGCGCAGTCGGTTGAGCGTCCGACTTCAGCCAGGTCACGATCTCGCGGTCCGTGAGTTCGAGCCCCGCGTCGGGCTCTGGGCTGATGGCTCAGAGCCTGGAGCCTGTTTCCGATTCTGTGTCTCCCTCTCTCTCTGCCCTCCCCGGTTCATGCTCTGTCTCTCTCTGTCCCCAAAAATAATAAACGTTAAAAAAAAAAAATTTAAAAAAAAAAAATAAGAGTCTCCCTTTCTCTCTGCCCCTCTGTTCACCTCTCATATTACCCTAAGTGCTCGCTCTCTCTCCTCTCTCTCTCTCTCTCTCTCTCAGTGTGCGCGCGCGCGTGCGCGCTCTTCCCCCGCCTCCCCCCAAAAAGTAAAATACACTGGGCTGTTTGATGGCCAAATATCATCTGTCTTTACTTGTGAAGTTTAACTCGCTTCCCCTTTGGGTCCCTTTGCAAATGTAACCTCTTACTGGATTTTCTTTCCTTGAATTGTTAGAGCAGATAGAGACCATTTATAATCTTTATAATTTTTTTTTTTAATTATCATACAGTATTATAGACTCTTTTTCCATTTTGGTATGCAGTTCTATCGGTTTTTAACACATGAATATATCCATCTTCACAGTCAGGATACAGAACAGCTTCATCACCCAAAACACCTCCTCCTGCTACCCCTTTTGTAGTGATGCTGTGCCCCCATGGCTAATTCCGGGTAGCCATTCGTCTGTTCTCCATTACTATAGTTTTGTCTTTTTGAAAATGTTCTATGAATGGAATCATACAGTTTGGAACCCAGTTAGAAAATGAACAAGGGGCACCTGGGTGGCTCAGTCGGTTAATCGTCCGGCTCCTGATTTCAGCTCAGGTCATGATCTCACTGTGAGAGCGAGCCCTGAGTTGGGCTCTGCACTGACAGCGAGGAACCTGCTTGGGATTCTCTCTCCCTCTCTCTCTGCCCCTCCCCCACTCATGCTTGCTCACATGCTCTCTCTCATTCTCTCAAAATAAATAAATAAATAAATATTTACAAAATAAATAAAATAAAATAGGGGTGCCTGCATGGCTCAGTCAGTTAAGCATTTGACTCTTGATTTTGGCTCAGGTCATGATCTCAGGGTTTGTGTAATCGAGCCCCATGTGGGGATTCTTTCTCTCCCTCTCTCTCTGCCCCTCCCCCACTTGCGTGTGCACACTCTCCCTGTTCCAACAATAAACTAAATAATTAATTAATAAGCAAAAGCCTCTGACACTCACCAAAGAGGATATAAAGATGGCAAATAACCACAAGAAAAGATGCTCAACATCATTAATCATTTAGAGACCTGTAAATAAAGCCATGATAAGGTATCACTATCCACCTATCAGAGCAGCTTACAACCAAATCAAACCCAACCAAAAAACTAATACCACGTGCTAACAAGAATGCAGCACAGAGCCTCACACAGGGCTCAAACTCACAGACTGAGATTATGACCTGAGCCAAAGTCGGACGCTTAACTGACCTGAGCCACCCAGGCGCCCCTGTTTACACTTTTTTTGTTTACATTTTTGTAACAACTCAGTATGTAAGAGTAAAGAATGATTAAAGCATATTATTATATATACAGAATGTGATTAACACGTATCTTTGCCGGGAACATATAAACCATGGAATCATTAAAAATTCAGTGTCTTCGTGAATACCACTTTGGAAACTCATGTTCCATAGAGAATAACCATGACAAATCCAAAGCTTTGGGGAGGCTATGTCATGGATGGACCCATTCATGACTGCCAGGAGCTTGTGGTTTTCTTCAGGGCCCTGACTGTGCTAAGACATTATTTATAGCATAGAAGTCTTCATCGGTCATCACCCCTCATCGTGAATTCCATCGTGGCAGGGTTTCTAACATAGCCATGCAGTCTGATTTTTACAGGATAGACTATTGAAACTTACAGGACGGCTCTAGAGAAACAAAAATGAAAAGCCCCAAATACTTTCTTGTGGTCCTTGGTGCTATGATACGAGGCAAAGACTATCCTAATTTCTGTCTGGAAGAAAAGTATCTTTCCAGACATTTCAAGGTAAGATGATAGCATATGGGTGCATAATTGGAAACAGTCCTTGTAAGTGGGCTTTTTGTCCCTCCCCCACTGAAAGCAGACCACCCCTCTTTTCCCCTCTTTTCCTGGCACAGGTGCTCTGCCCCACTGCCATTTCCAAAGGACACAAGAATCCCATTTATCTCATAACTTGCAAAAAGAATGTTATCACTGTCAATATTGTATTTTATTTATTATTTTATTATTTATTATTGTTTTATTTATTTTAGACAGGGGTGTGGAGTGTGAGCAGGGAAGAGGGGCAGAGGAAGAGAGAGAGAGAAAATCTCTAGCAGGCTCCATGGTCAACATGGAGCCCGACTTGGGACTTGATCTCATGACCATGAGATCATGACCTGAGCCGAAATCAAGAGTCGGGCACTTAACCAACTGAGCCACCCAGGTGTCCCTCACTGTGAATATTTTTAAAGACAGAAAGAATGTGAAATTTTGCCAAGAAGTTTTTTTTTTTTTTTTTTAATTTTTTTTTTTTTTCAACGTTTATTTATTTTTGGGACAGAGAGAGACAGAGCATGAACGGGGGAGGGGCAGAGAGAGAGGGAGACACAGAACTGGAAACAGGCTCCAGGCTCTGAGTCATCAGCCCAGAGCCCGATGCGGGGCTTGAACTCACGGACCGCGAGATCGTGACCTGGCTGAAGTCGGACGCTTAACCGACTGCGCCACCCAGGCGCCCGCCAAGAAGTTTTATAGTTTGTTGTTGTGTGTTATTCCTTTTTTAAAAACCGTTTTTTAAATCTTGTTAATGTTTATTTATTTTTGAGAGAGAGATAGTGTGAGTTGGGGAGGGGCAGAGAGAGAGGGGGACAGAAGATCCAAAGCCAGAGCAGGCCATGCTGACAGCAGAGAGCCCCATGCGGGTTCAAACTCATGAACGGTGAGATCATGAACTAAGCCAAAATTGGACCACTTAGTGCTAAGATTATAACCTGAGCCAAAGTTGGATGCTTAACTGACTGAGCCATCTAGGCGCCCCTTAAACACTATTTGTGAAAAAAAATGATGTGGAAATTAAAGGTGTGTTTCCTTGCTTCAGGGCCCAGCTTTTAAGAATATAAACACTGGGGTGCCTGGGTGGCTCAGTCGGTTTGGGCGTCCGACTTCAGCTCAGGTCACGATCTCGCGGTCCGTGAGTTCAAAGCCCCACGTCGGGCTCTGTGCTGACAGCTCAGAGCCTGGAGCCTGTTTCAGATTCTGTGTCTCCCTCTCTCTGACCCTCCCCCGTTCATGCTCTCTCTCTGTCTCAAAAATAAATAAACGTTAAAAAATAAAAGAAAAAAAAAAAGAAATATAAACACTATTTTCCCACTTCCGGTGGAAAGAACTCTCCAAGTTTTCCTTTTATAAAAAGACTTTGTCTTCTTGTTTCTTCCCCCTTCCCCCACACCCAGCACATTCCGCTGCAGACACTACTGAAGTTCATGGTGGACATTGCCCAGGGGATGGAGTATCTGAGCAACAGGAATTTTCTTCATCGAGATTTAGCTGCTCGAAATTGCATGTAAGAGCCCTGGTCTGACTTGGAAGGGGTTAGACCTCATCATGTTAGACATTTGGGGGGACAGGGTAGGAATACGGAGTGGCCTGTTGCTATGAAAATATGGAGGAAGGGCAGATTTGGGAGGGGAGCGTGTGGCTGGCTCTAGAGATGGGATTTCTATGGCTCTGCTGTAAAACTGGGTCTTTTCACAATTTCTGCTCCCAAGAGTCTGGTTGACTTCCAAGACTTTCCTCTGTGACTCCTTTTTTATTTTCGCACTCTCAGCTTGGAGTGGGTGCTACTTCTGATCTTTGTGATCCTTCCCCCTTGCCATCGGCTAGTTTTGGACCCAGAGTTATATGTAAGTCAGCTAATCCTGGAGACAGTAAGGAAATGATAAAGGTTTTGCCCCTCAAGTTTCATGATGCCTCCTTGTGCATATGTACTGTGAACCCACACCAAAGCTTTCCTTTGCAGCAGACAAGGACTTCTATGAAAACTCTGAACTCAAGTTCCTCTATCTCTTCATCCTGCTTCAGCAGAGTCGTTATATGCTGTAAATCTTCAAGAATAATAACTAGTTCTTGATTTTAAGTTATTATTGCAAAATGAGAGAGTGTTCCTTAAATGTATTGCTGTTATTTGTTTTTCTGGGCTGCAGAAGGGGCCCCCTCACTCCTTACCTAGCCTCCCACCGGCCCCCTACCACCTGCACCTCATTTTTGAAAACCCAGAAGGGGCTTGTTTGTATTTCTTGTTTAAGTAATTTTTTCTGCCATGGAGGGAAAATCATGAAAAGCTCTCTTTGCCCTTCCTATTTCCTTCATGTTTTTCCCATCAGGTGAGGTGGTCAGCTGTCGTCTTTGCCTGAGACTGAGAGATTTCCCAGGACATGGGACTCGTCAGTTTTAAAAGTCAGTGCCGGGCAGACAGGAACAAGGCAGTTACCCCACCTCCAGACCACTCATCTCTCCCCCTCTTTCTCCTTCCTCTTGTCTAGGATCTGCCTTAACAGCTTGGGCTCTAAATGCAATTGCATCCCTTTCTACATGCAGTTAATTCCTCAAGTACCACCTGGCTACCTTAGCAGGAAGTCCAGGGTCCCCCTCTTAGAGCTTGTACTTCCCCAACTCCCTCAAAGTGGCAGGAGCAGTGCTGCCTCCAGCAGGACGGCCAGTGGGCACTGGAGGAGTCCCCCTGAGGGCCCTGGGTTTGGGCTGCTGCTCTCTCTCTCCTCCTGTGCACCATCTGTTCCCTGCACATGGCTCCACCCTCTGTGCACAGATCCCCACACGGACCGCGGGGGGTGCAAGGTCATAACTCTTCTGACGCCCCCATCACTGGCTCTGCCATTGGTCCCAGAGCAGGACCCTCACAAGCTGATGGGGTCTTTCAGTTCCTTATCATAAATGTTTCAGCTGCATCCGGTTTAGGCTTTGCCTCGGAGGTCGCTGAAGGCACGAACTCGCTCTCTGTAGGTTACGAGATGATATGACCGTCTGTGTCGCGGACTTTGGCCTTTCTAAGAAGATTTACAGCGGCGATTACTACCGCCAAGGCCGCATCGCCAAGATGCCTGTGAAATGGATTGCCATAGAGAGTCTGGCAGACCGAGTCTACACAAGTAAAAGTGACGTGGTACGTACAGAGTTTTGACGTGGAGTCCCACGTGGCAAAGATGGAAGGGTCACGGAAAGGAATGACTTACAACAGTTTTGCAAGACATTTTACTTCTGATTAACCGAGGATTGGGAGCATGGTCACACCTCCTATTTACTGCTAGATGCTCTTCCTTAACTGGAACACTAGATTCCGGTGAAGCAGCTTGACCTTCAGAAGATCTGTCTTTGCCCAGGCCTTTCATTTATTCCCATCTTTTTTTTTTTTTTTTTTTTTTTTTTTGTGCTACAATATAGTGACCTACTGACCACCACGAAGATATGTCATATCCACATTAAATTGAATGGGTTCATCCAGTGGCTCTTTGGAAGCAAAAGGTGCTGTGTACAGGCACCTGGGTGGCTCAGTCGGTTAAGCGTCCGACAGTGACTTGGGTCAAGATCTCACGGTTCCAGAGTTCAGGCCCCGCATCGGGTTTTGTGCTGACGCCTCGGAACCTGGAGCCTGCTTCAGATTCTGTGTCTTCCTCCCTCCCTCTCTCTGTCCCTCCCCTGCTCGTGCTCTGTCTCAAAAATAAACATTAAAAATTTTCAAAATAAATAAATAAAAGGTGCTATGTAATTATACCCTTCCCCAGAGACTGGGAAGAGAAGACACCTGACAACAGCAGTGGAACAGAGCATTACAGAGAGAGAGAGAGAGAGAAAGAGAGAGAGAGAAAGAGAGAAGGCTCTATCTGCCTTTGTCACAACAGCTTTTATACAACTGGGCAAGCGTGGCTCTCTGACCCCCTGGTTCTTGCCGCGTCGGGAGAGCAGCATATCCCTGGCATAATTGTCAGCTTTGTGCACCACCATCGGGCTTTAAGGAAATGACCTTTCTAAATGAAAAAGTCCATTCAGCCTCTCTGAAAAGACTTGCATCCTAACTTGTTGTTGCTTTGTTCTCAGTGGGCATTTGGCGTGACCATGTGGGAAATAGCAACACGGGGAATGACTCCGTACCCCGGCGTCCAGAACCACGAAATGTATGACTACCTGCTCCACGGCCACAGGCTGAAGCAGCCCGAGGACTGCCTGGCCGAACTGTAAGTGAGCTTCTTGGTGACGCGGGGCACTCTGCACGGGCCGCTCGGCTGGCTCTGCGAAGCCCGGGGAGCCGGTGTGTGCGCCTCTCCAGGGAGCCTGCACGTGCCCTGAGGTCCATAAGCACCAGTAGGAGATCTGTCCTGTAGACCAGTAGGTTGACTCTGTAGTGCATGAGGGCACCTGTGTGATTACCTGCCCTCTCACAGCGGCAGTTTCCCTTCTGTGCAGCATTTCCGACAAACCCCATTGTTTGTGACATTGATTGTGACTGACCACAATCGTATCTCCAGTCAGGAAATCTGGAAGCCTGAGCCCGTGACACTGAGGTCAGCCTGGTCCTCGGACTTGCTGGGGAGATAGTCTAGCAAAGAGATTCCTCAGCGCTGTGCCCAGAGATCGCGATTCTGTTGGTACAGAGCGGGCCCAGAAATGCATGTTTTAAAAAACCAACCCTGTGAAATGGGGCGCCTGGGTGGCCTGGTCGGCTAAGCATCCAACTTGGCTCAGGTCACGATCTCGAGGCTCGTGAGTTCGAGCCCCGCATCCGGGCTCTGCGCTGACAGCTCAGAGCCTGGAGCCTGCTTCGGATTCTGTGTCTCCCTGTCTCTCTGCCCCTTGCCCACTCACGCTCTGTCCCTCAAAAATGAATAATCGTTAAAAAAAAAATCTTTTTAAATAAATAAAATAAAACCTGCCCTGGGAAACTGTGCTCCTGAGGGGCCCCAGCTCCAACGTGTGGGACCACAGCGCACATCTATCCTGACAGGCCCTCTCTCTTCAGGGTGGGCACTATGGGAAGAGGCCCAGGAGTTGCAGTCAGAGACAGGCCTCCGCCTCCCAACCAGCCATGTGTGTGGCCATCACAACTGACTTGACCTCCCTGTGCCTTATTATCCGCCACAAAAAAAAAAAAAAAAGTAGAGTCACATATTCTTCGGAGAGGGATTGGGAAGAAAAGTTGCAGAAGGTAATGGGTGGCATGCTTAGCCTGCGGGAGTGTCTCATCATGGTACCCATTATTAGTAGCATCATTGGTGGCTTGAACCTTCCTGATGTGGAGTCTCCTCCCAACACAACAGGGGTCACGGGCCTAGAGAGGGCACTTTCACCGTGGTTAGCAAGAACGTTTCGGGACCACAGGCATGCACGTTGCTGTGTCACGGGACACCACGATGGGCCACTGACGTGAGGAGGCACGTGTTGGATGCCTCCCGGGGCCCCTTCCCCTCCCCCCTCCCCGGTCCCCTCCCCCTCCACATGCATATGCTCTGGCCCTGCTTCCTCAACACGGGTGACAGGGCCCAGGCCAGTCTGCATGCAGGCCTCCTAGATCCCATCCAAGCCAAACAGAAGGAAACTTTGTTGATCCCTCACCCTGCTTTGTGGGGGTGGCGGTGGTTGTCATTGTGGCTGTAAGTATATAACATTAAGAACAGACACAAAAAAACATCAGCCCTTGAGAAATACCACGAAATCCTAATTAAATTACATTTGGGGTTTCATGGTAGTTTTTAAAGGGAGCACGTTAACGAAACGTTTGCTTCTGAAAATGAGGAAGCAGTCTCAGCCAAACAATATTGAATGAAGAGTTTTGTCGCCGTGTCTTTCTTCGCTTCGCTTGTGCTCCCAAAGAAGTTGGTATTTGCAGTGATTATCTGGGGTCTTAGCAAGGTCTAAGCTGCTGTCACATGGTGGTTTTGAGAGATTTCACGTAGAGCCAAATGGGGAATGCTGAGCCGCTTTTCTGTAAGAACTTTTTTTTAATGTTTATTTACTTTTGAAAGAGAGAGAGAGAGAGAGAGAGAGAGAGAGTGCAAGTGGGGGAGGGGCAAGGAGAGGAGGACAGAGGCTCCAAAGCAGGCTCTGTGCTGACGGCAGCGAGCCCAATGTGGGGCTTGAGCTCACGAACCGCGAGATCATGACCCGAGCCGAAATCAGACACTCGACCCACTGAGCCACCCAGGCGCCCCTTCTGTGAGAGCTTTTAGGGGAAAGAGCCTTAGACGCTGCATGTCGGGGAAGTCAGGCAAAGCAGATGACTCCATGGTCCCCATGCTGCAGGCTTGTGGGGTTTCTGGTGGACCTTCTTGCCACGTCCCCTCTTGCATCTGATGCTGGAGAACAGTGTCTCCCAAAGAGGCCTCTGTGTTTACATATCTGCACGTTTTCTTTTAAAAATGAACAGATACCTCTGAGCTTCTCCATGTTTGCTGCCTAACCTTAGTTGAGATGAGCTCACTCCTGTGTTTAGTCGCCCATTGGTCTTTTTAAACTCAACTCCGAGTAGGATAACAATGTAGATAACAATGTAAATAACAGAGGGCACTTTGCACTCTCTAATCCTGCCCCGTGAAGACCACCTCTTCCCACAGTGTCACCCCCACCTGTGAATGACTAAGCCCTGCTCCCCAGTCGCCTACATGGGACATTTCCTTAGCTGAGCTCATGGCCTCCCAGCGGCAGCCCTCAGGGCACCCCCCTACCAGCTGACCAGTTTGGTTCATGGCACTTACACTGATTCCCCTCGTCTTCCAGAGTGACACCTGGGAGCCACCTTGTTCTTTCTTTATCCTACCAATATCCTTCAGAGCCCCCCTCCATTCCTACCCCTCACACCATCAAACCATGGAAGACCAGAGCTGGCCAGCGGCTGGGGCCACCTACTTCCACTTTCCCTTCACACATGTGGACACAGAGGCCCAGTGACATCCCAGTGCATTTAAGTGATGAGCGGGTGAGGGTCATTGTTGTTTCCCATGGAATCGCACAGGCCCTTTTGTCTCCTGTCTCGTTTTTCTCCTTACCCCCAGGCTCCTACCACATCCTTTGGGTGGCAACCAAAGCCATCTTTCTGAAATTAGTCTGATCATGGGATGCCCTAAAGATCATCGTTCTGTGTACCCCATTGCCCATAGGGCAAAAACGGACCCATGACAGGCAGGGTGGCTGAATGGTTAAGAACATGATCAGTGGTGCTAGATACTCCTTGAGTTGGGCCACAGCCTCACCCTCAACCTGGGGCCAAATATCACCCTCTTAGTGTCCTCGTTTTAAAATGGGGATATTAGTACCTGCGTGGTAGGGTCATGCTGGTTGAGCAAGCTAATATCTATACAGGTACTTCACAGGATGGCCATAGGGTACAGAACAGAAACAAAAGGTCGGCAATTATTATTTTTACTGAAGCAGGTTGTCATGGACAAGAACAGGGGCCCTGGGGTTGGGCAGACTTGAAGCTGCCACTGACAGTGTGACTTCAATGAGTCCCTCTCCTCTCCAAGCCTCTGTAGCCCCATATGTGAGTGGGAATGCACTTCTCCACAGAGCTGCTATTGATCGAGCAACATCAGAGGGTCGCGGCCCATTAGCCTTACACACAGCCGGCACTTGCTGAGGTGTCATCCACGTCAGCAGCCCTGAAGCTGTGGCCACCCAGCATCAGGGGCTGTCACTGCCCGAGGCTCACCTGCCGCTGTCACAGCACTGCCTCATCCTGTCCACACCTGACCACCCCGACCCCCACCTCCCAGGGCCTGGAATGACAGCAGGTGAAGAGCCGGCCCTGACTTGTACCTGCCGCTCATCTATCTCCTCCAAGGACCCCGGCTCACACCCACCTTCTCCCTCTCAGAAACCCTGCTTTACTTCCCGATCAGTCAGTCCCTCCGCTTCTACCTGAGGCAGCCTAGGCCCTGAGCAGGAGAGAGATGGGAGAGATGGGGGTTGGCTGGCTGAGCTAGGATCAGACTGTGGCTCAGTGCTGTAGAGACACGTGCTGCTTAGGAGACTCCTGCCTTCCGAGCATCATTTCCCTGAGCAGACTGGAAACGCCGTACTCAGCTTCAGAGCCAGGGACAAAGCAGGTGCTTGACACATATGATGAATTCAAGCATTTATAAATTTAACGAATTTGCATGATTGCATCTTTTTAAACTCCTTTTTTAAATAGTGGTACAATTCACATAACGTAACCATGTGTAAGTGTGCAGTTCAGTAGGGTTAAGGGTATTCACGTTGTTGTGTCCATCTCTCCAAGCCTCTTCTCATCTGATGAAACGGAAAATCTGTACCCATGAAACAACTCCCCCTTCTCCCCTGCTTCAGCCCCTGGCAACCGATAGGAGTATCTCTTTTATAAAATCTCAACCGAAAAACAAAAGGGACCGTTTACAAAGGCAACTACCAAACTATTTTTTCTTTCTGTCCACAAAATTTAAATTACTAAACATCACAGTCCCTGTTACTCTCCAGGCCAAGGCTCTCTCTCTTGCTCCTTTCCTTGGTCCACTCATACAGCATTGCCCTTTTAGGGGAGCAGCTTAGACCATATACATGCTCACATGACTGTAAAAGTCATAGTCCTATTTTTAGGTATTTCACAAAGTACTGAAAGTAATAATAATAATAAGTTTCAAAGTGACAATGTTACTTTGCCACATGAAAAAATGATAGATTATTGAAATGCTTTCTCCTAAGACCTGGAATAAATGAAAATAAATTAACACAGCGCCTTGGTGAAGTAATGGAAAGGAGAGTATGTCTCCATGGACAGAATTCCTCCAAGCTCATCTCAGAGTGTCAACAATCAAGGCTTTGTGGGGGGGAAAAAAGGAAGTCGTGCAAATTGATTTATACCATAAAAACCTCAAAAATGGAAAGAAAAACTGTTTGCCTTGTCTAAGTGACCATCTACTGAAGGTAAAACAGGGAGAGTATAAAGCACTCCTCAGTCTGAGGATCCAAGTGAGGATCGGGATTATCAGAGGAATGTGCCCCTGCTGTGACCTTACTGTTCTGTGTTCAGAGCCGGCCCTTGATGGAGGCTGAAAAAGCAAACAAATGAAAGATGATGTTATATGCCTACATAAATGAGATCTGGACGTGTCTGTGAAGTACCACAAGCCAGCAGAATTAGTCAAAGGATCTATATTATGTGTTCAGTGTAAATATGGGAATTGCATTTTTTTATTTTTTTAATGTTGATTTCGTTTTTTAACTTTGAATGGTTATTTTTGAGAGAGAGAGAGACAGAGCGCCAGCGGGGGAGGGGCAGAGAGAGAGAGAGGGAGACACAGAATCCAAAGCAGGGTCCGGGCTCCGAGGCGTCAGCACAGACCCCAACGTGGGGCCTGAACCTATGAGCCGAGAGATCATGGCCTGAGCTGAAGTCGGACACTTAATCGACTGAGCCACCCAGGTGCCCCAGTGTTTGTTTATTTTTGAGAGAGAGAGAACACAAGCAGGGGAGGGGCAGAGACAGAAGGAGACACAGAATCTGAAGCAGGCTCCAGGCTCTGAGCTGTCAGCATAGAGCCCGACGTGGGGCTTGAACCTATGAGCCAAGAGATCATGACCTGAGCCGAAGTCAGATGCTTAACCAACTGAGCCACCCAGGCACCCTGGGAATTACATATTTATGTTCACAACATCGCATCAACTACATGTGTCAGATGATTTAAATTTGGGTTGTTTTCTTATCTAGTGATGTGAATATGAATTTCTCAAAACAGGAAAGAATCAAAATGAAATGATGGTATAACGCCCTCTTCGTCTCCGGCCAGTGGTCCCTCATTCAGTCATCTCTTTGTTTTGTTGTGCTCATGTAAATGTCCCTCCACTGTAATTCTTAGTTATATCAGACACTGGAAATGAAAAAACCAGAGAGTTGTCTGTACAGAACACAACAGAGGGGTCATGAGCACCTGGGGATAGGAGTTGTCCAGCTGGAGGCTGGTCCCCATACTGCCCCTGCTGCCCACAGAGCCATGGCATCTGTAACATCCCTGAGTCCATTCTCATTTTTATTGCAAAGCAACAATGACAGGGCTGTCGAGAAGACTAAATATAGTGATACACAACACTGAGCCCCGTGAGGCACACATCCTTCACCTTCCCCCTTCCTCACCCCCTGGCCTCTTTAGCCCTTGCCCCAGGGCCCTTCTAACTCACTCCTCCTGGTTACAAACCCAATCTGATGGTATGGAACTGGGGTCAGCACGCTCTTTCTGTAAAGTGCCAAATAAATACCTTCAGTTTTGCAGGCCATATGGTTTTTGTAGCAACTACACAACTCTGCCACTGCAGCAGAAGCAGCTATAGACAATATGTAAATAAATAAAGGTAGCTGTGTTCCCGTAAAACCTTATTTACAAAGCAGACAGTGGGCTGGACTTGGCCCATGGGCCATATAGTTTGCCAACCTCTAGAGTGAAGGAAAGACCTGAAATACTCCTACTTTGCAAAGTTCGATATAATTGCCATGAATGTCCTGTATTCCTGGAGCCAGAGAATCACTTATTACATACCCATGGAATATTTATAAACATTGAACAAATACTATGCCACAAGGAAAACCTCAGTGATTTCCCAAAAGTGGAATTCGTGTGGATTAAGATGTGACAAAACCAAAGAATAGGTGAAAACACTGTGTGGATTGTCCTAAGCGCTGTGGGTGCTGGGCCAGGAAACAACTCACTCTTCTGTACTTGTAGGTATGAAATAATGCATTCTTGCTGGAGAGCTGAGCCCTTGGACCGACCGACCTTTTCTGTGCTGAGGCTGCAGCTAGAAAAACTCTTGGAGAGTTTGCCTGAAGTTCAGGACAAAGCTGATGTCATTTACATCAACACACAGTTTCCCGAGAGCTGCGAGGACCCCGGAGAGGGCCCCGCACTTGCTCAGCTAGACATGAACATTGATCTTGACTCTATCATTGGCTCTTGTACTCCCAGCGCTGCTATCAGTGTGGTCACAGCAGAAATTCATGACAGCAAGCCTCAGGAAGAAAGGTACATCCTGAATGGGGGCAGTGAGGAGTGGGGAGATTTGGCTTCTGCCGCCCCGGCATCAGGGACGGCGGAAAAAGACTGTGTTTTACCAGAGGACAAACTTGTAAAAAATGGAGTCTCCTGGTCCCATTCCAGCCCCTTGCCCTTGGGGAGCCCATCACCAGATGGACTTTTATTTGCCGACGACTCCTCAGAAGACTCAGAAGTCCTCATATGAGGAAACCTGAGAGACATTCCCAACTCAAGGAAAGTCTTCTGCTTTAGGAGGATCTCTGTACACTCCATGTTTTTAGAATTTGTCTTCCTTACCAATCCAATGCCATGGCCCCAAAGCACCAGATGAATGTAAGTCATCATTAAAAATACATAATATATATTTATTTAAAGAGAAATACACTTATATGTATATGATGGAAAGAGACAAAGATCTATTTTAATAAAAGATGACTTATTTCATGCGCTTACCTTGCAGATCAAAGATTTAAGCTTTAACAGCCTCATCTCTAGCGCTGTTCCTTGATGTTAACATTTGCACAGAGTCAGGGTTTTTTTTTAAAGTTCTTTTCTTTTTCATGACTATTAAGTGTAAAAATATTTGTAAAATGGAATGCTGTATTTGGCTTTGCTTCTGGTCTTATGAAAAATCTGATATTCTTACATGAATCATCTATTTGATAAGAATGATTTATTTAATGTTTAAAGTTTTATAACTAAGTAATTCTTTGATGTGATTTCCTAATAAAATTTGAATGAGGAAGGGTGTGTTGTACTTACTTGAAAGACATTGGTCACCGACCAGTGGCCTCCATGCCTCTGCAGAGAAATTCCCTTAATGGCTGGTCCTCGATGCAATTGCTGTGACCCATCTTGGCATTGTTCTGGAAAGATATGGAAAAACCACTCCAGAGTCCAAGGATGAAAAACAAAATATACTGGGGTGCCTGGGTGGCTCAGTCGGTTGAGCGTCCAACTTCGGCTCAGGTCATGATCTCACGGCTCGTGAGTTCAAGCCCTGCGTCGGGCTCTGTGCTGACAGCTCAGAGCCTAGAGCCCGCTTCAGATTCTGTGTCTCCCCCTCTCTCTGCCCCTCCCCTGTTCATGTTCTGTCTCTCTCTGTCTCAAAAAGAAATAAAAACATTAAAAAAAAAAAACTTAAAAAGAAAAACAAAATATACTAAAGGGTTGACAACTACAATCTGAGTGGAAAGATTAAAAATAACTTATGGGAGAGAGTCTGACAGGTAAAACACTTTTCCGTTTGGGAGTCACAACTTACGGGAGGTGGACCCAGGCAGTGGGCAAGGAACAGGCTTAGAACTCAGTATCTGTGAGTTCACAGCCTGGCTCTGCTATGTCATGACAGCGGTTGTTGGTTGAGCACTTGCTGTGTTTCAAGCACTTTATGTGAACTGCCCTATTTAATCTGGATATCACTACCGTACGTAGCAATGCCACTATCATGTATGGACCAGGAAACCGAGGCTGGAAACATTGAGTGACGCGCTATGGCCCACATCTAGAGAGGGGTAGAGCTGGGATTTCAGAACTCAGTAATCTGATTCTGGCTGGCTCTGCACATGATTTGGGGGTTTGTTTCAGAGGCTCTCGACCTTTTCGTTTTGGCTAATAAACACGCAGGTAGCGCTTACTCTGTGGCCACACATAGGACTCATTCAATCCTGAAAACAACCCTGGCTGGTAGGTACTGCTATTATCCCCATTTCCCAGATGGGCAGGCTGAGGCACAGAGAACCTAACTCCCTCTGCTGGTGAAGGCAGTAGACTGATGCAGTGTGAGCACTGGTCCCTCAGGCCTGTTGCTCCCCACTTGTGAGCAGCTGCCCCAAGCCACCGCAGCCTGTGAGGCTTAGCGCCTGTCCTGTGCCCCAGCCCGGGTCCTTGCCCCAGCTGCCAACCCAGGAGCTGCAGTCTCCAACGGGAGCCAGCTTCACTGTTACTGTGCAGTGCTCTATACAAGAAAGTTCTGAGGGTTTGAAAAGGATCTGCATTGTTACAGAAAATGCCAGCATCACATTTTATCAGTGAAAGAGCAAAAAAAAAAAAAAAAAAAAGGCTGTTAGAGCCTATAAAGATAATTTCTATTGTTAGAAATTTTGGAATGGTTATTTAAAAAAATCAATAAAAAATTTTTATGACCTACTTGTGCAAACGAAGTTTCTTATTGACGGTGACTATCAACAGTGTGAAGGGAGTGCCTGGGTGGCTCAGTTGGTTAAGCGTCAGACTTCGGCTCAGGTCATGATCTTGCAGCTCATGAGTTCGAGACCCACGTCAGGTTCTGTGCTATCAGCACAGAGCCTGGAGCCTGCTTCAGATTCTGTGTCTCCTCCTCCTCTCTCTCTCTCTCTCTCTCTCTCTCTCTCTCTCTCTCTTCCTGCCCCTCCCCCGCTTGCACTCTCTGTGTGTGTCTCTCTCTCTGTCTCTCAAAAATAAATGAACTTAAAAAAAATTAAAAGAATGTGAATGGCTCATCATTAAGTTCTTGATCAGGAACTGATCAAGAACTTAAAAAAATTAAAACTTCAATGTATAAAGGTTATGTCCACATCTGTAAGATAAATAAGCAAACTGAAAAACTGTTACTTGGAAGTTTCATATAAATTTAATATGAAATATCTAAATTAATATACTTAGTGTTTTATATTTCTAACTTTAATGGTGCAGTGTAAACAAATATATAATAAATAGCTCATTAAATTGCACAGCCCTCCAAATCCTGTCCAGTTTGCTCGGTATAGGCCACGTGGCTTGAGAAAGGCTGAGAAGCCTGGACCAGTTCTACTACAGAATAGTGCAGAGAAGTGAGCAAGCTGTGACTTCTGGCTTTTCTTGAGACATCAACAAACACAGCAGAGAAACTCACTTCATCCAACCCACAACAGTGCACCAGGTCCTTGATTAAATGGGATGTGATGGGCATCACCCTCCCATCTCAGCTTCCTCTTCCCATGAGGGGAATGAAACTAACTACCATTATGCAGGCATTTCAGTCTCCTCACTGAGAACTTTGGAAACACAGTGGTTCTTCTTAGCCACATTCGAAAGTTTCAAAGTTCTGAAAGAACTAACTTTCAGAGGACCCAATCATTAGGAAACTCTTGTACGGTCTCCTGAGCATGAACTGAAAATAGCCTTTTAAATTCCCTTTTTTATAAACTCAAATTACTTTTGTAAAGTGGCTCTTGATGGACCAAAGAGGGGGAGAGAAAAGAGAAACAAATTGGGTCATTGTCTTCAGCAAGCTGGGACAGGGCTGGGGAGGTCAAGAGGGCAAGACAAATAAACAAATACCAGAAATACTCGTGACCTACAGGTTGGGACTAGCTCTGCCTTGTGAGGGTTTTTCTTGCCTTCCTCCTCCACCCCTTCTTCCTTTCCTTCCCTTCCTTTCCCTTCTCTTCCTTTCTATCCTTTCCTTCCCTTTTACCTTTTCCTGTTTTTTTTTTGTTTTGTTTTGTTTTGTTTTGTTTTGTTTTGCTTTCTTGTTTGTTTTCTGAGTAGAGAGAAGTGAAGATCAGAACCTCATGAGCTGAGGAGCACTCGGGTGGCTCAGTCAGTTAAGCGTCCGACTTCAGCCCAGGTCATGATCTCACGGTTCACAAGTTTGAGCCCCATGTTGGGCTCTTTGCTGACAGCTCAGAGCCTAGAGCCTGCTTCAGATTCTGTCTCTCTCTGCCCCTGCCCTTCTCGTACTTTCGCTCTCTCTCAAAATTAAAAAAAAAAAAAAAAAAAAAAGAACCTCATGAGCTGGGCCATGCAGCCAATGGCAAAGGCTGGAAGGAAACTAGTCGTATGAGTGAGCACTCCTTGAACAGTCTGGGCAGGTCACTTGGCTCTCCTGGAGAGTAAAGATAGGAGTACCTTCTCTGCAACCCCCTAGGTGGTTATGTAGGAAGGGGAGAAAGCAAGGTCTTTGAAAGAACTTTATACTTACTAGAGGATTTCCCCAATTAGAAGCTTCTCCCAATTTCATTTTTTATGCAGTACAAACTCACCATTTGTCATACTAGAAATCTTTTCCCTGATTATGTTATCAACTCCTTCCAAAATAACACAAACTAGCTCAAAAATAAAATAATTTCGTCATCGCCAGGGATGCACACAGTTGCGGAAGTTGGCAGAGTGAAGGAAGTTGGCCATCATCCCTCACCTCAAGTGGCTCTTGGGCTCAAAGGCAACTCTCTACATCCTGATGCCCAGAGGTTCCTCTTCTGTCCATCTCATCCTGGAGTTTGGTTACTTGTGAGCCTCGGTGCTCATCCCTCCCCATATATGAGTATGGCAAGCAGTAGTGGCCTTATGGACAAGATTTGGGGACCTGGGGTGGGTCCAAGTGCCCTCCGGGGATGGAGAGACTCTTCCTCAGCCTCCGTGACTCCAGACCAAGCAGAAGTTCCTGCTCAGGAAACAAGCCAAACCACAGTCTCTTATCCTGCAAATCAGAATGACTGTGGCCAGACTAATCCTGATTCATGAAAGTTAAGACCTTTGTGACTTCTGGTCAATGGCAAAAACAAGTAGGAACTTCTGCTGAGTCAATGGGAAAATAATTGGCCCAAAAGTAAACCAGCTATGACAGCAACTTAACTTCTCTAAAGACATTTAGTTACCTTGGATGACAAGTGGGAAAACGGGAAGTTTTGTTTTCGTTAACAAACATTTCAGTCATGCCCAGTGTTTCTATATGTAGGTTTTATCTTCTCTCTTTTAAAGCTCCCAGAACAGAAGTGAAACTGCCCATCATCTATTTAACTTAAGCATGTCTTAATTGCTTAAATTAATTGTATTTAAATGTAATGATTATTTCTAGAGGCTGTAACCCCAAGACCACTACTCAGAATATTTTCATGTACAATATCTTCTATTGAAATGGGATTCCATGTATAGATACTTGAAAGACCAACTTGAGAGTTCTATATATTAACCCTTCCTACCTCAAGGGTACAAGCATCTTAAATTAATTAGTGGATTTATTGAAACTGCATAATTATAAATTCTAACCAAGACTGTGTTCTCAAACAAGTGTCCGGTGAGGACGCATATAATAAATTCATCCATTTACTGATATTCACTGAGAAGAAGGCTCTTTTCTGGACATTGGGATTTGCAAGGAACAGCCTTGCTGTCTTGATAACAGTCCAGGGGAGGGAACGCATGGCTTCAAATGAATACTTTCTTTTAAAGAATATTCTTCAGAATGCTCTGACTTGCACATTTTGTTGAAGCCATGCCTGCAGATGTTGTTTGGGCTCTAACAAACCTAAGAACTAGAGAGCAAGGGCTTTCCCTGGAAGTAGGCTCTAAGGCCCTGCCCCTTAAAACTTAAAATTAAAGGGCCATCCATTGGAGTTTGAAAACCAAAATTCCATTATACCACAAATGGTCTGAGCAGTTCAAGGGAACGTAGGCTGCTTCTCTAATGCCATGAGTACTATGGCCTCTTTTAACATTGTTTCCCCAAAGATAGAAAATAATTTCTTGTGACATAATTTTGTAGTTCTCTAAATCTTTTTCTTCCTGTACTTCAGATTAGACTGTCTCTAATGATCTATCTTCAAATTTGCTGATTCTCTCTTCTGCCAGCTCACATCTGCTGTTGAGTCCTTCTAGAGAGTTTTTCATCTCAGTAACTGTACTTTTTATTTTATTTTATTTTTAAATGTTTATTTTTTTGAGAGAGAGAGAGACAGAGACAGAATGTGAGCGGGGGAGGGGCAGGGAGAGAGAGAGAGAGACAGAGAGAGAGAGAGAGAGAGAGAGGGAGGCACAGAATCTGAAACAGGCTCCAGGCTCTGAGCTGTAAGCACAGTACCTGATGTGGGGTTTGAACTCACTAACCATGAGATCATGACCTGAGCTGAAGTCAGAGTCTTAACCAACAGAACCACCCAGGTGCCCCTTATATTTTTGAAGTAAACCCTACCCCCAACGTGGGGCTCGAACTCACAATGACTCTGAGATCAAAAGTCACATGCTCTATAGACTAGGCCAGTGAGGCACCCCTCAGTAATCTACTTTTAACTCCGGAAGTGCCATTTGGTTCTTTTAATAACTTGTATTTCTTTGTTCATATTCTCTATTTGATTTTGAGTTTTATCTAAATAGACATTTTTTTTTAATTTTTTTTTTAACGTTTTTATTTATTTTTGAGACAGAGACAGAGCATGAATGGGGGAGGGGCAGAGAGAGAGGGAGACACAGAATCGGAAACAGGCTCCAGGCTCTGAGCCATCAGCCCAGAGCCCAACGCGGGGCTCGAACTCACGGACCGTGAGATCGTGACCTGAGCCGAAGTCGGACGCTTAACCGACTGAGCCACCCAGGCGCCCCTAAATAGACATTTTTTAAAATAATAAAGTGTCTGCTAAATTTTTTGTCTGGGTCTCTTTAGGGACAATTTCTATTGACTACTTTTTTTTTTCCTATGTATGAGCTAACTTTATTGTTTATTTTCATGTTTCACATATTTTTTATTGAAACTGGCTATTTCAGATCATATACTATAGCAACTATAGATTCTAATTTGTCCCTCCTTCCAGAAGTGATTGTCATCACTGTTTTCTTTTTTCTTTTTTTTTTTTTTTTTTTGATGTTTTATTTGTTTAAGTAATCTCTGCACCCAGTGTGGGGCTCAAACCCACAACCCTAAGATCAAGAGTCACATGCTCCTCCAACTGAGCCAACCAGGTGCCCCTGTTTGTTTTCTTATTTGTTTTTGGTTTTGTTTTTTTTTAGTGGCTTGCCTGAATTAATCCTGTAGACTGTATTTCTCCTGCAGTGTTTGACCACTGATGTCTCTGCTTATTTACTTTTTAAACATTATTCTTGTTTTCATTTTTAAGCCTGGCTTTTAAGAGATCACCTCTGAGTCAGCATGGCTTAGTAATAAGCCAGCCTTTGGTCAGTGTTGTACTTGAACATCTTGAGCCATTAAAGCCTCCACCTTTTGTTTATTGATTTGTGTGCAGCTTGGAGAATATATTCCAAGTTCAGGAAATTTATAAGTCTGCCCTGCATTCACAATGTTTCTTGTTTAGCCAGTGATAAGGAGTTCACTAAATGTGAATGGATTAAATATTCTGATTGAAAGACAGAGATCATTATGCTGGATAAAAAGGGACCTGTATCTAGAAATAGAAACAATTCTTATAATTCAACAATAAAAAAAAATTCTAACTTTTAAAAGGGAAAGAAAACAAGTTTTAAAGGGGCAAAGGATTTGAATATATATTTTTCCTAAGAAGATATATAATGATCAATGAGCACATGAAAAGATATTCAACATCTTTAGTCATGGAAATGCAAATCAAAACCACAGTGAGGGGTGCCTGGCTAGCCCTCTTGGTGGAGCATGTGATTCTTGATCTCAGGGTTGTGAGTTCAAACTCCACATCGGGTATAGAGATTACTTACAAATAAAATCTTTAAAAACAACAACAGTGAGATACCACCTTGCAGCCACTAGAATGGCTATAATCTAAAAGAAAGATAATAACAAGTGTTGGTAAGGATGTGGAGAAATTGGAACCCTCAAACATTGCTGATGAGATTACAAAATAGTACAGCTGCTTTAAAAAATAGTTTGGCAGTGCCTCAAAAAGTTAAAACATAGATTTACCATATAACCCATGAATTGCATTCCTAGGTGTATACCCAAGAGAATTGAAAACATGTTCACACAAAAACTTATACATAAATATTCATAGTAGTGCTATTCATGATAGCCAAAAGGTGGAAACAACCTAAATGTTCATCAGTGTATGATGAATGGATAAACAAAATGTGGGATATCTATACCATGGAATATTATTCAGCCATAGTATACTGATACATGATGCAGTGTGGATTAACTCTGAAAATATGCTAAGTGAAAGAAGCTAATTACAAAGAACCACATATTGTGTGATTCCATTTATGTAAAATATCCAGAATAGGCAAATCCATAGAGACAGAAAGTAGATTAATGTTTGTCAGGGGCTGGGGGAGGAGGAAACAAAAAGTGACTGCTAATGGATTCAGGGTTTCTTTTTTGGGATGACTATAATTATGGATTTTTATAGATTTCCAACTGGTTTTTCCTTCACTCATCTTATAACTCTGTTATTAGGTGCATAAGTATGTACAATTGTTGTGTCTTTCCAGTGAAGTGACCCCTTTATCATTATGAAATTACCTTCATTATATCCCTCATAATATGTTCTGCTGTGAAATCTACTTTGCCTGATGTTAATATAGTCATTCCAGCTTTCCTGGAATATCTTATAATTTTTCATTCTTTTCAATTTTAACCTATTTGTGTTTTTATATTTAAGGTGCCTCTCTTATAGGCAGCATATAGTTGGATTTTTTTCAACCAATCTGACATCACTATCTTTTAATTAAAATAATTAGACCATTAACATCTAATATGATTATTGATATGGTAGAGTTTCAATCAGCCATCTTGCAATTTGTTTTGTATTTGTCCTACCTGTTCTTTATTCCCTTTTTCTACTCTTTCTGCCTTCTTTTGGAATAATCAAACATTTTTTATGATTCCATTTTACCTCTCATCATGATTTATTAGCTATAACTTTTTATTCTTCTAGTAATTATTTTAAGATTGGTAGTTATATGTATAATTTATCACAGTCTCTGTTCAAGTGATATATCATTTAAAATATAGTATAGGGGCGCCCGGGTGGCTCAATCGGTTAAGCGTCCAACTTCGGCTCAGGTCACGATCTCATCGTCCGTGAGTTCGAGCCCCGCGTCGGGCTCTGGGCTGATGGCTCAGAGCCTGGAGCCTGCTTCCGATTGTGTGTCTCGCTCTCTCTCTGCCCCTCCCCTGTTCATGCTCTGTCTCTCTCTGTCTCAAAAATAAATAAACGTTAAAAAAAATTTTTTTTAAATAAAATAAAATAAAATATAGTATAGGGGCACTGGGTGGCTCAGTCGGTTAAGCGACCGACTTGGGTCAGGTCATGATCTCACAGTTTGTGATTTTGAGCCCCACATCAGGTTCTGTGCTGACAGCGCAGAGCCTGGAGCCTGCTTCAGATTCTGTATCTCCCTCTGTCTCTACCCCTCCCCCTCCCCTGCTAATGCTCTCTCTGTCTCTCTCAAAAATAAATAAACATTAAAAAAATTGTATTAATGTAGTGTAAAACCCATACAATAATATATTTCCATTTCTCCCTTCTTATGCTACTTTATGCTACTACTGCATGGATTTTATTTCACACATGTGATAAATCCAAGGTGACATTATTATATTTGTTTAAATAGTAAAATAACTGTTAAAGATATTCCAATAATACGAAAAGATCTTACATATTTACATGTTGTTACCATTTCCACTGCTCTTTATTCCTTTGTGTGAATCTAGTATTCTATCTGGAATCATCTTCTAGACATTTTTTCTCAGGCTGGTCTTCTCATGATGAATTTCTACAGCTTTTTAAATCTGAAAATGACTATTCCTCTTGTTTTTGAAAGATATTTCTGCTGAGTACTGACGTCTAGATTAAAAGATGTTTTTTCTTTCAATTCTTTTAAAAATGTTTCTCCATTGTCTTTTTGTTTTTATTGTTTCTACAAGAAATTTGTGTCATTCTTATCACTTTGTTTTTTGTATTTAACATGTCCTTTTTTTTCTGCTTTTAAGATTTTTTTTTATCACTGATTGTATGCAATTTGCTTATGATATGCTTTGGTGTCATCTTTGGATTTCTTTCGTTTGGCCTTAATTGATCTTCTTGGATCTGTGAGTTTATAGTTTTTACCAAGTTTGAGAAAACTTCAGCCATTATTTATTCAAAAATTTTTTCTGACTCTCCCTTCTTTTGGGATTCCAATCGCACATATATTGGGCCACTTGACTACTCACTGATGCTCACTGCTTACTGATGTTTAATTTTTTTTTCATTCTTTTTCTTTTCTGAGATTTTGATTCGTTTTTATTCCTGTGTCTTCGAGTTCACTAATATTCCCTTCTGCAGTAGTCAATATGCCATTAATCCCACCCAGTCTATTTTTTTTTATCTCACATGCTGTATTTTGCATTGCTAGAAACTTAATTTGGTCTTTTTTCTATTTTCCATGTCTCTACTTAACTTTTGAACATATGGAATTAAGTTACAATGACTTTTAATATTCTTTTCTGCTCATTCTGACATGTGTCAGTTCTAGGTCAGTTTCAATTGATTTTTTTTCTCCTTCTTACATCTTATATTTTCCTAATTCTTTGCCAAGAATTTAGTTGGATGACAGATATTGTGATTTGACCTTCTAGGGTGCTGGAGATTTTTATATACCTATAAATAATCCTTGAGCTTTGTTCTAGGATACAGTTACTTGGAAACTAACCTTTTGGGTCTTGCTTTTAAGATTTGTTAATTGGGCTGAAGAACCATGTTTAATCTAGGGCTAATTACTCCCCACCATTGGGGCAAAACACTTTTGAGTACTCTAGACAATTGCCCTATAAATTATAAAATTTCCGAGGTTAGCTGATCAGAACAGGCACTTTTCCCAGCCCTTTCTAGTACTGTTCCTTCTTATTCTTTTTGGTGAATCTTTCCTTGGCCTCAGGCAGTTTCTTCATGTGTAGAGCAGTTCTCTGCTGAAGATTTGAGGGAGGACCTTCTCTAGATCTCAAGATTCCCTCATTGTACAGCTGTCTCCTCACTATATTGAGTCCTGCCAACTAACTGCCTTACTCACATTGGACTCCTAGCTGAGTCTTCTAAACTCTGAGAATCTGCCAGGCTCTGCTTTAGTTTCTCCTCCCTGTATTGTGGCCTGGAAACTTTCTTAAGCTAGTAAGCCAAACCAATCATAGGGCCCACCTTTCTTTTTTTTTTCCTTAGGAATAATTGTCCATTGCCTGATGTCCAGAGTCTTGGAAACTGTTGTTTCATATATTTGGTCTGTTTGTTGTTGTTGTTTTAGGCAGGAATGTAAATTTGGTCCCTACTGCTCTAGCTAGCAGAGGTCTCTAATGTACCTTTTACAAAACGTTTTATTAGGGAAAATTTAAACTTACACAAAAGTAGGCAGGAGGGTCATGCATCATCTCCACGTTTTAGGAAATGGTCTACTCATGGCCAATCTTATTTTATCTGTATCCCCACTCATTTCTCTTCCTCTTGTATTATTTTAAAGCAAATCCCAGACATCATGTACACTGATGTTAGTATTTTAGGGTGAATTTCTGCAGTGATCCCTGTCAGTGCCCTCCCCATATTCCTCCTATCTTTTCACTTCAGTGTGCCTGAACTGACTCTAGCATCTCTTTGCTTAAAGGCTTTCCTCAAAAGTGGGGAAAACTGTGCCCCGCTCACAGCAGCCTGGAACTGCAGTCTCTTTGGTGCCCTCCCAGGGGCAGACCCTAACCAAAGACTAACAGGTGTAAATATGTAAATATCTCAGCTCCTTCATCCCTTGTGTGAGGTGATTCTGAGGCTTGTGCTTCACATCTTTGTCCCAAGTTTCTCAATGGGACTGTGTTCCCTTTGCCCACGGTAGTAGCTGATGTGATAATGCCCCATTTATTAACTATATCCCCTCCCTGGCAGATTTGCTCACTCCCTGTATCAGTTTTCCAGGGCTGCCATAACGAAGTACCACAGACTGGGCGACTTAATGTATTTTCTCATGATTCTAGAAGCTAGAAGTCTGACATCAAGGTGTCAGAGTTCAAGATGTCAGCAGGGTTAGTTTCTTCTGAATCTTTCTTCTGGGCTTATAAAAAAATTTTTTTTAATGTTTATTCATTTTTGAGAGACAGAGAGACAGAGCATGAGCGGGGAAGGGGCAGAGAGAGGGAGACAGAATCTGAAACTGGCTCCAGGCTCTGCACTGTCAGCACAGAGCCCGACACAGGGCTCTGACACGGGGTTCCGACACGGGGTTCCGACACGGGGTTCCGACACGGGGCTCAAACTCACAAACTGAGAGATCATGACCTGAGCCGAAGTCAGATGCTCAACCGACTGAGCCACCCAGGCGCCCCTCTCTTCTGGGCTTATAGATGGCTGTCTTCTCCCTGTGTCTTCACGTGGTCTCTGTGTGTGTGTGCGTGCGTGTGTGTGTGTGTGTGTGTGTGTGTGCTAATCTCTTCTTATAAGGACACCAATCATACTATAGTAGGGCCCACCTATACAACCTCATTTTTACCTTAATTACCTCTTTAAAGGCCCTATCTCCAAAGACAGTCACGTTCTGAGGTATTGGGGTTAAGACTTTAGCATATGAAATTTGGATGAAAAATTCAGCCCATAATACTCCCCTGCTGGTGCTGCACCTCCCAAATGAACTACTACTCATATTTTTATCTCAGGGTCTGCTTCTGGGCAAACTCGTATGAAGGAAATCGCTAAAAGATAAGGACTCTTGAAAAAAATAACCAACTTACCCCTGTACACCTTTGATATCCACAGTTCAAGGCTTTACCCATTCTGCCTTGTATTATTGGCTTTTTACATGTGCACATCTTTTTATATTTTTACAGCCTCACAGTGATGACAGAGACTATGCCGTACTGATCTTATCCCTGACCAGGTAATGCCTTGGATGTAGGAGATACCAGTGCTGCTTGATTTGCTCAAGTCAATGACAGTTCTAATCTGCCTTGGAAACTAGGTTTTAATAGAATAGCCACAAAATCTAAATGACAAATAAAAGTACTTGTTCTTTAATAATGTAAAATCCTTGCTAAGTCAATTGCCAGCAATCTGTACAAATGCACAATACCTAGCACTAAGGTACATAATATATGTTGCCTGAATTAAGGTTCTAATGATTTAAATTAGAGGTATCTATAGCATCATCAATTGGACACTAAAAACTCAGGATTACAAAGCCACGATTTTTATGTAAAATATCTTCAAAATGCTAGTGCCACCTACTGGTGAGGATTGGCTAGTGTTCTAGGAACCTATTTCTTAGGGCCCTTGAATTTTGATGGTTGTATAACAAGGGGTCTGTCTATACAAAGCATTAGTAAACAATAAAAATTTGACACAATAAAAACATATGACATATAATCACAAGATTCTTGTGAAAAGGAACTGTCATACATTCAATCTTCACATTTATCGTTTTTTTTTTTAATGTTTATTTATTTTTGAGACAGAGAGAGACAGAGCATGAACGGGGGAGGGTCAGAGAAACAGACACAGAATCTGAAGCAGGCTACAGGTTCCAGGCTCTGAGCCCGACGTGGGGCTCGAACTCACGGACCGTGAGACCATGACCTGAGCCGAAATCAGATGCTTAACCAACTGAGTTACCCAGGCGCCCCTCAATCTTCACATTTATAAATACACAAGACTCTCAACTCAAACCTCTCTAGACTAGACCCTCAATAATGATTGGCTGAATAAGTGACTAGGGTGAATGAGGGTGACTGATAAGGCAAACAGAACCTCTTGACTGTAAATCAGTCCTATTTTACATTAGAACAGTATTAATCGAGGATTGTATTCTCCCTCTAGACATTATTTACATTTGATAATAAAGCAGTTCTGACAGCAAGCTTTCAAAGGCGAAAATGCTAGGCAAAGTACACTGTAAGACAAATTGAAGTCCTTTTAGGTTTAAGTAATCAGGCGGCTGTATTTGTCTGAAAATTACTACTGTGCTACCAAGTTATGCTTACAACACAATGCCTTGGGTTCAATTGACCCTGACTTCAAAGTACTTTCCAGACCACTTTCCACGAATTAAGAGAACAGTTTGTTTCCCTTGAGCTGTGAGGACTGGGATAGGGGCACGTGTATAGGATACAAGAAACTGAAACACAAGGAGCAGAAAACTTAAGCACGAAACTCCATCCCATATTCTCCATTAAGCATCAGACCACAGCCATAGCGAAGTCTGGAACTTGACCTTTCACCCCGGGCCGGTCCCGCCCCCAATATGGTCCCGCCCACGCCCCGCCCGTTCTCCCGGCCCCACCTCCACACTCCGGCCCGTCCCCAAGCCCCGCCCCCACTCATATCTCCTCCCGCGCCCCTCCCCCCCCGATAGTCCCGCCCCCCAGCTCTTCTCCCGACCCCGCCTCCCGACTCCGGCCCGGCCCTGAAGCTCGCCTCCACGCTCTGGCCCGCCCACCCCTCCCACCCCTCCCACCCCCTACCCCCCCTTGCCGCGCTCTGTCTCCTTCTAGCTCCACTCCTGGGCTCCGCTTCCCGGGTCCGAACCGCGCCTCCCCGCCCAAGCCTAAACCCCGTCTCCACCTCCCTGTCGGAGCCACACCACACGACCCGAACCCGCCTCCCGGGGGCGGAGCCGTATCAGGTGTGGACCCGGGGCGTGGCGGATGTCCAGGAGCGCCAGGTGCGGCTTCCGTGTCAAGATGGCCGCCGCCTGCCGCATCGGAGCCTGGGTCCCGCCCGGCCGCCTCTTTGCCGGGACCCCGCTGCTTCGCGTCGCCCTCTGCCTCCTGTGCTGGGCCCCGGCGGCTGTGGTCGCCGTCCCCGAGCTCGGGCTCTGGGCAGCGACGATCAGCGACGTAAGTGGAATGTCGAAACAGAGGCGTGGCGCGTCTCGGGCCCTCAGGGTCCTCGCCGGGACTCCTTCAGACCCCGGTTCCCGGCCCTGGACTTGTTCATCTGGTCTTTGCCGGGCCTGCTCCGGGTCCCTGATACTCCCCCTGAGCCTTTCGTCTGTTAACGGGCGTGGAGACCTCCCTCCTCCGGCTGGACTTGGGCTGTGGGGAAGCTCAGTGAAGCTAGTGCACGGGGACGGTTCTCCCTTCTGCGCGCTGCTGCTGTTCCTCCGGATCGCCTTTCCCTAAGTCCTGGCCCCTGGCTGTGCTCTGACGCGCTCTGGTTAGATCAGGTCGTCGTTTATTCAGACCCGAGCCCCCCGATTCCTTGGCACTCCTGCCGGCATCTTTGCCTTTTGACCCCACCTGGGGCCGGGTGCAGCCAGAGGGCCACACCCGTGAGGCCACAGGAAGGACTTTCCCAGGCTTCGCTCTCAGCACAAATTTAAAAAGTGTGTGTGCGCCGCTTTCGTTTTCTTCTTTAAATGCGAGAGCTACCCCACCCCTCATTTCCCTCTTCTGCGGTTCCTGAATTTCTCGAAGGCTCCTGTCACAGTTGGGGAATGTGTGTGTGGAGATGGGGTGGGATGTGTGATTAAGGAGCGTTTGAAAGGCTAGGCTGGAGGCATGAGTGTGTGGAAACTTCCTTTCCAGGGCAGGATATTTGAGAACTTGGCATCTGGTAGTTGCATGAGATGATGTAGGAGCGAGGCAAGAGTAGCATTTTGGAAAATTTTGCTAAAGAGGGGCAGGAAATCAGGAAGAGGCCTTATCTCCTGCTTTTCTGGAGTCAGATGACTCACCCAGCTCTGTTTTGAGATGATTATTTTCCATATGCATTGAAATGATGTCTAAGTTCTAAAGGCAAAACTTATATTTTGATTTACTCAACCAGAAACATTTAGTACCAGAGGCTGCAAATACTTCCTACAGCATAGAAACTATACAGGAAGGAAAGTTGGTCTCTTTCTCAATTTTTAAGACCCAGTGCTACCATTTCTTCCAGGGTCCTTCATTATATGCACCAGTGATAATAGTGTGTGCATCTCTATTACTGAATTTCTCTGGACAGTAAACAGAAAACTCCAAGAGCTACACTCATGGGTTCATGCTGCTTCTCTGGTGAATGGATGACAGTATCATAGAGACTAAGAGTAGACAATATTGGAAGTGAATGAGCTGTGCACAGATTGTTCAACTCCTTGACCGTATCTGTAAAGATCTTTGCCAACTATACTTTAAACAGTGCAACTCCAAAGGGCCTGCAGAAAGAATGACTTTGCTTCCTGAATGAGGAAGGTAATTTTTTCCTTGGATCCCACGTGAGGTCGGTAGCAGTCTGTAAAGCCCTGCTTTGCAGGGAGTAGGCTGATTTTTCCCCCCATTGCAAGTTGTTGGAACTTGTCCTTCAGAACAAGAAAGGAGAGCAAGCCTTTCATTAATCTGTACTGCAGATGTCTCAAGCAGTGCTTCTTTTGATTGTAAAGGTCAACACATAGTTTGAGCACCTTCGGTATTAGACTGGCTGGCCACTGCTGTTGCAAAGATGAATTTTAGACAGCAGTCCCTTCTCTCGAGAAGCTCACACAGTAGTAGGAACAGCAGATTCATGAATAGTGATTACCTACACGGCAGCATTCTTAGGATATTGCTGGAGCACTGAGGGGGTCACCTAACCCCGCTTCCTAGAGTTGGTGCCTGGCTGGGTCTTAAAAGATGAGTAGATGTTACCTCAGTGAGGAAGAAGGAGGGAGCAGAGCAGCAGTGATGCAGGAAATTCTTAATGTTTCTGCCGAGTGAGGCTCTGGTAGGAGTGTTAGAGTGACTCAGGCCACCATAAACCTTCCAGAGCTTGCTTGGCCCTGGGCCTATGGCTAGAGGTCTAAACTCCAGGACCTGCAGGGTCTGAGGCCAGTGATATTTAGTGCAGTGAGCTAGATTTAGGACTGGAGGGGATGCTGGGGAGAGCGGTGGACTACAGATTACATGCTTCTTCTGAAGAGGGCAGCTACCATTCAGCTCCAGCAGGTGGATATTATATGGCGGTGTAGGCACAGAATTGCCAGGTCTCCTTTTTTGAAATGTGAAGCCAGAATCCATCTTTTTATCATGTCACCTAATTCAAAACTTTTTTCGAAAGGGTCCTGCTGATTCACAGAAACCCCATTTAAAGGTTGGAGTAGGCCACCAGGAACAAATTTTGGGTGTGAATGAGGGAGAGCCATTAAGGATTTTAGACATAAGTACCAGTCACTGCGGCTGCTATATCAGGATGAATTATAGGCTCAGATCTGGGGCAGAAATACCAGCTATTGCAGAACTGTAGGCAGAAGATGTTGAGAGCCTGAATTGGAGCAGTGGTGGCAGGGATGGAGAGGAAGAGCTACATTTGGGAAGTGTTTGTGAGATCAAGTAGGTGTGCTTTGGGGATTGGGCAATGGAGGTGAGAGACTGGAAGGAGCCAAGGCTGAGGTGACTGAAGATGGCATCACCTGCAGCCAACACGGGCAGTGTAGGAAGAGTTGGCGAGGAGCAGAGAGGACTGTATCTGGTTTAGGACAGGTTAGTGTGGAATGTCTGTTGAACATCCTCGTGGACATGACCTTGAGGCGGTTGGGTAGGCAGATCCGGAGCTCAGAGGAGGGGACCGGGCTGGGGGTTTTGTTGTTGAAACTGTGTTGGGGTGGGAGGCTATCAAGAAAGAGCTGTCTGTCATCAGCCTTTTTCTTTCGTTCCTAACCACTTGTTCATTGAACACAATCCCTTCTCTCAGCATTTTTATTCTTGGTGAGGGCATTCATTAAATAACTAAGTGATAGATCATTTCGTTTTAGTTGTGGCAAGGGTTGTGAAGGATGGGTCCTAGAGACTATGGAAGGGAAGGCCTGGCCTGGTGTGGAGGGAGCATCAAGGAAGACTTCCTGAGGAAGGGACTCTTGAACTGGGCTGAGAAGGGTAAGAAGTCACTAACAAGATGAGGAAAGTGACAGGGAAGGGTTTTTTCAGTCAATTTTCAGGTTCCTGAGGGCAGGAAGGAGTATCCTGCTTTTGAAGCACTGAGAGAAAGGTGCTAAAACAGGTGGGCAGGACTTTGACTATGCAGGGACCTATAAGTGGCAGTAAGAATCGGTCTGTTGTAAGACACACTTAGGGAGAAGCATGGTTGTTTTATCAAAAGTACATTCATACCAGTATCGCGAGAGCAACTGCAGATGCACAGGTAGGACCCCTGTCCGAGCGGCAGCGATGGTGCAGGCAGCAGCCCTGACCCTCTGTGTGATGCTGGCCCCCGCTGAGATGCTAGAGGCAGGGGCATTCCGGAGCCTAGTAGAGAGTTAGATACATGGAACAGGATTTTAAGCAAGTGGGTGATATGACCAGATTTTTAAAATTATTTTAATTTTTTAAAAATTACTTAAAAATTATTTTTAAAAAATCACTCTGGTCACAGGAGTGCAAGAGTTAGAACTGTATATTCTCCAGGGTAAAACTGTACTCCTGAATAGAGAAAAAAATTTTAACTAGATTATTCTGTATTTCCTTGTGTTTTCATTTTAGAAATCAGGACCTTTGATATTTAGGAAAACTGTGTTTAACTCTACAGAAATCAGGTTTTCTGGTAAGTACAATAAACTAGTAATATTAACATAACAGTACATTATAAATGAATAACCTCATGTAATATAACAGAAACTGATATGTTACTAAAACTAATATATATATTTAAACTAGGCTAAATACTTGTTTTTAAGTGGTTCTAAAATTTTCAGGGTTTCTTTTGTTTCAGTGAAGACTTGGTTATTTTCAAGAATGCATTTCTCTGATCCTGTCTCAAAAAATGTAATATGAATCGTTCTTTAAAAATTAAAATTAATGTGTAATAAAGTAGGCTTCTATGAAATTTGACTCTGAATCCCAGCTTTTAAAACTAGATGAATTCCTTTTATGAGTATATGAAATGTCATGATTGTGGTAAAGCCTTTATGCCCCTGAAATTTTTATAAATATATCCATCACCATAGAATACAGTAAAAATTACTACATACTAACATTTTAATTAGGATTTTAGAGCTTATGAAAGTGAACTTATTTGTTAGGGACTATGTTCTCTATGTAAATGCCAATGTGTGAGAACTGCCAGGTTCTCATACATCTTGAGGTTTTCAAAATATTTTTTTTAATTTTTATAGATTTTTTTTTTTTTTTTTTTTTTTTTTTTGTGTTTTATTTTGGGAGGAGCAAAGAGAGAAGAAGACAGAGGGTCCAAAGTGGGCTTTCAGCTGACAGCAGCAAGCCCGATGAGGGGCTCAAACTCACGAACCCTGAGATTATGACTTGAACCGAAGTCAGACACTTAACCAACTGAGCCACCCAAGGTTTTCAGTATTTTTGATGAATTTACAGCAGATCATATTTACTGTGGTCCAACTCCTCTTAGTGTTTCCAGTAACTTGACTAGGTAAATTGGCTGCCAAGGTTAAAATTTTGGCATAAGGAGTAGTTTTTTGTTGGGTAAAGCAAATTGGCTTCCTGGGGATCCAAAGCCATGCCCCTTTTCTCTATCACAGTACGCTCAGGTCATTTGTTGGGTGATTCTGCTGTATGTCCAGCCATTAGCTAGACAGCAGAGGTGGTTCAAAGCAGTTCATTGATATCCTAGATCATCAGTGGTGATAACAACTTGGTAAGAGGAAATTGAAGTCCAAGGTGGGTGAGGGGAAAAAAAATTGGCATCTAACTGCTTTAGTGAATTCAGATTTCAGTGGCTAGACAAGTAAGACTTAGGAGACTGTTGCAGACAAAAAAAAATTACATGAGGGGGAAAAAGTGATATGGACCAGTGAAACACATAATCTGATTTTAAAAAATCATACCTAATATCTGAGATCAGCTAAGAGTAGACCACACTCAAGACAGTGGTATTAATATATCTAAAGAAAGAATGAGGCAGAAGACAGTTAACAGTAAAAGCATAAAAAATATATATGTGAGGGTTTAGTTAAGTAAAGCAGACAGTGTCTAGTAGCACCGATGAGAGAGAGGTCTTCTTTTTTTTTTTTTAATGTTTATTTTTGAGAGAGAGAAAGAGAGATGGAGTATGAGCAGGGGAGGGGCAGAAAAAGAGGGAGACGCAGGTCTGAAGCAGGCTTCAGGCTCTGAGCTGTCACCACAAAGCCTGACATAGGTCTCGAACTCAGGAAGGGTGAGATCGTGACCTGAGCCGAAGTCGGACGCTTAATCGACTGAGCCACCCAGGTGCCCTGAGAGAGAGGTCTTCTTGAGCTGTGACTGTAGGTAGGACATGTGGCTGATAGATGTGGACGTAGTATCCATCTGAGCCTTCATTCTGGTGCCATGCTCATCAAGCAGCTTTCATCACCTTTGGGTATCCAGGAAGACATGCTGAAGGGAGAGAGTTAATCATTACACAACCACTTTACAGTTACTGTTCATTTGAAGCAGTAATTGGACATTCCAGATTATACATCTAAATTGGTGTTGTAATGAAGGAGTGAGAATGAGGCTCTGTGTTCTCACAGAACCAATTTTAATGCCTGCAAAAATCTAAGAATTAGTCCCTTGGATATGTGTCCCTGCCGTTTGGTAGATGAGACATCTGACTTTCCTTTAGGTGACCCCTCTTTTGGTATCCCATTCAAGAGGTAGTCTTGTGGAATTGCTGCTGAAAATCTCTCAATGTTATTCACCCCCTACACAGAATAAAAGAAATATTCTATATAGTCATCTCAATATGTACAGAAAAATATTTGAAAAAATTCAACACACATTCATGATAAAAACTCTTAGAAAACTAGAAATATTCGAAGGAACTTCCTTAAGCTGGTAAAGACATCTATGAAAACTCTGTAGCTACCGTTATACTGTCTGTTTTCCCCAGATTGGTCTATAAATTCAGCTAATTTCAATCAAAATCCAAGCTGACTTTTATGTAGAAATTGACTAGCTGTATCTAAAATTTATATGCAAGTGCAAAGAACCTAGAATAGCCAAAGCAATTTTAGAAAAAGAACAAAGTTGGAAGACTTTTACTATTTTATTTCAAAACCTACGTAAAGCTTCAGTAACTGTAGCAGTGTGGTACTAGCATAAGGATAGATACATAGAACAATGAAACAGATCAGAGGGGTGCCTGGGTGGCTCAGTGGGTTAGGCGTCCGACTTCTGCTCAGGTTATGTTCTCATGGCGCATGGGTTTGAACCCCATGTCAGGCTCTGTGCGGACCCCTCAAAGCCTGGAGTCTGCTTCAGATTCTGTCTCTGTCTCTCTCTGCCCCTCCTCCACTCATGCTTTGTCTCTCTCTTTCAAAAATAAATAAATATTTAAAAATTTAAAAAAAAAGATCAGAGAGCCCAGAAATAAACCCACATTTATGAGGTCAGTTGCTTCTCAACAAAGATGCCAAGATAATTCTTTAGAGAGAGAATAGTCTTTTCAATAAATGATGCTGGAACAACTGGATATCCACACTGAAAAAAATCTCATCTTTTACATTGGATTATGGATTTAGATACTCTGTCCCCACTTCCCTGTCCTCCCTCTCTGGGGCTCAATTTGCATGTATGTTAGACTGCTTTATATTGTCTCACGGATCACTGAGGCCTTGTTAATTTTTTTTCAGTCTCTTTCTGTGCTTCATTTTGAATCTTTCTATTGCTTTGTCTTCAAATTCAGTGATCTTTTCTTCTCCAGTATTTAATCTCCTGTTAGTCTCATAAAGTGAACTTCTTACTTGGATATTGTAATTTTTTTAATCTCTAGAAGTTTGTTTTTTAATATCTTCTTTCTCAATATTTTCATATTTTCCTTTACATCTTTCAGCATATGGAAAATATTTATAACAGCTTTAATATTCTTCTCTGCTAATCATCTTTGTCCCTTCCATTTTTATCATAATGACTAATCTATCATGATTATGAGTTAGTTTTTTCTTTTTCTGTCTAGGGTTTTGGTTGGATGGGGGATATCATGAATGTTAGCTTCTTAAGTGCTGTAATTGTATTGTATAGTTGTATTCCTTTGACTTTGTTCTGGCAGACAGCTGAGTTTCTTTTGGGTGAGTTTGATCTTTTCCAGTTTTGTGTTTAATTTCTTTCAGGATAGATCTGGAGTAGCTTTAACTGTAGGGCCAACTTAGCACCACTTCTAAGATGTGACCCTGCTACATTTCTCCTGAATGCTTGGTATATTTAATGAGGCCCCTCCACTCTTGCTAGTGGAAACTCAAACAGTTACGAGCCCTGTATGACCTCTGAGAGTGATTGGGCTTCTTTCTATGCATGGGCTGGCTGCCATGCAGGCAGGCTCAATAGTATCTCTGTCCAGATTTCTTTTACTCTCTCTCTGTGCAGGTTCCAGCTCTTGAGTATTCTCCCCCAGAAATTCTACCAGCCTCAGCTTCTTGAACTACAGTCTCGGGGCTCGGTTTGGATTCCTTCTGGTTACCAGTGGTTCCCTTCTGGTTCACAGTGATCCCAGCCTCCTGGTATTCATGTCCTTATGTAGTCTCCTACCATATTGTATCAAGGTTGGTCTAACCAAGAAATATGATAGAGCTAATGGCATATCACTTCTGAAACTAGGTCATAAAAGATACTGTGGCTTCTTCTTTGCTCTTTCTCTCTGATGGCCTATTCTGTGGGAAGCCAGCTGCCATGTTGTGATGACACTCCCAAAAGAGCTCTTCCTAATTCTAGACTTAATCCTTTTCAGTCTGTCTAATCATGTTACCCTCCTACCTGAAATATTTGGTGTTACTTTGTAACATTCAGAATAAAGGAAAACTCCTTAGCAAAGCATAGTACCCCTTATGACTTTTCTCCAGCACTCTACTCCAGCTTCAGCTCTTCCCTCTTTCCCCAATCTGTGTTCTGACCATAGCAAACTATTTTCAGGTGGTCATACTCATGCCTGCTCTCACATACCCTGCCCTGAGCATTTGCATATACTGTTTCCACCCTCCTCATCACCTAGCTAACTCCTGCTCTTCACATTAGAGGTCTCCTCCACCAGTAAGCCTGTCAGCACCCCTTCTTTATGCCCTCCTAGACTATGCTAGGTGCCCTGCTCAGGGCTCCTCTGACTCCCTGTTCTCAGCCCCTTATTCTGTCTAAGGTGCCTATTTAACTGTTATTCCTCCCCTGCCCAATACCTGTAATATCAAGGACAGGAGTTGTTTTCGTTTACCATTATGTCTCTTTCTGGCACACAAGGGGTGCTCACTCAGTATTTTTTGAATGAATAAGTTAGTGAAGAGAAGAGTTTAGAGTGCGGTGAGCAGTGACTTAGCATATTCCGTTACTCAGTTGATTTTAATGCTGGATTTAACGTACAGATTAAATGAATAGTATTTGGTTAACTATAATAATTTAATTTAATGAACTTATCTCATTTTGCAGTGATTTTGGGGAGAAATTAGGTAATATTTTATTCATTGTTTCATTATAGTAACCTATTTTAAGTTGCATTCTTGAAACCTGAAAGCTTACATAGGAGTACATATAGGATTGTTGTACAATAAGACTTTCTTTTTTCTAAACAGTTAAGTCATTCAGTTGTTCTGGGCCTGTGAAGTTTACCATCGAGTGGTATTTGAAGTATCATACCTGTCAGAATGAATATTCTAAGCTGGAGGTAAGTAAAATGCAAATTTTTAAGGTATGTAAAGGTATGAAGGAAAAAATTATGAGTATAAAGATTTATTAGCTCATCAGGTGAGGAGGCCAGAAATGTGGATTGTAGTTTTAAAAGTGCCACAGATTTATTTTGGGACTTAGGCAAGAAATGTTTGTTTGGTTTTTGTTTTGTTTTGTTTTTTTTTTTTCCAACGTTTTATTTATTTTTGGGACAGAGAGAGACAGAGCATGAACGGGGGAGGGGCAGAGAGAGAGGGAGACACAGAATCGGAAACAGGCTCCAGGCTCTGAGCCATCAGCCCAGAGCCTGACGCGGGGCTCAAACTCACGGACCGCGAGATCGTGACCTGGCTGAAGTCGGACGCTCAACCGACTGCGCCACCCAGGCGCCCCAAGAAATGTTTTAATTTTATCAAAGTATGTACCTCCTGAGAAGGAAACAAATCTTTTAGTTTCTTTTTTGTCTTGAGAGAAATGTTAGTAAATATTTAAATCAGTCATGTAGGAACTGTAGATAAAGATGTTGTGGGTCACATACAAATAAAAATCAACATAGTTTAAGAAAGAAATGTGAAAGTTTTACTTCATTCAAAAAATTAGTGACAGGACACCTAGAACTTTAGTGAAGTCAGGTAGCTTTAGTGAGTAGAAGTAAATCTCCCAAAGAGGTGAGGGGAAAGGAGACCCCTCCCCCCACCCGCCCCTGCCAAGGAAAGAAGGGGGAGGGTGTAAGAAGAGGAAAGAGGCCCCACTGGGTTTCTTCTTCCCCTGCAGGGTCCACTGGGCTCAGCAAGATGTTCTCCTGTGACAGGTCTCCTGATGGTTGCTCACAGTCATTTCCTTCACGGCTTATCTGTTGTTTGTGTGCTCCTAGCATGAATCGTGTGCATTTCCATACTTTTATCTGTATCGTCTTTCCATTTGGGGTGAAAGGTGCCATTGTCCTCAAATATTGCCTTTGTGACTTTATTCCCTGTTATTTTACCCCTACATACTAAATACTTCAGTGTGTCCTGGGATGCCTGGGTGACTCAGTTGGTTGAGCGTCTGACTTCAGCTCAGGTCGTGGTCTCGCAGTTCGTGAGTTTGAGCCCGCGTCAGGCTCTGTGCTGACAGCTCAGAGCCTGGAGCCTGCTTCAGATTCTGTGTCTCCCTCTCTCTCTCTCCCCCTCCCCTGCTCATGCTCTGCCTCTCTCTGTCTCTCAAAAATAAATAAATGTTAAAAAAAAAATTAAATACTTCAGTGTGTTTCCTAAGAACAAAGGTGTTCACTTAGCTTGCACAGTGCAGTGATAAAATTGAGGGAATTTAACATTGATACAAAATTATTATCTAACAAACAGATCTTATTAAAGTTTTGCCGGTGTTCCCAAAACATCCTTTTTGGCAGTTTGTTGTTATATTTTTTTTTCCTGGTACAAGATCCAATCTAGGGTCACAGTGCATTTCTATAGTGTTTTGTTTTGTTTTTGTTTTGTTTTTTGTCTTTCACGATATGACACTGATTGATATATTTGAAGTATACAAGCCACTTATTTTTATAAAATGTCCCTCAGTTCCAGCACTTCTGATGTTTCCTCTTGATTAGATTCTGGTTATATTTTTGGCAGGAGTACCAAAGAATTCGGGTTTGTCCCATTTTTGGTAATGATAACTTCTGATCTGTTGGTTAAGGACATTTCTGCCAGGTTTCTCCACTGTAGAGTTATGACTGTTCTCTTTGTTGTTAACAATAACTTGTAAAGAAGTACTTTTGTACTTGTGTGTGAATATCCTGATTTTTCATCAGTTCTTGTCTGAACATCCTTTGACTCTTGCCTGATGTATCAGCTATTGCTCTGATAATTGCTTAGTGGTGATTTTCTAATTCCATATTTCCTTCTGCTTTGTTAACATTCTTCCATGAAGATGAGCCTGTTCTTTTCCTCTTGTCTTACCTGTCAGTCAGTCACCTGAGCAGTCATCAGCATGGACTCATTGAATTTTACTTTGTTAGATGGGTTATAATCTGTTACTATTTTGTATTTATTTGGCTCAAACTGTTTCCTACTGGCCAGTCGAAGCCAACTTAACCTTTTATTGATGACTAGAAGCTGCCATTAGGAGCCTGGTTTTATTCATCTGTCTTTGGTTTATCTTTCCTTATTGTTAATTTTTTTTTAACGTTTATTTATTTTTGAGACAGAGAGAGACAGAGCATGAATGGGGGAGGGGCAGAGAGAGAGGGAGACACAGAATCAGAAGCAGGCTCCAGGCTCTGAGCCATCAGCCCAGAGCCCGACGCAGGGCTCAAACTCACGGACCGCGAGATCATGACCTGAGCTGAAGTCGGAGGTTTAACCGACTGAGCCACCCAGGCGCCCCTATCTTTCCTTATTGTTAAATGCTGCTTTTCTTTGTAAAATCTTTTTATACATGGGATAAAATGAAAGTAGCCTCAGGACAAAATATTTTTTATTTCTCCGTGAACCATCTCCTGCGATAATACCGTATCACCTTTCTTCCTGTAAGATTATGCTTGCATTATGTGTTACTGTATCTGAGCATATTGGAATGGCTAACATGTCATGATAACTTCATCATACTTAAAATTATATTTAAAACATTTTTCTTGGGACGCCTAAGTGGCACAGTCGGTTAAGCATCTGACTTTGGCTCAGGTCATGATCTCATAGTTCGTGAGTTTGAGCCTCGCGTGGGGCTCTGTGCTGACAGCTCCGAGTCTAGAGCCTGTTTCAGATTCTGTGTCTCCCTCTCTCTCTCTCTGCCCCTCCCCCACCCTCCCCCATCTCTCTCTCAAAAATAAACATTAAAAAAACACTTAAAAATGTTTTTCTTTTCAGTATTTTGTTCTGCGTGTTTTTAAGTGCTCCAAACTGAATAAATCTTTGATATCATTTAGATGTTAAGTTTTACTTATCTTCCTGAGTAAGAAGCGTGGAAACAAATTATAACCCAGAATTTTGCCTTGAGTAGGAGGAGCTATCACAAAAACATGAACCTAGCGTTGATGAAGACTTTTGTGGTCATTATTTCAAGAACGTTGAATGTTGGACAACAAAATATGAAAACGTAAATTGCAACAGTGACTTACAGGTGTTTCCCTCATTGAATGTGAGTATGTGTGTTGTCATGTCAAAGTAGAATTTACTGTACTCCCACTGAATACAAGTAGTAACTTACATTCTATTCTGTCAACATTTTGATAAAAGAAAGGTGCTTAATTAGTTATTTTTAGGTTAAGTTCTTTTGAATGTGTGGTAGTAGGTAATAAGTAAGGTACTGGCACCGTTGTTCCATTTCTTTGTACCCCTTTGCAGCAACACTCTTGAAAAAGAGCCCTTTTGTCTTCCTATCCTGATCTGTTGTCAGTTCATCTGTCACTCTCTCTTGTTTCCACTCCAGTCCTACCTTTGCCCCCATTACTCCATCAGAACAGCTAGTCAAGGTTTCCAGTGACCTCCATGTGAGATCTGGTGGTCTCTTAGTCTTACCAAAGGTCTGCCAGCCTTCTTGACTTATCACACTTAACCTACTTGAACACTGTCCCCTCCCTTATGCACTTACTTCCCTCCCTGTCTGGAATATTAGATCCCAAAATGTTGATAGCACTCATCCATGAGTTGTGAGGCTGTGGGTCATTTTATCTTATTTTTGTTCTGTAAATTCTGAAATGAAAATATATCTTTGGTAAAAATAGTAAAGGGTTCTTAAAATGTGTATTGAGGTGTGATAAATGTAAAGTGTACATATCAGAAGTGGATGGCTTGATGAATTTTCAGAACCTGAACACACCAGTATAGGCCCAGATCAAGTACAGAATATTTTAGCACCTAGACTCCCCTTTTAGTTCCTAATACCTTCCCCACCAAAGGTAGCCACTATCTTGATTTAAAAAATAATTTTTCAATGGGGCGCCTGGGTGGCTCAGTTGGTTGAGCGTCTGACTTCGGCTCAGGTCATGAACTTGAGGTTCATGAATTTTGAGCCCCATGTTGGGCTCTGTGCTGACAGTTCAGAGCCTGGAGTCTGTTTCAGATTCTGTGTCTCCCTCTCCCTCTGTTCCTCCCCCCACTTGCATCTGACTCTCTGTCTCTCAAAAATAAATAGATTAAAAAAACTTTTTTTAAAATTTTTTTCAAAAGCAGGATTTTGTTACTCATGTTTGGGCTACAAAGAGATGTGTTCTCTGGTGTTTAGCTTTCAAATCTTTACTTTTCTCATAACATATTTTTTTCTTGATTGTTAAGACAGCTTTTCCCCCATAGAAATGCAGCAATATAAAATGGAATTATGTTATTTGTTTTTCCAGAATAAGGAACTAATTACAAATATCAGAAATGTTTCCAACCAGGAAGGATCTACAGTAAGTCATTTTATTTGTCTTTAAATCAAATGTATACAAGTTCTAGTAAGCCTGAAAAGAATAGATACTTGGACGGTGATATACAGTAGGATTATTAGAAGTGGGGAAGAAAAAAAGAAGCGTTATATCAAATAGTATATTTTTGTGTGTGTCTATATGAATTTTGTGTGTATTTGTTTCTGTCTTTGTTTAAAAATTCCTTTTAGGTTGTAACTTAAGGTTAACTTCTTTGCAGCCTTTTTTCAAATGCCTAGCATAGCAATGGGCTGGTCTGGATCATCACTGAGGATGGAAATAAATAGATAGAGTCCATGAGTGTAGCACCGGGGAGGAGAGAATTTGGTATTTGGGGGAATTCTGAAAGTCACAAGACCAAGAGGTGGGGAGGGTTGGAAGCAGCTGTGTGTAGGGACTGAAGACAGGTTTAGGAGAGCTTACTTTGCTTTTATCTTGTCATCCTTCGTGTTTCCAGCTTTGCACAGGCTGTGTCTCAGGTGGAGGAGTAGGAAATGAAAGGGAAAGATAGGAAGTCTTCTGGAAGGATGTATGTGAAAAGTTTGATTCAGTTATGTGGGGGCATTGTGGCGTTCACAGGCATTACAATGAGCAGTGTCCTTTCCCGGCAGGACTGCTAGTAACATAGATCTTAATAAGTAATTGAACCTATGTACCAAATCTGTGCAGTCTCTCTAACAATGTTATCTGACTTCTAACTCCCCCAGTTCAGTTCAAAACCACACCCATTTAAAAACTGAATGCTTGAGGGGCGCCTGGGTGGCTCAGTCAGTTGAGCCTCCGACTTCAGCTCAGGTCACAATCTCAACGGTTCATGAGTTCAAGCCCCGCATCAGGCTCTGTGCTGATGGCTCAGAGTCTGGAGCCTGCTTTGGATTCTGTGTCTCCCTGTCTCTCTGACCCTCCCCCACTTGCACTCTGTCTCTCAAAAATAAATAAATGTAATAAAAATTAAAAACTGAATGCTTGATATTAGGATAAAATGTGGGAAGGGTAATATTAGGAAAAAATATTTGAATGGTAATATTAAGTAAAACGTAGAATGGTAACATTCAGGGGAAATTCTTTAGAAATACTGAAAGTAGAAAAATTGAAGAGTAGAAAAAGCTAAACTCTTCCATTGTTTTGGTTCTGAGAGGCCCATGGTGAGAAAACAGTGAGGGAAATCCTTCCAGTGTCCACTGTCCCTCCACTACCTACCATTTTTTTTCATTGTTTCAAAAGACTGAAAAGTGGGGCACCTGGGCAGCTCAGTCAGTTAAGCAACCGACTCTTGGTTTTTGGTCCAGGTCATGATCTCACGGTTTGTGAGTTTGAGCCCCATGTTGGGCTCTGTGCTGACAGCAAGGAGCCTGCTTAGGATTCTCTCTCTACCTGCCCCCCTCTGCCCCTCCCCTGCTCATTTTCTCTCTCTCTCTCTCAAAATAAATAAACTTAAAAAAAATTTAAAACAGTGAAAAGTAACTCAATTCAGTTACTAAAAGTTGTTTTAAAATGTGAACAATTGTTTAACTATATTTTCTACAGCAGTTTTTTAAAACAACATAAAGGATATATATTTTTTTCCTGTTTCAGGATGTGATAGCCAGAACACAGAGAGATGGGTTTCATATATTTATTGTTTCTGTGAAAACGGACAAAACAGATGCAAGATGGAATTTGAATGGTATATTTAAACTGCATGCATGTTTGCTGTCTGCTTTTACTGTATTCTGTGTTTTTGTCATTGACCCAAATCTACATTTTTTTGGTTAAAATACATCATTGCAAAACAAATCTCTGTGAATCACAAAAACAAACGACCTATTTATCTGGGGGACTTAAAACTTTTTGCTTATCTTACTATTATATGTTTTAATGGATTGGAAATTTAAAATTAAGATAAATTTTTAAAATTTCAAACTCCAGTGGGATATAATAAAATTCTTTATCCTTTCAGATTAAAAAAAAAATTCCTAATATAGAGATGGCTAGGCAACATTTTAATTGTATTTGAAGTAGATTATATTCTATATCAGGAAAATGGCCATCACCAGGCGTTTAAAATTCTCATTTTAAAGCATCTGTCTGTAGCTTAGGAGTAGAAGTAGCCTGTCTGGCAATGATAGCTTCTGTGGTCTGTGAGCTCTGCCCACTCCCCACCCCCAATGCAAGAGTGGGCTTACAATAAGCAATCTTCAAGGGAGCGAATGCTTTCACAGATCGTAGAATTGCTTCGGCTGTCATTTTGCAGAATAGCGTCTGTTGGACCAGTGGTAGCCAAACAGCATGTGACGATCCTGCTCTGATTCACCCACTGGGAACACAGGTGTGAAGCCAGGCTTTGCCTTTGAGAATTGCCCAGTCCAGCGGGGAGGCAGAAAGTACTGAGGGGACATAGGCGTTGCTTCAGAGGAGGCACAGAACTGGTGTACTACAGGGGAAGCTGGTGGAGGTGGGTGCTCTGGACAAGTGGGCCGTGGGGCTTCCTCCCACAGATGACATAGTGGGCCAGATAAGAGCCAAATAAGAGAGCTGCCACCTGGACTTGTGTGTCCCCCCACAACCCCCGGCTTCCCAGGTATTGCGTCTTTTCCCCTGATAGCAGCAGGCAGTTTTAAGGCCCTACTAGTTAGTAACAGAAGCAGTTACTGAGCTCTGCAAGTCTTGTACTTTATCTGGCACTCTGTTTATTATTGTCACCTTGGACAATGACCCAAACTAGATGCTTGAATTCAGTAATTTATCCCAAGTTACAGTAAGGAAGACAAAGTCCTCAGTGAGGTCAGCAACTCAACATGGGGCCAACCTAAGGCCGGTACTGCTTTACTGTCTGCATAAGATCAGATTTGGCCCAGGTTTTACAACAGCATGTATACAAGTAAAGGTATCTTGGTAAGATTACATGTTAATGACTGGTAATTAGCCAATACATTGTGTGTCTTAGGTAAAAATGCAGATTTGTCGGCTTGGTGTGTGTTCTTGGAACCTTCTGGGAAATGAGCTTACGTTTAAAAATATAAGAAAAGACTGATTGGTAATTTAATTCTTTGATGTCTTTATCTCCATCTTCACCAGTTTCTCTTTCTATGATCGGGCCTCATGGATATATTTCCGCATCAGATTGGCCACTAATGATTGTGAGTATTTCTCATCATTTTTTCCTTTTTTAAAAATGAATTTTATATCCTAATTGGAAAATCTAACAACTTAAAGAGCTCAGTGGTGGTATCCCTTAGTAGCTAATACTTTGGTATACCCTCTGTTTTTGGCTAGAGTGACAGGGAAATAAAAGACTGGATACTTGAATGAAGAAATGTCCATTTTCAAGCGATCATAAGCCTTAACTGACTAAAATTGCTCTTCTTCCTACAGTTTTACATGGTGATGTGTATCGTTTATATTTTATATGGCGTACTGTGGCTGATGTGGTCTGCCTGTTACTGGAAAGATATATTAAGAATTCAGTTCTGGATTGCAGCTGTTATTTTCCTGGGAATGCTTGAAAAAGCAGTTTTTTATACCGAATATCAAAACATCAGCAGCACTGGGCTATCAAGTAAGCTGTGACTCTCTCCATAAATACGATATGATCCAAGAGGCCCCTAGCATTTGTGAGCAGAGCTGCGGGAGGCCTCCTTTGTACAGTGATTTGGGAACACTTGTGTTATAGATGAAGACGACAAGAGCCAAGATGAGAACGTGAGAGTAGGACTCTGATCTAGGCTAGTGTCTGTATTGTCCTCATTTTCCATTTCCCTTCTTTCCCTCACTTTCCTCCTGGGGAAAAGAAAACTCCCACTTCAGTGATTGGATTAAATCAATAAAAGTTCCAGAGGGGGGCACTTTAGGTGCTACTGATCCTTTTAACATATTTCTCAGTCATTTTCCCATACTCTTCCTACTCCTTTCTCCTCCACAAGAGAAAAGAAGGAAAATCTGACCCCACGCAGTAAAATCAGTAGTTCTGGGATGGATGTGCCTGCAGCCTTCTTGTGTTCTGTCTCTTCGTTCTCACACAGAACTTCATGTGACCAGTGGAGGCCCCTCACGGTTTACACAGGGAAGTGTGTGAATCAGAAAGGGCAGGAAGGCGGGCATCCTCAGATGTGTGCCCCAGGTTTCTAGAAGGTGGAATGCAAAAAGGCCAGAGAGGTAAAGGTACAATCCCATCACCCAGCCTTTGAAAAGGGAGGTAGCTCCAAAGGGATGAAAGCACTCAGGAGTGATCAGTTCTGAGTGATCAGCTAAAATGATCTTTGTGCAGATTTTTATAGGGTGTGATTATGTCAGCTATTTATTTTTATAATACTCCAGAAAAAAAGAAGAGTGAGTTGGAATGTAGATGAAACAGATTTGCCCTAATGTTGATAATTATTGAAGCTGAGTATTGGGCACATGGGAGTTCACTATACTGCTTTTTCTGTGTTGGGGAATGTTTGTAATTTCCCAAAATAAAAGGGTAGGTACAAAAGAAGAAAGAAAAGACAAACATTCAAGGAGGCACATTAGAGGTATTATTATTCTATAAGAGGTTTTAGTGGTGTGTGTGTGTGTGTGTGTGCGCGTGCGCGCGTGCATGCGTGCACGTGTGTGCTCTAAATAAAATAATGAAGGAGGGGTGAGGCTGCTGCTCCTGGCTGGAGAGTAAAGCATTCTTGAATGTGAAATAAAGCAGTTCAGCTCCTTTGCTCTGAGTGGTGATCCTCTCTTGTCTAGGGAGCATTGAGGGTGGCTTGAACTTCAGTGGGGAGCCGCAGAAGCTCTTGCCATCCTCACGGACTTCAAGCCCTGTGTCTGAGATGACACGAGAAGGGCTTGGGAGAGAAGCCCCAGGCCGCTGTCAGCGTCTTTGAGGAGTCCTGTGAGAGGGACAGGTGTCGGACGACATGGCTGTTGCTCTTTCTGATTTTCCCAAGTGGGAATTCTGTAACCCAGGCTGTCTTGCTTAGCACTGATCCTGCAGGGACAGGAAACAGTGATTGTTAGGACCCAACACGGGGACCTTAAGAATAGGTCATACCAGATTGACTTCTTTTGTGCTTCTAAACTTAGTATACCTGGACTTCTTCAAGGTATTTGACAACTTAGATTTCTTGTGGACAAGATGGAGAAATGTGCACTGAAAACTGGCTGTGCAGCCATATCTAAAGAGCCCGTGCACATAAGCACCCATCAGTCTTGTCAGTATAGAGCTGTGTCGTCCAGTGTGGTGGCCATAAACCACATCTGGCTGTTTAAATTAAGTGAAGTTGGCAGTTTATTTCCTCAGTTGTACTAGCTGCATTTCACATGCTCAGTAGCCACATGTGACCATTGATTACTGTATTGGACAGCATGGATGTAGAACATCTCCATCATCCTGGAAACTTCTGTTGGACAGCACCGGAGCAGTGGTTCTCATCCCTGGCTGCACATAAGTGTCCCTTGAAGAACTTTCAAGCAATACCAGTGCCAGAGATTCTGGTTGAAGTAGGCCTAAGAATTGGTTCTGTTGAGAGGCTTCCCATATGATTCTAGTATGCATCTAGGATTGAGAACCACTGGGTTAGAAGGGGGTTTTGAATGACACCTGTCTCACAGGTTTTAGACCTTGTGGCTGGTTTATCCTAAATGTTATACCTAACATTTATTGCAGGCCTGTGCATATGTAGAGAGCATTCACTAAAATTCTGTGGATGATGTGAGGCTGGTGGAGTTGTTCATACTGGGGGTATAGAGAATAATTTTAGATGGACCCTTCTCACGTGAAGGTACTTGAAGGGGTACAGACAGATTTGATATCCCAAATGGAAAGGTAAAACCTAATAGGTAAGACCTTGAACTTGGGGTTCAAGTATAAATTGAAAAAATATAAATGGGAAACTTTTCTAAAGGATTTAAAGGTTGAAGCTGATGAATCAGCTCAACACAGACAGTTATAGGCAGTTGTGCCTCCCACTAGCTCCTACAGCGTTAGGTTACAGCAGGAGGGCTAGCAGTCAAGACATTGAGAAGGTCCACCTGCCAGGAAGGTTGTATTCACTTTATTCCAAGAGGGAAGTAGTCCAGACTGAGCAGCTCATGAAGGGATTTGAAAACACGCTACCCTTAAACATTTGTTATCCTAAACCTCTTCACATTCTGCATCCGCTCTTGGGGAGTTCATCCATTGTTTTCTTCTTAAAGCTCAACTTCCTGGCCAGATGTCTGTCCTGAGCTGCAGATCTAGTAACTAGTCACCTGCCAAACATCTTCTGAATGCCTTGCATTCATCTCTGTAGGGCATAAAAGAAACTCACCTTTCCCACCCTTGTACTTTTGACTCACTTTAGTCCCAACCTAATGCTCCTGCAGGTATTCCTGTTGGTGGATGGCCCTGCCACTTGACCTTGGTGCCATCCTTTTTGCCACCCTCTTCCTCTCCCTCTAGTTCCACATCTGTCTACAAGGCATTTGATGAGGTCTCTTGTGATTTCTTGTGGACAAGTTGGAAAATTGTGAGCTGAAAACAAGACTAATTAGGTGGATTCACTACTTGTTTCTGTATATCTTTCTGGTTCTCTCCATCTTCCCTGCCAGCACTGTGCTCTTATCGTCTCTTACCTGGATTTCTGGAATGACTTCCCGAGCATTTTCCTTGCTGGTAGTCTCGTTCCTCTCCAAGCCATTAAGTAGAGCAATCTTGATAAAATCAAGCTGTCCGTTTTATTCCAAGAGTCAGCAAACTTCTTGTGCAAAGGCCATATGGTAAATATTTTTGGCTTTACAGGCCATATGGTCTCTGTTGCTGCTACTCAACTCTGCCATTATAGCACAAAAGCAGCCACAGTCAACACGTCAACAAATGGGCGTGGCTCTCTTCCAATGAAGCTTTATTTACAAAGACAGATGTAGGGCCAAATTTGACCTGTGGGCTATAGTTTACCAATTCCTTTTTTACTCCCTTGTTTACAGTCATTGACTTCCCACTGCCCTTCACATAAAAGCCAGATTCATAACATGGCCTAACCACCCTGCGTGATTGTCCCTGCCTCTATCACCAGCCTCTTTTTTTGATATCCCCCATTACACTCTCTGCTACAGATACACTGAACTTTGATTTCTTGCAAAGTATTTTACTTTTCATCTTTTCTCCTCCATGCCTTTTCATGTGCCATTTATTTTGCTTTTCTCTTATTCCCCCCAAATGTTTAACTTTTACTAGGCCTTCAAATCCTGACTTAGATGTTGCTTCCTCTGCGAAGCTTTTCTGAACCCACTTGCACCTCCCTCAAGTGTGGATTCAGTTGGCTTCTTAATAGTCCTGGGAGATGCTGTGTTGCCTCTAGCACTCACCACACTGAGTTCTGTGTATTTACTTGTCCTCACCAGAGTAGCAGCTTCATGAGGGCAGGGATCATGGTGTCTCTTTTCCTATTGTAGCCACACAGTAGGAGCATAAATAAATGATCAAGGCATCCTGGAGAAAAGAAAATTCTAGAGGACCTTATTGTTTTCACATATTTGCAAGACAGAAAGTTCTTTATAACCTCAAGGAGAAGAACAAGAACAGAGGGAAGCTGGGGGAGATTTTAGATTGATACAAGACTGAGGTTTTCAAACATCAGTTGGATTAGATGACCTTTAAAGCAAATAAGGCTAATTCGTCTGGAGTCAGAATGTACTTAATACACAGTACATCTTTAGAATCTTGGTGGCAGGCCTCGAGATGTACACAGAATGAATTCTTTTCTTTCTTCCCCTCAGCCCAAGGTTTATTGATATTTGCGGAGTTGATATCTGCGGTTAAGAGGACATTGGCTCGCCTCCTTGTGATCATTGTGAGCTTGGGCTACGGCATTGTGAAGTAAGTATTGGCGTGTTGGAAAGATACCGAGCTTCCAGTCTTGTAACTCCTTCCACTACATTATGAGCTCTGTGAAACTGGACACTTCTTAGTACTGTGATACAAGCCCCGTGGGGAAATACCAGTGAGGACGTGTTTTCACGGGTCCTCCATGTACTGGCCACTTGACACTGTCCTCAAATAAAGATCTTGAATTTGAAGTCCAGTGTGGCTTTTCATAGTTAGATGAAGAAGTAATCAACTTTAAGGATAATGGAAAATTTTTAACGATTCTTAAAGTTTAAACCATTTTCTATTTCCTAGACACATGGTTCTGCTTTTACGATTGCACTCAAATATTGTAAAAGAGAGAGAGGATTAAGCACCAGGTCAGCAGGATTTCGGACTGAAACCTGGCTGTCCACTGAGGACCCTACTTCTTCCAGGCCCCCTCAGGCTGCCGATCTTTTCTCTCCCATGCTTGTGAGTCACTGCAAATGAACATGGAACAGCTTGTCCTCTTTATCCTTATCGCCTTTTTAAAAACTCTCTAATTCCCAGAAGCTCAAGCTTTTAGCCTGGATCACCTGCTATATCTTCTTACTACAGTCACCTTTTAAGTTCCAGACTTCTCCCTTCATCCCTTAACTCATGGAGTACTTGCTCCCTGACTTTCTCGACACTGCGTGTGTCAGAATTCCCAGTGATTTCAGTTTCTTTGTGGGCGATCCTGTAAGTAACCTGAACTCACCCCCTCACCTGCACTGCTCTTACCTGTCCCCTCACCTCAGTTGCTGATTCCCACTGCTATTTTCTAGACTTTATTGTCATGTATAACTGTACCCTCTTTACAACTGCAAATTTAAGCAATCCACTTTTCCACTGTCACCTTCTCTGTTTCCTGTTTACTTTTCCTAACACATCAGCCCACTTCATTCTTTGACCTTAGTATAGCCTCTGGCCTTTTGATCCTGCTACCTTCCATTGATCCTTCAGGGTGCTGAACATACGCCCATGCCCACAGCCACGCCATGTGCACCTGAAGCCCTCCGCCTTTCTCTTGGCCAGCCTCCCTTGACAAATCCAGCTTTCCATCTGCTTCAGGCTCCTACTGCAGAAGCAGAATCTGCCTGAGAAGAACACCCAACCATACTGCAGGCTCGTGTCGCTTCATGACCCGGAACTTTTAAGTGCGTCCTTAGTGTCCCTGGTAGTTCTTCTAGATCCCCTTGCCAGTCTCTGGCCCCTTTCCCACTGTGCAGAAGACTGTTATGACTGTTCTCTCCCCTCCAGCCTCAGATTCCCTACTCGTATCTGTCTTACCTGATCTTGGTTCTTTTCTCATTGAGGAAATAGAAGCCATCAGAAGGGAATCCCAATGCCTTCCTGCCCCCAAATCTGTACCATTCCTCCCATATCTGAACCATGTGCAGCGTTCTCCTCCTCTTGAAGGAAAGGTACATGGTTTAGTCCTTTCCCTGCTCCTGGGCTCCGGATCCTGTTACCTGTCATCTGCTAAAGAAGCTATTCCAGCAGCTGCTTCTGTTTGCTCCGGTCTCATCAGTTTTCCTCTGGTGGGTCACTGCCATCAGCATGCTGTTATTTCTGTCATCTTCAGGAACAACCCTCACTTGGTCCCAGCCGACGCTGTCCTCTGCTGCTCCTTCATTCCCTCACCCCTGTGCAGCATTATTTCTCAGATGCGTGCTCTGTACTTGCCACTCCAACGTCCTCATTTTCTCCTGATCGCACACAAGGAAGTTTTCCTTCCATTCCTCCCTTGAGACTGCTCTTGTCAATTACCTTGACCTCTGGTTGCCAGAACCACATGGCCTTGCTCAGCCTTTGTGCAGGGGCCCTGGCTGCTCCTTCCTAGCCTCCCCTGCTGGGCCCTCTTTGTCTTCCTGAGCTCCAGCATTGAAGCACCCCAGACCTCTGCTCACGCGACTCATATCCCTGGGGCGCACTCATCTAGTTTTTTGGCTCTAATGTCAGGACACATCCAGAGTGAACCTACCCCTCCCTTCCACAGCTACCACCCTGGGCCCGACCGCCATCTTCTCTCCCTAGATAACTTCAGTACCCTCCTAACTGGTTTCCCGGCATCTGCCCTGGTCTCCTGTCAGTCTTTTCAGACACAGCAGAGGCCAAGATGATCCTTTTAAAGTTTATTTTTATTTATTTGGAGAGAGAGATAGAGAGCAAGCGGGGGAGTGGCAGAGAGAGAGGGAGAGAGAATCCTAAGCCGGCTCCAGGCTGTCAGCGCAGAGCCCGACACAGGCCTTGAGCTCATGAACTGTGAGATCGTGACCTGAGCGGAAATCAAGAGTCGGACGCTTAACCGACGGAGCCACCCACGTGCCCCAAGATGATCCTTTTTATTTTTATTTTATTTTTTATTTTTTTTAAGATGATCCTTTTTAAATGTAACTCCTATCTCATTACTCTTCTGCTCGTCTCACTCAAAAAAACCCATTCCCTTTTTGTTTTTTCACATGGCCGACCGCACCTGCCACTCTCCCTTTTGAACACTCTGCTCCATCCTGCAGGCTTTCTTGCTGATTGCTCTTCCTTAAACGCAGCAGACACTTCCTCACTGTGCAGTAAATGCCTCTGTCCATAAGCATCTTGCCTGAGACCCCAGGAGTGGTTTGCTTCCTCACTCTCTTTTTTCTGCTCACCGTCCTCTCCCAGAGAGGCTGGCACTGTCAGGATTCCCGATGTGGTGCACACCTTCCATCACTCTGACCCTCACCCCATTTATAGCTCCAGTTGACACAGATGTTAGGATTTATTGTCTCGTTCCCCCACTTGAATGTGACTTCCATAGAGTAGGAGCTTTGCCTGCAGGTGTCCTGTTTTCTTAAGGCCCAGTGTAGTCCCTGGCACACAGTAGGCACTCGGCAAATACACACTGAATGTACACACATATGCTTGGGAGCTTGAGATTGTTGTAGTTAGCAAGGTTTTGGCCAAGACACCTTTTTTCCATTGGGTATTTATTGAGATTCCTTCTCAAATGCTTTTTGGGGGTTTTTCTTTTGGGGGGGGGGTTGTTTGTTTCTTTGTTTTTGGCCCTGTATAGTAGCCAGAACACAGAATCCCCATGTGGAATCTTGGGCCTCCCTTTTCTAGTTATGCACTTCAGAGCACTCGTACTTCTGGCCGTTGGAGGGTTCCAGTTAGCTGGCTGTAAGGAGTCAGAATTTTGATGAACTAAATTAGATACAGTCTTAAATATAAGCTATGGATATTAGTTTAATTTTCAGTTGGATTTTATCTTAAAGTGACTGCATGAAGTATTTTTCCAAAATCAGGGGTTTTTTTTCTTCTTCTAATTACTCCAGTAAGAGTGGTTTTGAGCTAAAATGTCTGTGCGATACGATTTGCAAATTTCATGAAGTTTCAGTTCTGTTTTCAAATTACTCATTGCCAAAATCACTGTCTTTGCATTTTCCCAAGTCATCTATATCTTTAGAGAATCAAAAATGTTATTTGAGTTCTTTTCCATGTAAAGAATGGAAACTGAAATGTCTTAGCACTCTTGTTTGGGCCACTGAGTGAAGAAAGGGGGTAGACTTCGATCTCCTCATACTCCTGTTCTTTTTCTACCCAAGTCAGAAAACTAGTGGATTATCTCTAATAAAATGTATCCCAGAACAGTTTCTAATTGCCGTTAATGACAGAATTAAGTTACTGTTTCTGTCAGTGACACAAGTAGGCCCGGACCCTCCTAGGCGTCACCAGTCTAACTGTTCCGCTCTGTGGAGTGAGCACCTGCACTCTGTCCCTTGGGGGGCTTGCATTTCAGCAGCAGAATCCTCTGGCACCTGTGTGGCCTCAGCATGTTGCTCCATGGGCATCTGTACCGCTTCAAGTCCTGGAGGAGACCCATTTTTTCTGAGGCTGTTTCTGCCTTGTTCCCTCCTGGGAAATACGCTGTTTCCTAAAACTGAGCAGAGGCAGGGGCAGGGCAGGCTGATTTGATTAGATAATGACTTCTCTCATATTGGAAAATTGGGCCAGTTATTGTATTCGGATGCATTTTACTTACCCATGCTTTTCCTTTTTTTTTTTTTTTTTTTTTTTTTTTTTTTTTTCTTTTTCCTCTTCTTCATTCCAGGCCTCGTTTAGGAACAGTCATGCACCGGGTGGTTGGACTGGGGATTCTTTACTTTATCTTCGCAGCTGTTGAAGGCGTGATGAGAGTTATTGGGGTAAAAACCACATAATTCCACTTCTATCCCTTTTTATTGTTGCTGTGAAATATGATTTAACTTTATATCTCCTGAGATGAATTTTTAAAGATAGGAAATGTATGAAAAAGGCCCAATTTGAGCTTTTTTTCCCCCTATGGAATATTTCCCTTTTTAAATAACTTCCTGAATGTAGTAAAAGAACTTCTTAAAATATGATCAATTATGAAGGAAAATATGATCGATTATGAAGGCACCATTTGATGTCATCCCAGAATGACATCCCCAGAATGTTCCATCCCAAAAACATTCGTGGTTATTCTTTATACAGAACATTTGTCTTTGTTATCATGCAGTCTGAACACGTTCATTTCTTCCTTAACCCTTGGTTTTAAACACGTGGAAGTGAACAGAATTAACCATACCCTTCACACATGCTGATATTACATCTCATCATGCTTGAGTCTCATTTGGTTATAACTGTTCTCTGACTCTTGTGGAGTCAGTGTTTGGGGATTCAACAGTCTCCACTCTTGGAAGACCCACAAGAAGGTAGTGTCCAGGGGGAAATGACTCAGGCGATGTGGGCGGCAATGCTTTACTCTCTAAGAAGAGGCAGAACATTTACATCTGGGAAGACCCCTCGATTTCTGGCTCTCAGTTTTCCTTAATAATACGGTTGACGACTGAGTGACTAAGCAGCTTATTATAGTTTACTCGATTCAAAGAACCTAGTAATTTTTACCCAGAATGTCTTTTGGATTGGATGTGTGAATCAGATCACTGGGCACAGAGTGAATGATCTTGTGTTGCCACGTAAGTTTGCTTCACATATTTTGATCTGAGCCTTACAGCAGGACATTTGTCCAGTAATGTTAAAAGCCTCATTCTTCTATTATCTTCGAAACATCTGCGTTCTGTATTAGACACACTTGCTCTTTTCATCTCTGACTCTCTGAAAGATACATTTATTTTTACTTTTACATAATAGCGAAGTACTGTGCATTTATATATATAATTTACAGGAGCTAGTCTTTGCTAGAAAGAGAAAAGATAAATATCCCGCATGTAGACATAGTATAAACATTGTTTTTCTTTAAGGTTTTACATAGACAACATCTTAGATATAACTTTTAAATATGATTTTCTGTCAACTTGTGATGAAAGTGTCTAATTTATGGTTTATTTTTACTCTTCCACAGTTCCTTTTCTTTGTTTTGTTTTGTTTTTTCATGTCCCTTCACAGATAGTAAGAAAGATCAGGAGTCCCATTTCATTAGTAGCCCTGGCTGTAGGTTGGTGTGGAGAGGGGAGAGATTGGAATGGTTTATCTCAGTGGAGCTGGAGACATGATATGTTTTATTTGCCATTGCGTAGTACAGTTTTACATTATCTTTGAATAGGTGGATGGCAGACTAACACCTGTTGCTGCCAAAACAAAAATTTCCAAGTGCATAGACACAATTTTGTTAGGAATAAAATTTTTCTGTGGCTTTTGTAAAATGATGAAATGAGCTAAATTGTTTTTCTTTATCACGTAATAATTTCTATAATGGAATGAAACTTTTACATTCAGATTTTTCCCCGTTTTTTATCTTCCAGGGTTCTAACCATTTAGCTGTCATTTTTGGTGACATTATTTTGGCAGTTATTGACTCCATTTTTGTATGGTTCATATCCTTTACTATGTCCTAAAGTAGTTTGTTGTGTCATTAAAATCAAGTTACTTTTAGTACTGTTCCGTTATAATAGAAGGAACTATAGTTAGGCATTATTATTTTTAACCTCAATACAGGAATTTAGTTGAAGGTGAAAAAGTAACAATTCCCCAAACAAACAATATCTTTCTTTTTCTATTAGTTCAGCAAACTTAAGTGCTCAATATGTGCCCCATACTGAGGAGACAGAAGAAAAAGGTATTGTTCCTGTGTTACTCTGGTAGGGAAGAAAAATACATAACTAGGAACAATAGAATGATACTAATTGCCATTGTAAAGAGGTGCTATGCAAATAGAGAAGAGAGAAAGCAATTCTAGTGCAAAACTCAAGACTTCACAGAGATGGTGACATTAAATTGAGACTGGGAGAACAGATAGAGGCTAACCAGGAAAAGAAGTGGGGAAGACGCATTCTGGGAATATTGAGGGGAATAAATAGTTGGAAGCGTGAAAATACAGGGACCGTGGTAGAATGTCCCAGAGTAGTTTGCCTATAAGGTATACATGTGTGGGAGAATCGTGGAAGGTGGGGCCAGAGGGAAAGGTAGAATGATGTGCTCAAGAGTCTAAAGTTCCTTCTTCAGGCGAGAGGAGACAGGAATCAAAGCCGTGCCGGCAAATACCATGATGAAATCTGTATTAGAAAGAACTCGAAAATAATAATTAAAAGTGACCCGGAAGAGACACCTGGCTGGCTCAGTTGGAAGAATGTGAGACTCTTGATCTTGGGGTGGTGAGTTTGAGCCCCGTGTTGGGTGTAGAGATTACTTAAAAACAAAATCTTTAAAAATTAAAAAAAAAAAAAAATGACCTGAAAAAGGAGGGTCTAGAGTATTGAGACAGGAAGTCTAGTAAAGAGTCGTTTGTAGCGGTCCAACAAAAAGATGGTAAGGGTTAGAAACAGGGCAGAGGGAATGGGAAGGAGACTCCAGATAACAGACTGAGTAGGAATGGGTGGGAAAAGAAGGGCAAGAGGTCAAGAGAAGTCTTGCATATCTCATTTGGGTGGCTAGGGCAGTTTTGCCACCCCACGGCCGTGAACCTAGGGAAGGGACCATCTTGGTGAAGTTTGAACTGACTTGGGCCATTCATGTTAAGTAGAGAGTTGGAAAGCCCAGCCTGGGTTTGTCAGAGGAATTGGAACTGGTGATGAAAGTTGGAGGTCATCTTCACATGAGACAAGGTTGTAGCCTGCAGAAGTGACCCAAGAACACGTAGACGAGTGAGAGAGGAGAGGACCAGGAGGGCGCCTAGTGGAGTGGAAACGTGCATGGAACACCAGCGTGGAAGGAGGCAGAGGAACCCAGAAATTGTCCTGGGGTGAAGACTGGGCGAGCTTGGGTAAGGTAGGGTGGTCCACAGGGGCCAGTACTACAGAGAGATGAGCTGCCAAGGTGTACCTGACTTAGGTCATTCCAGAGGTCACAGCGGGACAGCAGGAGAGCAGGTTCAGTGAAGCCGATGGGGCAGAAGCTACACTGTAGCAGCAGGAGAACTTTTTAGTGGCAAGGGGAGCCATCCTGGAGAACCCTCCTCACTGCTTCAGTGACTCCAGTAGAGTCTGGGAAATTCCATTCTCTTTAACTCCAAAGCAGAACCCTCTACTACACATTCTTGGAAATGGGAGGAATCCTAAAGAAAGCGTGAGCTGGGCAGAGCAGAGGGCAGTGCTGTGTGTATCCCAGAATATGACCTTTATGTTTCTTCTGCATTTATATCCTCTATGAAGCTCTTTTCTATAGATGGATTTGTTTTTTACCAAGTTTTGTTTTTGTGTTTCCACTGTCTTCAATACTTGTCTTTTTTACCTTTTCATGTTAAATGTTCTTTCATTTCCTTGTAATTTCTTTCCATTTTCTCATATTTGTCTCTCACAGGAAGGCCAGAGGGCTTGAGTTTGCCTGTGTTCCTCCTCTGCAGAGATCCCCCCTTTCTGTAGATGGGCAAACATGCATAGTGCTGCTAACTGCCTTTTCTGAGTCTCCCATGGGTGTTTTCTTCTCAATCCAGTCTGTCTGCCCCTTAAACTCCCTGTTTGCGAATTTTAGTATGCTTCCAAGTTAAAAACAAAACAAAACAAAAAAAAACCTTTGACTGTACTCTCCTTACTCTCTAAAGCAGCGGGTCTCAGCCTCCTTTGGGTGCCGGGATCAGAGAGGCCTTTGAAAATTGAATGAAAGCTGCCAAGCCTCTTGTCACAAGATTCATACACTCCATGGATGTTTTGCCTGCGTTAGGGCATTTAAAAACCTAAATTATATCAATGGATCCTCTAGTGTCTAAGGGGTGTCTCGTTAAGAAATAATACCTGATTTAAAGAGTTGTTTCTCACCGAACTTGCTTAAAAATCTGCTGTACTTCTGTTCAAAGCTACTAGTTTGGAATCCAAGTTTGTTGAAAGAATTTATAGTTAAATTTTATAGTTATCTTTTCAGAGAGTGCTATAAATCTTACTGTAGTGTCATTTTTATGTTTTCCACATGAAAACACATTTAACGACATTCAGCTATTAAGAAGGTGAAACACCTTGCTCAGTCCTGCCCAGGAACAGTGCCCTAACTATAAGTACTCCTCCCCAAGGGCTGTGCTTCCTTCTCGGCTACACTGCAGCTGCATTGCTTGTTGGGATGCTCACCTGACTTGAGGACAAGGGGTGGGCAGTGTAGACATACCTGGCACTGGGATCAGCAGAATTGCAGTGAAGATGAACCTAGCTTTTGGTCTCAGATCTTCTATTCTGTCATTTGTGCATTTAGAAAGTGAGCTTCAGATGTCTGCTGAATTTGGAATTGTCTTGTCTCCAAAATTGGATACGCTTGGAGCCTTTCATTAGTTAAGGAGTATGCTCTTCAATTAATTGAGCTGTGGACGCTGCATTTTAAAAAATCTGTATTATCTTTTTTCCTGGTAATTTACAAGATATGTATTTCAAAGATTTCTTGTTCTTAACCAACCATCCACAAAGTAGTTCACTAGGAAAAACAGTAATGCAACTTGGCAGAAAATTCCAAAGACAAGCAGCTCTAACAACCAAATTCCATCTGGATGTGAATGAGGGTAATTTATCACCTTTATGGACAGCATTGGCTTTGGTCCATTTTCAACACAATAATGAGCCAAATTGGAGTGGGGAGATAAGGAAAACAACGCAAAAGACTTAGTTTGCTTAATGATTAATATTTTTAATAAAGATGTTTGTGATAAAAGTCATGAAGAAATTCAGAAATTAAAATTATCTTGGTTAGTGTTTCATGGTGAGAGAAAGGACACTTAGTATCCATTTCAGCTTGAACCTGAATTTCCTATTTGCTTTTAGATGACTATTTGGCAGTTTTCTTGACGGAAGTGAAAAATCTGCATTTTCTGTACCGACAGAGAATACATTTCTTTTTAAAATTTTTTTTTAATGTTTATTCACTTTTGAGAGAGCACAAGTGGAGGTGGGACAGAGAGAGGAGGAGACACAGAATCTGAAGCAGGCCCCAGGCGCTGAGCTGTCAGCACAGAGCCTGAAGTGGGGCTTGAACTCATGAACTGTGATATCGTGACCTGAGCCGAAGTCCCACTGTTAACCCACTAAGCCACCCCAGCGTCCCAGGAGAGCAGATTTCCTAAATGATTACAAATGGCAGGCAAAAGAAGCAGATCTACATACATCACAGAATTGAGTGCTTGCATAATGACCCCGTTTCCTGTGCTTGGATGAACTTAACATAGCTATCCCCTGAGAATCTGATTCTAAAGTAAAATAGCTTGAAAAATTGAAAGCCATAGCTTTTCTCTTGAAGCCCTCTTCCGCTTTTTTTTATGCTTGTTTTAATTTTGTGCTGTTTTGCTGCAGGCAAATGACTCTGATCTTGTGCTTCTGGCCAGCCTCCCTCTCTCTCTCCTTGACTCTGGCTTGTGCTGGTGGATATCCTTTTCCTACCGCAGAGCACGTCCGCCTTCCCGTTGCTTCTAACTCCACGATAACCGGGCCTGTTTGCTTTCGTAACCACTTTCCTTTAATGGGAGAAATGATTTAAGCTTTGCCGAAATTTAAGTGTCTTGGTAAGTGGGGGTTTAAGCAGTTTTGAATTTGCTTTCGATCTTTTTATTCCTGGGCTTCGAAGAAGTACTTTAGAATTATTAAATGAGACCAGCTTGCTCACATAGAAAATTCATTTTATTCAGGAATTTTTTTTTTTTTCAACGTTTATTTATTTTTGGGACAGAGAGAGACAGAGCATGAACGGGGGAGGGGCAGAGAGAGAGGGAGACACAGAATCGGAAACAGGCTCCAGGCTCCGAGCCATCAGCCCAGAGCCTAACGCGGGGCTCGAACTCACGGGCCGCGCGAGATCGTGACCTGGCTGAAGTCGGACGCTTAACCGACTGCGCCACCCAGGCGCCCCTTATTCAGGAATTTTTAAAAAAGAATTTTTCTTGATAATGTTTAATGAATACAGCATATTTGCATTTTTGTAAATTCTAACCATAGCCTTCATTCGTTGAATTGCGTTATTTTAGAAATGGATCTTCTTGTGACTACTCCTTGGTCATTTAGGAAGATTGAGTCGCAGTTTTGAGTACTACACTGAAGTTTCTGACTAATGAAGAACTGGGAATTTAAAATAGGCAAAAATACAAAACGTGCCACTTCCATTCTTGGGCTTCGCTCTGTAGTTTTCAGCATACGGTTCATAAAAACAAAGCTTGGTGGTGTGCTCCAGAGGAAGCACCTTCCTCTTACGAAGAGAGAGCTGCCGCGGAGCTCAGTGGAGAAGCCTCTTTTTACTTCTCCCTACTTGTCAGTGTTGAGCTTCACCTGATCCCTGTACTCCTGGAAGACGGCCACGGTTAACAAAACCCCCACCCTTTCGTGTTAGGGAAAAGCCTTACTACAAAGCACCTCCTTTCTCCATAGGACTCACCTGAGACTCCCAGATGCCCCCTTGTCACCCATGACCAGGCCAGGCACAGACCTCCTGACCAGTCTGGGCAGAACGCCAGCCTGGACCAGACGAAGCGGTCTCCCTCCCCAGGGCCCTGAGCTTTCGTCCACCGCAGCCCTCCTCGGTGGCCTCTTCTGAGAATCTGCACACCTCAGGGAAAGTCTTTCCCCGATCAGCTGACCAGTCACGCCACCCACTTCCCCACACCGGCTTTCCAGTCTTGTTTACCTCTCCCCACAAAGGCAAAGCCCTGTCCAGCCTGACCTGTGGGACTCTTGCAGATCTTAGACTTGGAACATTCTCCCCATTGCAGTGAGCCTCCTCTGCTTGTCTCAGTAATCTTTTGAATGAAGTCTCCCCAGACTTAAGTCCAGATTTATTTGACATTTAAATTTTTTAATTTATAAATGGAATTGATAGATGACCTAATATGGTCATTCAGAGGATAAAACAAGAGGAGACTAGAAAGAACAAAATAAGAAAGAAACAGAGACAAAAGCACAAGCCAAAGGGCATGTCATAATGTGATCTGTAAGAGTATCTGGCCTAAGGGGGACTTCTTTCCTGCATATACCGGTCTTTCCTGTTCTGGGAGCTTGGCCTTGAAGGAGAACATCACAGGACTTCTTGCTTATTGTCTTCCTCAAAGTTTGTTTAGTTCAGACAATGGTAAATTGTAAAGCAAAATCTGTGATAAAATCAGTATCATGATCATACAGTATTGGCTAAAGTAATATTTTCTGTGTTTTTATTAGCTTTAAATTATAGGAACTATATTTAGCAGTACTAATTTTAGAAATGTAGTAGAGGATTATTATTTTGGTTTTTATTTTAACTGCTTGTTACTGTTTAAAATGGTTTTCCTTAACTTTTTTTCACATATTTATAAGTTTGGCCCAAACTATGAAGACTCTAAGGCTAAGAAAGAACACGGTGAAATTTTCTTTATACAGGCACTTTACAAATACTCTGATCTTTGCCGTACTGGGTAAGCTATTTGATTTTTCTTGTTATAATAAATTATTTCAGTTTTGCGTGTTCCTTCAAAGGTGACTTTTTTTTTGGTGTGTTTCAGCTTCTGTAGTATTTATGGTGTGGACGACTAAGACATTTAGAATTGCAAAATGTCAATCCGTAAGTATAATCTTCCTATTTAAACAGTTTTCATTTCTAATTATACTATTTTGGGTAATTTTGAGTACTTTAGTTTGTGTTTGTAAATAAAGGTAACTTTAGTGGAAATTGTCAGTTTAGTTTTTTTTTTTCTTTTTTAATTTTCTTTTTAATTTTTTTTAATTTACATCCAAATTAGTTAGCATAGAGTGCAACAATGATTTCAGGAGTAGATTCCTTAGTGCCCCTTCCCCATTTAGCCCATCCCCCCTCCCACACTCCCTCCAGGAACCCTCTGTTTGTTCTCCATATTTGAGTCTCTTCTGTTTTATCCCCCTCTCTGTTTTTATATTATTTTTGTTTCCCTTCCCTTATATTCATCTGTTTTGTCTCTTAAAGTCCTCATATGAGTGAAGTCATATGATTTTTGTCTTTCTCTGACTGACTAATTTCACTTAGTATAATACCCTCCGGTTCCATCCACGTAGTTGCAAATGGCAAGATTTCATTCTTTTTGATTGCTGAGTAATACTCCATTGTATGTATATGTGTGTGTATATATATATATATATATATATATATATATATATATATATATACACCACATCTTCTTTATCCATTCATCCATCGATGGACATTTGGGCTGTTTCCATACTTTGGCTATTGTCGATAGTGCTGCTTATAAACATGGGGGTGCAACGTGTCCCTTCGAAACAGTGCACCTGTATCCCTTGGATAAATACCTACTAGTGCAATTGCTGGGTCATAGGGTAGTTCTATTTTTAGTTTTTTGAGGACCCTCCATATTGTTTTCCAGAGTGGCTGCACCAGCTTGCATTCCCATTTTGTCAATTTAGTTTTAATTATTTTACTAGAATTATGTGAACTTTTGCTTCCTTTAAATGAATCTGGAAAAGTTCCTCCTAAATCCACTTTTCCAGTTATGCTCTTTTCTCAACTTCCCTTCATATATACTGTATATATTTTTAAATGTTTATTTATTTTGAAAGCGAGAGATTATGCAAGCATGAGCAGGGAAGGAGCAGACAAAGGGGGAGAGAGAAAATTGTAAGCAGGCTCTGCACTGTCAGCACAGCCTGACGCGGGGCTCGATCCCACAAACCGTGAGATCATGACCTGAGCCAAAATCAAGACTCAGACACTTAACAGACTGAGCCACTCAGCCACCCCCCCTTTATATATGTTGAAAAATAATTATCTTCCTTGTAATTTCAGGTAGCAGGAAATCTTTTTTGTCTTGCATACCATGAAATTGGGTTATTTTGTATCTAAATGGGACTGTAAACCTTGAGTCTGACAGGTTTCTAGGATGGTATTATGAATATTCAGGAGGTACTTTGGGTGGGTTCTGTAGGCAGAAATACATTTCTTAGACTTAAAAAATTTTAAAGGCCCTCTTGGGAGCTTCTTGATCTAGAGCTAGTCTCGATGTTCTAAACAAACAATTACAAACAACCCTCTGAATATCCTGGACTTCTGCCTCAGGGATAATTTAGTGAGAGAAGAAACTGAACTTTCTGGAATTTCTTTTTTCTCCTCCCCTTACCTTAGTGTTTTCACTTGAGAGTTCTAAGTTTATCTTTGGGATTTTTGTTTTTGTTTTCTAAATCTTTCTGTTGACCCGAAGATTTTATGGAAGGGAGTATTTATGATGTTAAACAGCCATTTAGAAATGTTTGAAACAATATGTAGTAAAATCTCCTGTCTTACTACAAGCAAAATAACCTACTGGGAAAAATCCTACATTGTGATCTTTGCATCAGAAATTCTAATGTCGTCAACGTCAAAAGTACCCATTGTCAACTTGCTTCTAACTCTCCTGTTAACCTGCCTCATGACTGTTCTTATCTAGAAAATAGATGAAATGACCTCTGAAACCCCTTTAAATTAAAATTCAAGATATAGCATTTCTTATTTTTATTTTCTTAAAAAAAATATGTGCTTATTTGGAAGACTCACTGCTCGGAAAGACTTCATTAGTGTTTGCCATTGTACACTATTTGGGAAACCTATGTTGTTTATCAGAAGATTGACATTTCGTGTTTGAATTGTCCTTGTTACAGGATTGGATGGAACGTTGGGTTGATGATGCATTCTGGAGCTTCCTTTTTTCGCTTATCCTTATTGTGATAATGTTTTTGTGGAGACCATCAGCAAACAACCAGAGGTACCTAACGTAGGAAAATTCAAGTTTGTCAAGCATTTGTGGATAACTGCTACTGTGTTCAAATAGAAACACATTTATGTAGAAACTGGAGAGGTAGTCCTTGCTTTTAAAGGAGAATACAGTCAAGTAGGGAGACAGACGTAATGCAAGAAAGTGAAATAAGAGATGTATAAACTAGAAGTCCAGGGGTAAGACTGAAGATGGATGAGGAAAACTCCATGAAAAGGCAGCACTTATGTTACACCTTAAGGAAAGGAGCAGAACAGTGAAAGACTGAGCCGGGAAAGAATGTACATTTTCTGAGGTAGTGGAGACAAACATGGTGTACTTTGGAGGTCACTGAGGCATGCGTTTTGGTGAATACTACTTACACTGGAAGGGAATAAAGCTGGAAAGGAAGGATGGGACCAAAATCATAAGGAGCTTAAATGGTAAGTTCAGGTTGCACCGTTGACTGCGTGTGATGGGAAGCCCCCCCTTCCCTTGCCCCCTCCTCTTCCCCAGGGAAAGTACTATGAGGTTTTTTGTATGCCCTTCCAGGGAAAAATGAAAAAGTATATTACCCATGTGTGTGTTTCTTCCTCTGTTTTTAAAAGCATACGATAATAATTATACATAGGTACTTATATACATGTATCACTGTTCTGCATCTTCTTGTCTGAGATCTATCTTTCCATATCAACCTGTATAGGTCTACCACATTTTTTTTTTAAGTAGGCTCCATGCCCAGTGTGGGGCTTGAACTCACAACCCTGGATCGAAAGTCGCATGCTCTACTGACTGAGCCAGCGAGGCACCCCAAGATCTACCACATTATTTTTAATGACTCTGTGGCATTTCATAAGATGAATGTAGCATAATTTATGGAAGCAGTCCCTAGTTTTTAGGCTCTTTGTTTCTAGGATTATTGTTATTATCACCAATGCTTTCTGAATGCTGTTGGACCTAGTAAATGTGGCTCAGTCAGTATGCTTTGTTTTCACCAGTCAGATTAGCAGTTTATCTTTTGTTAGGGGAGGAATTAACACATAGTGGGCAAGGAGGGTAACCTGACATGGAAAAAAATGTACAGAAAATTCCCTTCCCTGAACATTGTATGTTGCAGAACTGCTTTCCAGCAAGATCTTATCCAGTTATGCTTTTGTCAGCAGGGTTTGGGTGCTCCAGTTTCACTGTTTCATTGGTAGTAATCTTTCCTAATTTGAGAGTAAAATAATTAAATTTTTGTTATGTGAATTTATGAGAAATTGTAAAAATGTAGATATCTTTGTATGCAATGACACTGTTAGCTATAAACTGAAAACTGAACAGATTTAATTGCACTGATAACACTATTCCTTCTTGGTTTGGGTATAGATATGCCTTCATGCCATTAATAGATGATTCTGATGACGAAATTGAAGAATTCATGGTAACATCTGAGAATTTAAGTGAGTGATATGTTTTCTTATTAAATGACCATTGTATTGTACCTTTTACCTGTGAGGCAAAATCACATACACTATTTTCTATTAAAATAATTTTCAAACTATATCTGCAAAAACCTCTATTATGGTAGATAATCACAAAAGAAAAGTCAGTAATGAAAATGAATTTTTCTTTTTTTTTTTTAATTTTGTTAATGTTTATTTATTTTTAAGAGACAGAGCATGAGCGGGGTAGGGGCAAAGAGAGAGGGAGACACAGAATCTGAAGCAGGCTCCAGGCTCTGAGCTGTCGGCACAGAGCCCAATTCGGGGCTCAAACCCACGAACCACAAGGTAATGATCTGAGCCGAGGTCGGACGCTTAACCGACTGAGCCACCAAGGCACCCCAGTAGTGAAATTTTCAAGATTGTTAGTGCAGTGTGAGCTTTTGATACTTATTTGCTCTTAAGGCCTTAAGTATTAAAGTAAGTAAACTTTTTCACACTAATAATTTAGTTTATATTGTGCTTAGCTCCTAATAATCTTCTTAATGATAATTGCTAAATTTCCTTCAATCACCTCTTCTTGCTCTTGAGAAATATACAGATCTGTTAATTCCTGGTCATGCCCAAAGCATTTCTAGTTATAGTTTTAGTGCTACTTTTATCTTTCAATTAATTTCTCCATAGCATTTTATCATTTTATTAATTTTACCATAATACTTTAATCATTTGTTGAGGCAACATCAACACATAATTCAGTTGCTGAGAATAAGTATAGAGATGTAACGTTTACGAGTTAACAACTCTCAATATTATGAAGCAGTCAGTTCCACAAATTGATCAATAGAATCTGTACAATCCCAATCATAATTCTAACTGACCTAAAAAAAAAGAAAATACAAATGGTTAAAATGATTTTATAATGTATATGGAAAAAGCATAGGACCTAGAAGAGTCAAAACATTCTTGTAGTTAAACATGGACAAATCTGGAAAACATTATGCTAAGTGAAAGAAGCCAGTCATAAACATCACAAATTTTATGATTCCATTTATATGAAAAATCTACAAGGGGCTCCTGGGTGGCTCAGTCGGTTAAGCGTCTGACTTCGGCTCAGGTCATGATCTCACAGCTTGTGAGTTCGAGCCCCGTGTCGGGCTCTGTGCTGACAGCTCAGAGCCTGGAGCCTGCTTTGGATTCTGCGTCTCCCTCTCTCTCTGCCCCTAACCCACTTGCACTCTGTCTCTCTCTCTCTCTCTCAAAAATAAACAAACATTAAAAAAAATTTATGGGTGGGTGATGAGTATTGAGGAGAGCACCTTTTGGGATGAGCACTGGGTGTTGTATGGAAACCAATTTGACAATAAACTTCATATATTTAAATAAATAAATAAATAAATAAATAAATAAATAAATAAATAAATAAATTTTAAAAATAAATTAAAAAAAAAGAAATCTGATGTTCAAATCCCAGGCTCTTTGATTTTGAATTTTTTTCTCTCCCTCTCTCTCTCAAAATAAATAAATAAATAAACTTAAAATAAATTAAAAAAAATTTATATGAAAAATCCACAAAAGGTAAGTCCATAGAGACAGAAAATATATTGGTGATTGCCAGGGGTTGGTGGAAGGCATCAGTAGGGAGTGACTACTGATGGATATGGGGTTTCTTTTTAGGGTGATGAAAATTTGAAATTAGTGGTGATGGTTGTACAGTTCCGTGGCTATACTGGAATTCACTGAGCTGTACGCTTCAAAGTGGTGCATTTTATAGTGTGGGAATTATATCTCAATAAAATAAAATTAATGGGCTTACACTAATTTCAAGACATAAAAATTTCATGGGGTGCCTGAGTGGTTTAGTCGGGTAAGCCTCCAACTCTTGATCTCACCTCAGGTCATAATCTCACGGTTCCTGAGTTCGAGCCCCACATTGGGCTCCCTGCTGTCAGCGCAGAGCCCACTTTGGATCCTCTGTCCCCCTCTCTCTGCCCCTCCCCTATTCACACACACATGTGCGCGCTCTCTCTCTCTCTCCAAATAAATAAGTAAACATTAAAAAAAAAAAAATTAGTTCTTAAAAAGTTAAAAATATACCTGCCGTCCAACCCAGCCATTCCACACCAAGGTATTTACCCAGAAGAAATGATAGAAATGAAAGCAGATGTTCACAAAAAGACACTAATGTACATTATTATTTTCAGCAACTTTATTTTTTTTTAAGTTTATTTATTTATTTGGAGAGAGAGAGAGTGTGTGAGCAGGGGAGGGGCAGAGAGAGAGAGAGAATCCGAAGCAGGCTCCACACTGTCAGTGCAGAGCCCAATGTCGGGCTCAAACTCACAAACCGTTAGATCATGACTTGAGCCAAAACCAAGAATCAGACATTTTACTGAGCCACCCAAGCACCCTAGCGGCTTTATTCTTAATAGTTTAAAACTGGATGTAACCTAAAGTCCGTCAACAGATGAACAAAGTATTTGTGGTATACCCACACAGCCAACTACTGTTCAGTAATCAAAAGTAACCAACACTCTACAACATAAATAAATTTCAAAACCTTTATGTTGAGTGAAAGTAATCAAATCCAAAAGATGATAGACTCCATGGATTATGGTTCTATATATGAAGTTCTAGAACAGGCAGTACTAAGCTATGGTGATTATGTCAGTCAGAACAATGGTTGCTTCTGGTGGGAGTAGGATTGACCAGAAAGGGATTTAAAGAACCTTCTGTGATGATGGAAATGTTAAGTGTCTCGATTTAGACTATACACTTAAAATTTGTGTATTATATAGGGGTACCTGGGTGGCTCAGTTGGTTAAGTGTCCGACTTCAGCTCGGGTCATGATCTCGTGGTCCATGGGTTCAAGCCCCATGTTGGGCTCTGTGCTGACAGCTCGGAGGCTGGAGCCTGCTTTGGATTCTGTGTCTCCCTCTCTCTCTCTGCCCTTTCCCTGCTCACACCCTCAAAAATAAATAAACATTAAATTTGTGTATTATATATATTGTACTTAAGTTTTAAAAATCAGTGTTTGCCCTTTTAAAAGAATAGATCTCAAATGTTAGGATTTTAAATGCCCCATGGAAATATTTTTTGATCAAGGAACCTCATTTTCACTCATTATATCAACTTAATATATCATATATGTCATAATATATCAATTGTCCATGTCTATGGAGAAGCACTATTTGCAAATTATTATAATAACAATAGTACAATATTGTAATTATACTATATTACAAAGTGAATACTTATGGGACATAGATTAAGTGTCAGGCACCTTATATATGCTAACTTGTTTAATGCTCGTGAGAACCCTATGAAGTAGCTATCAGTATTATCCCATTGTGTTGCTGGGGACACTGAGTTGCAGAAAGGCGATTGCTTTGCCCAGGGTTGTCCAGGGAGAGCCAGAATCCTGGGTGAGGCAGTCTGGTTCCAGGACTCATGCTCTCAACCTCTGCTGTGCTGAAACTGCTCACAGAAAGGAGAGCCTTGGTCCAATAGGAAAGGAGAAAACCCTTCTCTTTCCTATTTTATACCATAGGCACATTCCAAAATGTATGTGTCAGTGAGGAAAAGGCATAGACAAAGATGTGATTTATTCCTAAATATGATACTGCAAATCATAGATTTTTAAATCCATAAACTTTAAAATATATTGAAACTAAGGAAATAGGTGTATATGTTTGTATGTTTGCTTGTTTGTTTAAACTCCTCTAAAATGGGAATTCAAACTAGCATCTTAAAAACCTGGTTGTTACTGCAAACATTTGAGAAATCTATTGATTTTTGCCATCCCTCCTACATTTCCAAGTGGTATGTTAAAGCCAACCCCCTGCCCGAAGCTTCCACTGTTACCTCTCCTTTAAGGAACACCTGGGTGGCTTAGTTGGTTAAGCGTCCAACTTTGGCTCGGGTCGTAATCTCATGGCTTGTGAGTTCGAGCCCCATGTTGGGCTCTGTGCTGACTGCTTGCAGCCTAGAGCCTGCTATGGATTCTGTGTCTCCCTCTCTCTCTGCCCCTTCCTGCTCACACTCTGTCTCTGTCTCTGTCTCTGTCTCTCTCTCTCTCTCTCAAAAATAAACATTAAAAAAATAAGAATAAATATATATAGTAAATATATAATTAATATTTATAAATCTATATATATATATGTATAGATATAAATCTTTGTTGAGTTATTAAACATGAAGGAAAATAATATTTTATAATTTTAGATATTTATCTCTATAATGTTTCTCGTAGCTGAAGGAATAAAATTAAGAGTCTCAAAAACGGTTTCCAATGGAACAGCTAAACCTGCTACTTCTGATAATTTTGTGAGTATAGTATATATTTAATAGAGTCTGTGTCACATTCATTGACCGTCAGGAAAACATTTTCTACCTTAGTATGAAAGCTTTTTGTATGAAAATCAGTTTTACCAATTAGTGATAGTAGTTAAGTCTGATGATTGTAACTACTGTAGATCTTTGCTTCTCAAGTGCTATTCTTGGACCAGAAGCATGAGCATCACCTGGGAACTTGCTAGAAATGTAGTCTCAGGCCCACCTCAGACGTACTGAATCTGAATCTACTTTTTAATAGGATCCCATAGATGACTCATATGTACATTAAATATCGAGAAGCTTTGTTATAGTAGAAGCTTGTTAATTTTTCAGCATTTTGAAGTGATTTTTGAAGCCATTTCAGATAACATTTAGTATCTATTAGGAAAGGATTTTATGTGTTGCCTGTGTAGTTGACAAAATTAGCATTTTTTATATAAAGCTGGAAGCTTGAATAAAATGGTTAAATAGAGGGTAGAGATGAGTTTTTAAATATTTTACGCATATTAAGCAAAGTGGAAATGCCTCTCACAGTTTTCTATTCTGCTTTCTTATAATTGTATATGTTGTGATTAATAGAATATAAAAATTTATGTGTGCTTGTAAGTTCTGACAGAACAGATGATATATGAGAATAGGTTAATCTGTTCAGTAAATCTTTTCATTGTTTGTTAATCAATAATTCTGTAAAATGTGTTCTTTGAGTAGTTTTATGGTGATTTAAACTTTAGAAAAATTACAACAGTTTTAATTATCTGGTGTTAGAGCTATTAAACTTCAAATTTTTAAAGATATTTTCCTTTTATTTTAGGGATATACAGTATATCCCACTTTATTTTAAAACTCAATGCTTACCAAAACATCAAAGGAATACTTTTTCATTTCCCAAAATTAAGTGCAGTCAGCTCTTGATCAGAAGCCTTATCTCATGAGAATTGGGGTTCCTGTTAATACTGGCTCAGCTGTTTTGTCTGTCTAGGTGAGCAAGATGTAATTGACACTTGAGTATTCCATGTAGCCAGGTAGATCACAAAGAAACATTTTTATTTATTTTATAGTATAAATCAAAATATTCAGTATACCTTTTATTTTTCTTTCTCCCAATGAGATAACTATAAGCAAGCATCTATTAAAAAACAGATTCCCCAACTGACCTGTTTTCCTTCTCTTGTCTCCTGCAGAGAGATGAGTGTAAATACAAGCATAGAAATAAATAGGCTTTTGTAAAATTAGAGTATTTGCACTGTCATCTTTTTCGGTTGAAAAATTATAAACTCATGATATAAAAACTTGAACAAATTAGGAGGCATAATGAATGCTGGGAGCAAAAAACCAATACAAATCAATATTCTTGCTATTTTCTCATTAATTGACTCTGTGTTTCTACTGTTTTTTCAGGGTAAAAAAAAACCCAAAATCAATACCTGTGCATCTAATGTAAAGAAAACCAAGAAGTAAAAAATTCTGAAATCCAAATTTTTGTTTGCCTGTTTAAGAGCATACTGGCATAATTTCTGTGTGGCATAAGTGCCAAGTTCTTAGGATATGTAGAAATGAAAAGAATCATGCATTTGAATTTAACTGCTTACATTTTATATACATTATATTTTACAATTCTTTCAGGTCATACTAAGCAAATGCTGATATATAAATATTTATTTCTACAGGATGAAGATTTGAAGTGGGTGGAAGAAAATATTCCCTCTTCATTCACAGATGTGTAAATATCTTTTGTTAAAGTTTGAGTCTAAAACGTAGTATATCGTATAAAGAGATAACTTTCATGTTCCGTCATGTGCTTTTCGAACCTCGTACCTCCATACGTTTTGATAGGCCCCCATCACTAGTGAATGACTAATGTCATGTCAGACTACAAGGAGAACACAGCCCTGCCTTGGTCTTTCCTTCTTTATTTTTCACTGTACAACAACCACGTGAATGCTTGTGGCCTACAACCAACTCCAGCCCTTTCTGATCTAAGTTTTTCAGGATTAGAATCACTTTATCTTGTTTCAACTTTCTATTATAGAAAAGTTCAAACATATGTAAAACTTTTTTTTTTAAACACATGGAACCCCAATACCATGTATGGTGGGGAAGCTTTTGGAGGAAAAACATGAGCTTCGGCAAAGTATAGACCAAGCCCCTCGGGAACTTTGAGCTAATCAGGATCAATGTTCTGTTTGACGCAATGTTCTGTTTGATAATGTGAAGCAGGAATTCCACGTAGCTGTTTCCACAACAGAAACCAGCAGGATAGGCAGAGAGGATAACATTTTCATATACTGTTCTTTCCTTTCCCTGCTCCCATTTACTTCCATGTAGACAGTTTCTGTTTAGTATGAAATTCTGCTTGCCTGTCTTAGGACAATTTGAACAGATTATCACTTTTCCTTATCTCTGATCAGCCATAAAGGACAGCTTAGCGGAGTTCACCTCCCTCTTCAATGCACTGAATACATCTTACTAAAGTTTTCAACAATCATTAACCTCACGGAGGAAGCATTTTTGAGATTGCTAGTGTTTACCTCCAAACAGTGCTGAGCATCCAACGACTGTCTTCTGGGTCTCTCAGGTTCTGGTTCCAGTTTCCCCGAAAGCAGTCCTCTCCCCTGGATTTTCCTTGATAGTAGTATTCCAGACAGTCTAACGTGGCCCCTTTCTCACACCTAGTTAGTCTCTTGCTTCTCTTTCTTCTGCCTTCACCGTAGACTGCTCTGTAAGTGGCGTTCTCTGGAGTCTCACAGGGAGGGGACTTGCATGTGGTAGCTCTGGCGTATGGACTTTCCCTTCAGGCTCGCTCTCCGTCTGTGAGGGAGATCTACCACACGGTGGGGCTCTACTCTCGGCTTTTCTTTTTTATCTGTGTTTTCTTTCCCAAGCAAAGTCTGTATTGTAGAACTCTCTCTAGCACCCCCCACCCCCAGTAGACACCCCATCAGTGGTAATGATGGTATGGGAATTAAGCAAGTACTTGATTCCATAAATACCTTTCCTAATATGTTTCCTTGTCCCTCTATTTAAAAAAATTTTTTAATCTTTATTTATTTTTGAGAGAGAGACAGACAAGAATGAGAGCAGGGGAGGAACAGAGAAAGACAGAGACACAGACTCTGAAACAGGTTCCAGGCTCTGAGCTGTCAGCATAGAGCCTGACACAGTGCTTGAACTCAAGATCTGCGAGTTCACGACCTGAGCCAAAGTTGGATGCTTAACCGACTGATCCACCTAGGTGCCCCTCTCTTTATTTTATTTATTTAGTTAGTTAGTTAGTTAGTTGGGTTTTTTTAATTTAATTTTTAATTTTTTTTAATTTACGTCCAAATTAGTTAGCATATAGTACAACAGTGATTTCAGGAGTAGATTGCTCAGTGCCCCTTACCCATTTGGCCCATCCCCCCTCCCACCACCCCTCCAGTAAGCCTCTGTTTGTTCTCTGTATTTATGAGTCTCTTCTGTCTTGTCCCCTTCCTGTTTTTATATTATTTTTGTTTCCCATCCCTTATGTTCATATGTTTTATATCTTAAAGTCCTCTTAGGAGTGAAGTCATATGATTTTTGTCTTTCTCTGACTGACTAATTTCACTTAGCATAATACCCTCCAGTTCCAGCCATGTAGTTGTAAATGGCAAGGTTTCATTCTTTTTGATTGCTGAGTAATACTCTATTGTGTATATATATATATATATATATATATATATATATATATATATACCACATCTTCTTTATGCATTCATCCATCGATGGACATTTGGGCTCTTTCCATACTTTGGCTATTGTTGATAGTGCTGCCATAAACATGGGCGTCCATGTGTCCCTTCGAAACAGCACACCTGTATCCCATGGATAAATGGCTAGTAGTGCAATTGCTGGGTCGTAGGGTTCTCTTTATTTTAATATACTGTATGTATTTAAGGTGTACATGACGATTTGATATACATATGGACACTGAAATGATTACTATAGTCAAGCTTATTCATCCCTCTTAAGTTCTCACAGGACAGAGCCTGATGCGGGGCTTGAACTCACGAACTGTGAGATCATGACCTAAGCAAAGTCAGATGCTTAACTGACTGAGCCACCCAGGTGCCCCTTAGCTGAAATTTTTTGAAGTATAGCACACATTCTGGAAAGTACAGAATCCTAAGCTCAATAAATTTGCAATATGAACACACTCATGTAACTAGTACCCAGATAAAAAATAAATAAAACATCACTAGTGTCCTAAAAACCCCTTTATTTTCCTCCTAAATCACAATCCCACTTTTTGAAAGGTGCTGCTGTCCTGATGTCTGTAACTGTCAATTATTTGTGTCAGATTTAAAAAATTCATCCCTCAGTAATCCATTCAGCTTCTTTGCTGTGTAGTATTCCATTGTGTGGATACACTACAGTTTACCCATTTGGTTATTTTCAGGTTGGGGGCTATTAAGAACAGTATGAAAATTCCTCTTTGTGTGTGTTGGTGAGCTTCGGTGTTTACTTCTGCCAGCTGTGTCCATCCAGGAATGAGAATTTACAGATCACAGGGATATGCCTGTACTCAGCCTTCATACACACACTAGCCTGTTAATAACATTGTTACCTGTTTTTGTTTCAGAGCTCTTCCAGTGTTAGTGGATTCAGATGAGGTAAAATACATTTTTTTGCTTATTTTCTTGGTGCTGTTATTTTCACAAAGTAGAAATATATTTCAGAAAGAAATTCTGAAAGTTACTTTGTAAAACAATTACAAATTGAGCAGCCTGGAAGACAGCACAGATTTGTCAATGAAACCTAAAGGAGCTAGATCCTCATTTAAAACAGGAGCAAGATAAATGCTTATTGGTATAAAAGGAGGGAGAATTGTTTCATGAGATTTTGAGTCTGTGATTTTCTAACATCTTCTATGGGGGTAAAGAGTTTAGGATACTTTAAGGTGGCAGTTTGTCTAAATTAATTTCTTCTACTTGGGATATTTTGCTAAGGTATTAGAGTTTCTACTCATTCTCATTTACTAAGCAGGAAATTTGAATCGAGGTTGTGGATTTGGGAAGGTTTGGAGGAGAAAACTGAGTTCTAGATCGTCTGGACATTGAAGGGTGGCCCAAAACAGGAAGAAGTCTGAGTAGTAGGAATTAAAGGATGGATATTGGGAACTCTAACTTATGGGCAGGAACAGTAGGGGAGGAAGTTAGTGGTAACTGAGGCGTAATTCAGGTGGTGGCTATAGAGCAGGAGAGCAGCTGCTGCTCTGTTCACTGAAGGGAAATGACTTTGGCCGTGGCACGTTGATCTGGCAGTAGCGGGAAGTTTTGAGGGGGCTGCCGTAGACATGCACCTGGCTACAAAGCAATTGAACTTCAGGATTTAGAATTCTACAGAAAGAGACATGATGGAGAATTACTTTGTAAAGGGAACTTAGAGGAATCATTTGGTAAATAGTTGTATAATTTCAAAATACATGAACTGTGTAAAGCGAGGCAAATCCATCCGTGGATGAACCATGCCTGAGAAAAACACGTGAGCCCCATCTCTGCCTCTCACTGGTAACTCTGAACTTGAAACATTTTCCAGCTAGCAGGATGTTAAAGTTTTCCGAACTTGTCAACAGATATTGGCCAGACATCACTAGAAGTGTGGATTATCCAGTGTTTATTTTCTGAATCTACTGTTTCTATGTATATCATGAAATATATGCAGTTCCCCACAAAATTGTGACTGTGAAAGATTAGAGAATTTTGTTATGTTCTGGAAGGAGCATCAACATTTGGAAGTATGTCATCTTTTTTTTTTTTTTTTTTTTTTAAAGGAAATCATGACCAGATCTGAAATGGCAGAAAAAATGTTCTCTTCAGAAAAGATAATGTGATTGGAACCCATATAAATGAAACCCAGTTAACGGTGAAGGACTTCCTCAAGACTGAAAGAGAGCTTTGTTTTGATCTAGTGCAACAAGTTTTTATTGCATTATCTTGGAAATCTATGTATTAAAATTAAGAATTCAGGTGGTAGGAGGGTTCTGCACCCCTTTTAAGCTACTTTAAATGTCAGCTTAATGTCCACCAAATTGCCTGGATTTGGAAATAATCTAAGAGAAGTATTATGATAAAGAAATATGCCCGAATGCTCTTAGCTAAAAGGAGGCAGGGATGTGGATTTGGGCTTTCTCTTTTCTCTGGAAAATATGACAATTCCAGATTTAAAAATATTTTTTACGTAAACACTTTTATTCTTCCACTCACTAACCTTTGAGGTAGAGGATGTGATTCTTCTGAAGTGTGGTAAAGCAGCATCTCCATCTCTTAGGTTTCTAGTTACTAGATGCAATAATAATATTCTTTGACTTTTATATGGAAGTGATTTGATATCAAGTGAAACTTGATTAACCATAGAACATAAGCATGTTTATAGGGTTAGTTTTGGTGTGTGTGTGTGTGTGTCTGTGTGTGTACACACATATGGGTCTGCACAAGGTCCTTGTTTGTAAATATCACCATGCACATCAAATCACAGAGGTAGGTCCTCTCTAAGCTCAGGGGAACAGAAGTACACAGGAATAAGGTCTTGAAGGTCACTTCCCAGGATTTGCCCTCCCACTATCCCCTCATTCAGGCCACGTGTTCACGTGCTGCTGCTCAATCTGTGTGGGGCAGGTGGTAATCACGTGGCCAGATGGGGAGCACTTTCTCCCCGGCAAGCTGGCAGATTCGTTACCAGTGAGCCTCATAGACCCTAGAACATCCTTTACATAATCTTGGTTTATTTGATTTTATAATAAAACATGTATTTGTCTGTACAGTACATCACTATTAATCTTGTAATTAATTTCTTGACCTTCGACCATGTTTTATACATCATTTTGTTACGTATTATATATGTAATGTATGATTTGAAATTTTTTTGTTTTAATATTTTTTTTTAATGCAGAACATTCTAAACTTGAAAGGTAGTTGAATGTAGTATGATGGAAATGTGAATGTTTTGCTGCTTTCATGACCAAAGATACAGGGCTCGCGGACATATAGGATAGGAATTAAAGTTAGAATTTTGCATATCTTTCTTTGAAGGAGTTCTAACCTTGGGAATTGAGAATGGCTTCAGAAAAGTTTGTGAAGCATTTAAAGTCTTAACCAGTACAAACACTTAAATATAACCTTTATTATTTTTTTTCATTATGAAGCCACAAAATTGTTTGTCCTTTCAAAAGCCTACTTTTTCAATTTACTTCTCATTTATTCATTTCATAGGGATTAGTAAGAAAGATCGCTAGTAGTAATATCTATTGAAAGATACTTTCAGATTTATTTTCCATAGGGAACACTGAACAGTTTGGGACATGCTTCCTAGGAAAAGAGTGGCTAACAGTGTGAGTTCCATTCCTTTTTTCTGTTTTTGACACGATAATGGGCCCCTACCTACTACATTTCCCAGCATTTGTGTCCATTCTGGTTTTGCTGTGTTTTACCCCGGGCCCAGTTGTTGCAGGGCTGGAGGCGACCCTGCCTTCTAGGTCCTGCTTTTATCTACCACTCCCAGAGTTACAGGCAGACCCCCCAACTCCTCAGATAGCTCCAGGTGAATTTTGAAATGCAGAGTCCTGGGCTTCCAGCCAGTAGGAGCTACAAATGTAGCGGAGCAGGAGTGGGGCATCGATGTGAAGTGTGTTAATAAGGGAGACTGCCTCTGGCATAACCTCAGTAGTGCGTACGAAAACACTGCTTTCAGCTATAGGCTGAAATGCAAACTTTTTTCATCTTCTAGAGAAAGTAGGATTCCCTCCTGACAACCTTATCAGAAATGTTTTTCAAAGGGCATATTCTCTGTCACTTTCAGTGACAATTGTGGCATCAGTTGGTGTTTATAATGACCTGAATTGAGTATTCCTACGGAGGGCCCTCTTAGCCCCCCCAACCCCCGTAAACAGAAGGGGGCGTCCTCAGGCTACAGCTGTGGTTCGTACGAAGGGCACTGGGGAGAAGTTACAACCAGGGCCATCGTACAGCTTGTCACCCCGCTTCTGCAACAAGTGTTAGGAACTGGTCACCAAAGCTTTTGAGGCTATCAGACCAGTTTATTCTTGGGGAGCCAACCAGAGGAAAGGATCTGAGGGTGAGTCCAGTTTTATGTGTTCCTAGACAAAATGCTTACGTGTTCTAATGCAACTCGTGTTAGATTTATACGATGTGTGAAATCTGCGTCAAAGGGAATTTTCATGATTTGAGTTAGATTAGGATTTAATTATCTGCTTTAAAGGACAGTATATTTATTTCAAAAATAAGGAAAAATAAATGAATGTATGAATTTTTTAAGCCTGAGAGATGATGTTCCCTTACTTTTCCTGTAAAGAAAATAATTTTTAAATCTTTCGTATCCTATAGAGAAAACCAACTTTTCCTCTGTGATACAGTACATTATGTTTGCACTACCATAATGTCAGGACTGAGAGTATGAAAAATGTACACATAAGACTGATTTTTGTATCTTTTTTTAAAAGGGGGTTTCAGGTGCCCAACTGGCTCAGTCAGTAAACATGCGGCTCTTTATCTTGGGGTCGTGAGTTTGAGCCCCACGATGGGGGCAGAGTTTCTTTTAAAACTAAATAAAAGGGGTTTGAGTCTATTGCACTAAGCTTTACAAGCTATACATGACTAACTTAAAGGGGAGAGCTGTTGTGCTAGATTTAAAACTCACTAGTTTTTTTGGTACTTGTGTCTCTGTAGGGTCAACAGCGTGCACCGAGCAATAGAGCACACCAAGCCTTATACTTACAAAGAGAAGTGTAACATACTAGGTAAAGTTCTAAACATATCAAATGTATATAAGTGACAAAAATAGGATTTTAAGGAAATGTACAGTATATACAGAAGCTCAGTACTTCGTTAAGAAACTAGGGAAACGTGTATTTGAGGAGAAAATTTAGGGGTTTGAAAAGTTATATTTTTCTATTTAAAAGGGTTAAATTATTGTATAATTTGGAAGAAGTTGCTTTGAATGTAGGACAAAACTGTTTCAAAGATTTTTGTCTTAAAAAGTTGATGTATTTTTGTGCCTTAATATTTGTTCTGACTTTTAATAAAATGCTTTCTGAAATTCTAGATGATTGATTCTAATATCTATTACTGCCAGATTATATATATAAATCTTCAGGAAATATAGACCCAAACAGATGGCAGGGCATAAACAAAGTCTTAAAAAAAGGAGATACAACTAATTAACAAACATGGAAAAGCGTTCAGCCTCAGAAGTGATCAGAGAAATACAAAGTGAAAGGGTAAATTTTTAAATTAACAAGTCTGTACTAATGTATTTATAAAACCTGTTTCAGCTTTCAAAGTCTGATGAACACACTCATTAATGATAGTAATGTAATTGATTCAGTCTTTGTGAAGAGAAGGGTATAACCTTTGAATGCTGCCGATTCTGGTGATATTTTTAAAAATTCAAATTATAGGGGTGCCTGGGTGGCTCAGTCAGTTGAGCATCCGACTTCGGCTCAGGTCATGATCTCACAATTCATTGAGTTCAAGCCCCGCGTCGGGCTCTGTGCTGACAGTTCAGAGTCTGGAGCCCACTTTGGATTCTGTGTGTTCCTGTCTCTCTGCCCCTCTCCTGCTCACATTCTGTCTCTCAAAAATGAATAAATAAAAAAAATTTTTTAATAAAAATAATAAAAATTCAAATTATAGAATAAGGCTTCTGCACAAAAAATGTTTATTATAGCATTATTTTTTTATTCAACATTTCAGAAGGTTAAGACAAAAAGAAGTTTATTTCTTGGCCATGCAACATGGGCCTAGAGGTGGGCGGGGTAACCTTCCTCCACACATCCCCTCAGGGACCCAAAGTTTATTTCTGCCTTGTGAGCCCTCCAGCTCCTAGGGCCTGTCATCTGTATGCAGCCATCAGGAAAAAGGACAGCCTGGGAAGTTTTGGGGGGCAAAACCCAGAAGTGTTGCTCGTACTTTGGCGAACAGTCACATGGCTACACAAACTGCCTGCCCGCTACTCTGTGAAGGAGAGGATGGCTTTGGGTGGACAGCTGATGGCTTCTGCCACAGATTATTTGGGAGCAGTGGAGAGGGAAGACAAAAGCTGCCTATTTTCTAATGTAAACATGGAGAGATATGTAAAAAACGGTGGTCCACAAGTAGGTTATACGATGTCAAAAAATCTAGAAGCAAGCATGGTCTCACATCATAGCTTAATCCATTAATAAATAAAATCCATCCTGCCCCAAGTAAATGGAACGTGGAGAATATTCTTGGAAATTCTCCCAGCCTTGGGGGCGGCCAAGATGAGTATTCCCCCCACAAGGAAAAGCAGGCCTGTTGTAATAACAGTGCTGACGGTTTAGGGAGGGCCTGGAATGCTCACGCAGTGGCAGTGGCGGGTTCTGTTAACCGTGTGGTCTCAGTAGCCATGAGGTAGGTCTAGCCAGTGAGTTTATAGAGGCGAAAACAGACTCAGCACGGCCAAATAACTTGCCCAAAGTCACCCTGCTCGCAAATGGAAGGCTAGTATTAACACTGGTGGGAAGCATCCTCGAAGGGTTTCCACAAAGTCCTGGGCAGGAAGGAGGTACATGTTTGCTTGTTAGGGGATTGAGGTCCGGAATCTAAAGTGCCTGGTGCTCAGGCCTTCTCTCTCTGTCTCTCCGCAAAGAGAGAGAGAGAGAGAGAGCTTCACGATACAGCGAAGTTACACAGAATGCATCAGAGGTTGTCAGAGGTGCTACTGAGAGACCCAGATGAAATAACCCCCCCCCCCCCCGACATGGAGTTGAAATTCTAAGATGCGTTTGCGTGTGTTCAAGTTTCCCAGGGCAAGTTATGCCCCTTCAGTGATAGTGGATTTGCAGCTAAATTCCCATTAACATAAGCTCGTATGGTACTCAATTCAGACACAAATAATTTTGACACTTCCTTTAAGTCATTGTGGAAAAGTAGTAAACTGCAATGGAAGTCTATGTACAGAGAAACTTTTAAAAGCTACCCAGCAGATGGTGCCAAAGTAATATCTCTGAAGAGTTCTGGTCTGGAATTCTTGCCTTTACAATTATTTTCTTTGATTAACTTACCAAATGCCATTAAACAAATTTAGAGATGAAATAAGAAACTTTTAAAAAATCCAGTAAGGGTTTCCCTTCCATAGATTGTGCCTTTCAGAAATGCTAAAGTAGGTTTTGCATTTCTTACCTGTGATGTGTCTTCCCCAGCACCTCTGGACACTCACCTTCGGGACCTTGATAAAGTTACTCACTTTATCAGTGTGTTCAATCTGTCTGATCACCCCAAAGAGCATGACTGATCTGCTACTAAAAACCTCTGGGATCTGTAAAACAACAACAACAAAAACCCCACCACTTAGCTACTAATGAAGCTCTTCCTTAAAAAAAAAAAAAAAAAAAAAAAAAAAAAAAAGTACACAAAGAGCACCACCAGTCCAGGAAAACAGTTATCCTTTTGGAATATTTCCAGTTCTCTCAGAATTAGAACTTGGGGGGTGTCTGGGTGGCTTAGTCGGTTCAGCATCCAACTCTTGATTTCGACTCAGGTCATGATCTCATGGTTTGTGAGATCGAGCCCTGCATCAGGCTCTGTGCTGACAGCATGGATTCTCTCTCTCCCTCTATCTCTGCCCCTTCGCCACTCGCTCACTCTTGCACTCTCACTCAAAAAAAAAAAAAAAAAAAAAGAACTTGGCGGCTGGAAGGGGCCTCTGAGATTATTTTACAGGTGAGAAAATGGGGAACCAGGAAACCTTCATAGATCCCTCAGGCTAGAACTGAAGCCTGTATCCTCATTTGCTTTTCTCACTTATGGATCCTTGGCATCAGAGGGAGGGTAATGCCCTGGGAGGGTTGAACTGCATATCAAAACTTGAAATACACTTTCTGTGTTTTGGTTATTGCTTGCTACATCATTTTGTATGACAGTTGTCTTTCATTCCAGCCTCCAAATTCTGTCTCTACAATAAATAGTTGTAATTCTGATTCTCTGCCTCTTAATTTGGGGCAGAGAATTAGTGACAGAGAATTAGTGACAGTGTCTATTCTAGTTTCAGCACTACTAAAAATAAAATACTCCATAAACTTTATCTTCCCTTCTTTAAAAAAAAAAAAAAAGTTTGCCCATTAGTGCATCTGCTTCCAAAGGATTATTGTTAGACATTTCTATTAAGGGAATGAGCAAGCTAGGCTTTTCACTATGAAATTGCTTTTTAAATAATGAATTGTATTATAATTCATATTATTGTACTTGTGGATTTCAAGTTCTGATCATGGAGAAGTACCTTCTATTGGGCCAAACTTCCCCACAAATAACAACTCTAGACAAAATTTAAGTAAGAACTACTTGGAGACATTGGAGACAGACACAAAGCAGGGAGACTCGAAGGGACTCGACACTTGGATGAGGGAAGTGCACTGGGTGATTTCCCCACTTTTTATGCCTTTTACACTGATAGCAGGCCACAGTTCTTGCCAGAGTAAACCCAGGTATAAACCTGTGCTTTTACGTGCTGAATTGGAAGAAGACAAAGATGAGAAGCGTAGCAGCTGGAAAGCAAAGAATTACCAAAAGAGAGAAAGAAGGTGGCCATGTTCTGTGTATAAACCCCCAAATCACTGGCTCACCCTGTACTCTGCGTGTGTGGGACAGACTCCATGCAGCCCAGCCAAAGCTAAGAAAATGGAATTGAGATTTCTGCTACCACCAAGTTTGACTTGTGTCCAGCCAAGTAAAACCATCTACTTAAGAAAATGATGTGTGGGTGACATCAGAGATAGTGAGGCACTAAGGACCTCTGAAAGTTTGTCCCTTCATAGAAACAATGAAAAACTTAAAAAAAAAAAAAAAAACTTTCAAAATTAACTTTCAGAACTCTGGAAACTAACCAGTCTTGCAGCAACCTAAGAAGCATTTACTACAGAATAATGCCTGAATTTCAGTAAGAACACAAGGTTTCCTTTCATCTGCCCCACTCTTCTACTCTGTTCCCTAGCTCAGCAGTTGCCTTCAAAATTCAGGGCCCACATTCCTAGTACTGTAGGGAACAGAATGGAGCTGGAGACCTTTCAAAATCTCATTTTCAAAGAATATTATTCTTTGATTGGTCTAGTGGTTCCTTGGAATTCATGGCTAGAAGGCTTTCCTTTATCTGACCTGGGCCAGAGTTTGCCCAGTGTTAAAAGCCTCTTCCTTGGGAATGTTTGTTAAAAAGCATTTTCAGTCAAGTGTTTTAATGTAGCTGCCTGAGGCAGTAAATAACAATGAAGCAAAAACAGACTAACTGAAAACCTCAAAAGTAAAACCAAAGGGAAAAGCTCCAATGCATTTCTGTATTTCCAATCCTCAAGGCCATGTGCATATGTAGGGCTCTGCTCAGCAAAGACTGCAAGCAGGAAGCGAAGGCTAAGGCAGAGTGGTAAATTGGCTGGATGAGCGTTGAAGATGTATCTTACCATACACACAAGCACCTTGACAAAGACTGGGAGATTTCCTGGCTCCAAGAATTTAAAGAAAATTATGTCTAATAATTAGCTGACTGCCAGATAACTGAGAGATTTTAGTGGCCCTGTATTACAAAAACTACAAATGTTACAGAATTAGTTTAGAGAAGTCACTAAACAAACAAACAAACATTAAAACAAGCAGCATCAACCAATCCTGGGGAGAGGATAAAATATGATTTCCAGAGTTATCCCATTACTTAAAATGTCCAGCTTTCACCAAAAAAATTATGACACAAAGAAATAAGGGGAAAAAAGCAATCAATATAAAATGTTCTTGAGGGGCACCTGGGTGGCTCAGTCAGTTAAGTGTCCTACCTTGGCTCAGGTCATGATCTCACAGTTTGTGGGTTCAAGCCCCACGTCAGGCTCTGTGCTGACAGCTCAGAGCCTGGAGCCTGCTTCGGATCCTGCGTCTCCCTCTCTCTCTGCCCCTCCCCTGCTCGCGTTCTGTCTCTCTCTGTCTCTGTCTCTCTCAAAAATAAATAAACATTTAAAAAGTTAAAAATAAATAAATAAAAACAAAATATTCTTGAGAAAGGCCAGATGTTGTACTCGGTAGACAAGAACTTTAAATCAGCTATTTTACATATGTTCAATGACCTAAAGGAAACCATTCAAAAGAACTAAATAAAGTATGAGAACAATATCTCACCAAATAGAGAATATCAGTAAAGAGATGGCAATTATAAAAAATGAGCCAAATAGAGTATAAATAGAAATACTTTTCTGTTGAAAAATGCAGGGGCACCTGGGTGGCTCAGTCGGTTAAGTGCCGACTTCTGCTCAGGTCACCATCTCGCAGTCTGTGAGTTCGAGCCCCACGTTGCTCTGTGTTGACAGCGCAGAGCCTGGAGCCTGCTTCGGATTCTGTGTCTCCCTCTCTTTGTCTCTCCCTCGCTTGCACTCTCTCTCTCAAAAATAAATAAAAACTTTAAACAAAAATTTTTTAAAAAGTACAATAACTGACATGAAAAATTTATTAGAGAGGGTCAATAGCAGTTTTAAGCAGACAGAATAAAGAATCAGTGAAATTGAATATACGTCAATTGAGATTATTCAGTCTGGGGAATAAAAAGTAAACAGAAAAAAAGAAATGAACAGAGCTTCAGAGATCCATGGATCAAACATATCAATATATGCATAGTGGGGAAATCTGAAAGAGAGGAAAGTAGGAAAGAGGCAGAAGGACTATTTGAAGAAATGACAGCTGAAAACTCCCAAATTTGATGAAAAGCATTAATCTACACAATCAGAACGATCAACAAACTCCAAGTGGTATGAACTCAGATCCACACTGAAATACATCATAATCAAACTGTCAAAAGACAAGGAATTTTGAAAACAACAAGGGAGAAGTGACTCATCACATACAAGGGATACTCAGTAAGATTAAAAACTGATTTTTCATCAGAAAACATGGGGGCTAGAAGGTAATGGGATGATACCCAAAGGACTGAAAGGAAAAAAAAAAAAAAAAAAAACACCTGTCAACCAAGAATTCAGTATCCAGGCAAACTATCCATCAAAAACGAAGGAAAAAGAAAGACACTCCCAGATAAACAAAACCAGAATTATTTGCTAGCAATATCACCCTACAAGAAATACTAACGGGAGTCCTTCAGGGTGAAATGAAATAATACTAAACAGTAACTTGAATCCACGTGAAGCAATAAATATTACCAGTAAAGGTAAGTGTGTAGGTAACTACAAAAGACAGTATCCATGTATTTTTTGTTTGTAACCCCTTTCTGTATTATCATTTCAAAGAACAAACTCTTGGTTCACATCTTTGATGTAGTGTGAAAGCGTGATGTAGTGCCTCACACAGGGCTGTGCCCTTAGTTGGCACTCAGGTAAGAATCTGTGTAGAGTGAATTTGACCATCACTGTGTTCCTTCTAGATCACCCCCCACCCCTGTTCCTCCCCTGTTGTCCTGGGTCAGACTAACATGCTGGGTTTTGTTCCTAAGACCCTTTGTAGGTATTTAGTGGGGGCTGATGACATTTAGAATCACAGATGTGGGGTGAAGGTGGGAAAGGGAAAGAAGCAGCACCGAGCAAGCCAACAGGCAGAATAAGCACATGAAACCCCACAGGGTATGCAACATGGAGTGGGGCACCACTCCATGGGGACCCAGAGAACCCTACAGGACAGCTTTGGAATGGCTGTTTCAGACGAGCTGCTGCTTCTGACTGGGTGTCAAACAGACCTCTATAGCCAATTTTCCTCTCTTGTTTTGCATTCCCACGCAGGGAACACAAGTGTTTCAGCAAAAGCACTGATTCCAGGAGATGGCAATCGATTCTGTCAAAAAACTTTACAAATATTGGGGCGCCTGGGTGGCTCAGTCAGTCAAGCATCCGACTTCAGCTCAGGTCATGATCTCGTGCTTCGTGAGTTTGAGCCTCGCATTGGGCTTGCTGCTGTCAGCATGGAGCTTGCTTCGGATCCTCTGTCCCCCTCGCTGTCCCTCCCCTGCTCATGCTCTCTCTCTCAAAAAATAAACTTAAAAAAAAAAAGCTTTACAAATATTTTCTTTATATGTGTAGACCCCCCCCACCTCCGCCCCATCCCTGACATTCTGGAATATTCTCTTGAAAACTAAATATAGAGGAAAGACAAGAGGTAAAATAGAGGATTGACTCATCTTGTTCAAGCCAAGGGTTGGTTTTTGTAGCCCCGAATATAGGACGCGTGGCTTATTTTCATGGTCTGCTTTCAGACAGCCCTGACAGTTTGGGTCTGCCTTGATCACTGCAGGTCAAGGGCAGTTGGGGACAGAGAGAGAAGGAGTAGTACTGCTAGTACAGTGGGACCTTAAAAGGTGAATTCATACCAGACACCAGAGCACTAAATGAAAAGTGGCCATAGGACAAGGGCAACAAACAGAAATCAGTAGATAGGGGGAAAATATCCCTGTTAAAACTTATAAATGCTTGAAAATTTAAAAAAAGAAAAAAGGAAAAACAAAACAAAACAAAATTCTGTTACCACAACTAAAATTCCTGAAACCCTATGCTCTTGTATTTAAGTGAAAAGGTGGAAGAAGGCAGTCTGTGCTGGAAACAGCACAGCTCTGGGAGCGGCCTGAGTCTGGAGATTGCATACCTTGGGTGAGTCACTCAACCATGCCCAGATTCAGCTTTATGAAGTCACAGAGAGGGCAAGAGAAGAAAAAAGAATGCCCGCTTACCTCTCTGAACGTCTGGTTCCCACTGCACAGCCAGAAGAGGGCCGACAAGTCCCGGCCTGCCAGGGGAGGTCACCATATAAACATGAGGTGGGATCAAACACATATTAAACGTGGCCACAGCGACCAGAACCAAATGTTTCATTACTGGGGAGGGAGGGGTAAGTGAAAGGGGGCCCGGGGAACACACAGGCTTTGGCATCTTTTGGCATCAACAGCAAACAAACACATGAGGGATTGGGGCAGAAAACCACCATTTCCACAGGCTTCCTGGGATTGGACCGCTGCTGCCTGTCCCCTCTACCTGGGCAGGAGAAGCGATGTATTGCACTGCTCTCCAGGATTTAAGCAGGAATGCAAAATAAGATCACAGGGGCCCTGCTCTACTTCCTGCAGCAGGAAGGTAGAGGGGGAAACCCAGTAGAATTTCCCGGATAAGGAATGCTCAGGTGGCCAGCCCACACCTTGCCCTCGCTTTCCAGGGGGCTCCAACTTTCCTTTGTGCCTTCCGATGGAACACAGCTCTTGCTCCCACTGCAGTCTTCTTAGCTCCACTCCTCGGGCTGTGAGTGGGTTCTGCTAAGTGAAATGCGGAAAGGAAAAATGGATCTGAGGCTTGGCCAGACTTGGTGTGCACCACGACATCTGCAGTGTTGCCTTCTGAAAACATTCTTCCAGTAAGAACTTAAATAATGTTTTCCAGGAGCCTGGGGCTGAGGCCATCTGGTTCCCCCCACAGCCCCTGGATGCAGGGGACTTGAGACCACGAATGCCTGCCCTTCCCGGGGGGATTTCCCACGGACCTCAGCAAAGCATCCAATGTTCTGATAACCTGGCCTCCGTTTTAAGGCGTTTCTCCTTCGGTTTGGGGTGGGGCGGACTATCAGTTAGGCGGACTTTAGATTCTCGGTCACCGTGCATGTGTGTTCTTGTTCCCCACTAGCACGATTTAGAAGGAGACCCGTCTACTCAGAGGGAGAACTTAGTTTATGAAGCCCACCTCCCGGCCCAGCCCGTCCTGTTCTCTGAAGGCGGTGGAGGAAGGTGTCCGTGAGCGGGCTGCGAAGTGGAGCAGAGCTGGATGGGGATCGCCACGCTGCCGCCAGCGGCCGCCGACGCGCGCCTCAGTCTCCCCAGCGGGGCAAGGGGGCGGCCAGGGCGGGGGCTCCGCCCGGGGTGGGCTCGCGGCCGGGCGCGCGTGCGGGACACACCGGCCGCGCGGCCTCGGCCGCCCTTGCCCGCGAGGCCCTCCGGATGCCCGCGCTCGTCCTCGGCGTCGCGCCCGGCCTCCTCGGGGAGCCGCGCGGGTTGGGCGCGCTCCCAGGCGCATTCCTGGCCGGGCAGCCCCTCCTCCTCGGCCTCGGCCCCGGGGCTGGCGCCTCCCCGCCTCGCCGGGGCTGTCTCGTGCGGGCGGCTGCGGACGCTCGTGGCCCGCGCGCGGCGCACCTGGACCCGAGACGGCGCCGGCCGCGCTTCGGGGCTCCCGCCGCCCTCCCTGCGCGAGCCGCTCCGGGGCCGCGCGGCGCCCTGCACCCCGCGGGGCGGCCGCGGCGTGGGCCGGACCGAGGCGGCGTCCCCCCATCCCCAGCCCAGCGGTTCCCACTGGCAAGATGGTGCCCCGCTGTCCCCGCGCGCTCCTGCTGCTGCTGCTGCTGCTGCTCGCCGGCCCCGCGTCGCGGGCTTCCCAGGTCAGTGCCCTCCCGCCTCCCGCCTCCCACCGGTCCCGCTCGCCCGGGACACGAAGCCAAGGCCGGACCACCTGGGCTTACCGCTTGGGGGCTTGCGTTGGGGGCTCCGAGCGGTTCTCGGGGGACCCCCCCCCCCCCGTCTGTCACCTGAGACGCACCGCGGGGCCGGGCGCCTGGGAAGACCCGGGCTGGTCCCGCCGCGCGTTCTGCGCGACAGCCTCGGGCTGCGGGGGACTCGTGGGCTGGGGGGAAGGTTTCCTCCGGGTGTAGGAGACGTTGGGCTTCGGGGGGTCCCCAAGGGGGCTCCCGGTCACCCCGTTAGGTTAGAGGCTGTCCCCGCCCTCCAGCTCCCAGCATTCAAATTTCCAACTGAAATCTCATTCCCACCGCTGCCGACTTTTAAACGCGCGCGGACTTTGTGAGCGGCGTTTGCGCGGCGCAGGCGGAGGGGGGCCCAGAGGTTCCCGAAGCCGCCTCGCCCCGCGCCTGTGGGGCCTTAGATTTGGGGCTACATTTCCTTTCCCACACAGACAGGCCGCTTGCTGTTCCGTTTTTCTCTCCTTGCCCTTTATATTTGTTGGAGCCTCCTGGATTCTTCACTCGATTTCACTTTTATATTAACCAGTAAAGAACCGATGATTACAATTAAAAGAATGCAGATGAAATTGAGTCTTCGGAAGGTGGAACTGGAATTGCTGAATTCAGAGCCAGCAACCACCGGACAGGCTCTGGCCGACGGGGACCCCTCCCCCTGTGATGGGCGTGGCCCGTGGGCAGCGGGGCGGCCACCCCAATGATACCGGCCACAGCAGTAGCAGTAACCCAAGGCGGAAGGAGAGCACGTGCTTACCGAAAGCCTGATGACTGCCAGGTTCTTTGCTGAGCATCCTCCAGGCTCTTAATTCTCCGAGCAGCCCTGTGACGTGGGGACCACTGTCATCCCCATTTTGGGGAGGAGGGCCTCACCCAGGGAGATTGTGACTTACTCGAGGTCACAGCCAGGAAGGAATGGAGAAAATTCAGTCCCTCTCCTTGAGTTCCAGACCTTTCCCCTTCCCCACAGACACTCAGTGTCTAAATTCCTGAACCAGGCAGGCACACTCAGGGTCACGGAGAAGCCCCTGGGGTGCAGGAAGGGACTCCAGGCAGGGAGAACTCAGTTCAGACCAGAGGTGGGTGGTGTCAGTGCAGACGTGCTCAATGGGCACCGCAGGAAGCCACTGAGCCACCAGGCAGCAGAGGCTCGGTTGAGGCCACAGTGGACCCACCAGCAGAGCAATGGATCTCCCACCCACTTTGCAGAGTACAAAGCAAAACAGAACATCAGGCTCAGAGCTGAGGGCCAGAAGCACAGGGCAGGTGCATCCAGTCCGAGCCCTCAGAGGGGAGGGATGGACAGGATGTGCAAGGAGATGCTGGGGCGCCTGCCCTGCCCCTGTCTCATCTTATGGGGCCTATTGCTGTCTCTCCAGGTTATCTGGAAAACGGGTGAGACCCTGGCAGTTCTCAGATGTCTGTGGTTGCTGCAGGGGCAGAAAAGTGAGCTCTCTGGGCTCTGTTCCTAGGAGGTGTGGTTCTGATCCTTGCCTCACTGGGCTTTGTGAGAGGGAAAGGGAGCAAAAAGGATCGTCCACAGAGGTTGGTTTAAAAAATTCCAGTGAAACTGCCCTTCACCCAAAGTCTTCGGTGTTTGAGAGGTCTCCCCTCCCAGCCCCCGCCTGGGGGAGTCTGACAGGTAAACTATGAAGAAGGTCCCAGGGACACTCTTTACGGGGCTTCTCATCTTTTGGGTCCCTGCTCAAATAAGCATCCCTTTGCGGAGGCCTTCCCAACCCCACGCTAAACAGGTCTCCTCCCTGCCCTTGTGTGTTCTGTTATGGCCCTGTGAAGGGCTCTGGAATAGGACCGATCACATTTGTAATGGGGTTTCTCGGTAGATTTTGAATTTATTGTCTATCTTCTCCACTACAGGGCCCCAGGGCCAGGGACCATATCTGGGATTTTTACCCAGGGACCACACATAGCAGGCAGCTAGCAGGAGCTCAGCAAAATGAATGGAGTGTGGTCATGCGGGTGCTGGTCTGAGCAGGACCAAGCTGGGCAGTCTCTGGGTAAACCTTGGCTGCACATCACATCACCTGGGAAGCTTCTAGAAATCTCGATGCCAGCCTCATTTCAGAGAATCTGACTCCAATGGCCTGGGTTAGGGCTCAGGCATTAGTATTTTTTAAAATTGTCCCTAGTGATTTTAATCAAGCAAATGCCTGAGGCCCAGTGAAGCCATCCTTCAGAGTTAAAAAGCTGCAGACCTAGGAAAGGGCCAAAAGCAGGGGGATTCAGAGTGCACAAAGGATCAGACTCAAGAGGACCTGAGGTGACATGGCATACCTGGAGTTGACCTGATCTGAACACATTATGAGCCTGGGGCTCTTGAACCCAGCAGTACGACCTGCTGGCTGGTGGAGACTTGGCTGGTGTTTGGAGAATGAATGGCACCCATGGGACTGTCTCCTGCCACAGAGGAGACAGGTGGGGTGCCCGGCAACCCACGGACGTCTAGCTAGAGGCAGCAGGAATTCTCACAGCAGCAATGCACAGCCCTGTCTGGGCTTCCTCTGTTTACCAGGAAATGTGCTCACTTGGTTATGTTAGGTTATGATGGGTGTGTGTTTGTGAGTGCATGTGCACGTGCCTGTGTGCCGGTGCCTGTGATTGCAACTGTGTCTGCGTGAACGAGTGATTGTATTTGCGATGGTGTGTGTATGTGCAGGTGTACCTGTGATGTATCTGAGAGAGAGAGAGAGAGGGAGTGTGTGTGTATGTGTGTGTGTGTGTGTTACAGGGTAGGGGGAGGCTGCTTTCTGCAAGAGTCTGGAGCACTGATCTCATGGGGATGGACAGTATTGTCCCCTCTCCTGCAGTCCTCCATGGCTTTCCAATTGTGTCCCTCTTGTCAGCACATCTGTCCTGAGTTACTTTGCAGGGTTTTTGTGATTAGCTGGATGGGAGCAGGTGGTCATGGGGAAGGAGGGCAGGTTGAGCAGTGTGGGGATCCCATGGGTGGGGGCCCCGTCTTAAAACTGCTGCCCACTCTGTGGCCTTCCCACTAGAAGAGAAACAGCCTCACTGGGGAGACAAGAAAGGTAAACATGTAACAAACGCCTCACCTTTCCTCCCCATGGTAGCCCTAAGTGAGTAAGGAGGGCAGGGTCTCAGCATCCTCCTTGCCCGTGGGGTGGTTCAGAAGGCTTCCCCTTCCCCCAAATTTCTCTTTGTGAAGGTTCTTTTGGTTACCTTCTCCCATCTGCTTTTTACAGCTTAATGACAGAAAAAATGTTTTTGGTATACATTTCCATGATTTTTCCCATAGAGCTCTATATTCTATATGTGGTAACTACCACCACAGTCAGGATACCATTCTGTCACTTCTGAACTGATCTGTCCTTCATCACTGTGGTTCTGTCTTCTCCACAGTGTCATATAAATGGAATCAACAAGTGCATAGCCTTTTGAGTCTGGCATTTTAAATTTAGCATAATGCATTTAAGATTCTTCCATGTTATTCTAATCTGCATAGTCGTTTTACTTATACTGTAACAGTCATATTTCATGGTGTAGGTGTACCATAGGTTTAAAAAATTTTTTTATGTTTATTTATTTTTGAGAGAGAAACAGAGAGACAGAGTGAGTGGGGTAGGGCAGAGACAGAGGGAGATATGGAATCCAAAGCAGACTCCAGGCTCTGAGCTGTCAGCACAGAGCCTGACGCAGGACTTGACCCCATGAACCATGAGATCATGACCTGAGCTGAAGTCAAATGCTTAACGAACTGAGCCACCCAGGCGCCCCAGTGTACCACAGTTTGTGCATTGGTTCACAGTTTGTGCATATCGTTCACTGAACTGAATGATACTTAGAATGTCATTTCCAGTTTTTGGTGATTATGAGTGGAACTGCTATAAGCATTCCCATACATCTGTGTGTGTGTGTGTGTGTGTGTGTGTGTGTGTGTGTGTGTGTGTGTGTGTGTGAATATAAATATAAATATTCTTTTCTCTTGTGCAGATATGTAGAAGTGAGATTGCTGGGTCCTATGGCAAATGCATACTTAACTTTGTAAGAAACTGCCAAACTGTATTCCATATTAGTTGTATCATTTTACATTCCCTCCCACCAGCAATGTATAAAAGACTGTGTTACGCTACATCCTCACCACTTAATATTGTCAGGTTTGTTTGTTTGTTAACAAGTCATTCCGATAAGTAGGCAGTGAGGTCTTATTGTGGTTTTTATTTCCATTTCTCTAATGACTAATAATATTGAGAATCTCTTCATGTGCTTATTTGCCATGAGGACTCTACTGGGTAAAGTTCTGTCCATCTAAAAACTGGATTAATTTCTGGGGTGCCTGGATGGCTCAGTCGGTTAAGGTCTGACTTCAGCTCAGATCATGATCTCACGGCTTGTGAGTTCGAGCCTCGCATCAAGCTCTGTGCTGAAGCTCAGAGCCTGGAAGCTGCTCTGTGTCTCCCTCCCTCTCCCTCCCTCCCTCCCTCTCTCTCTCAAAAATAAGTAAACATTTAAAAATGCATAATTTCTTATTGTTCAGTTTTGAGTGTTCTTTTTTTTTTTTTAATTTTTTTTTAACACTTATTTATTTTTGAGACAGAGAGACACAGCATGAACAGGGGAGGGGCAGAGAGAGAGGGAGACACAGAATCCGAAACAGGCTCCAGACTCTGAGCGGTCAGCACAGAGCCCGACGCGGGGCTCGAACTCACGGACTGTGAGATCATGACCTGAGCCGAAGTCGGACCCTTAACCGACCGAGCCACCCAGGCGCCCCGGTTTTGAGTGTTCTTTATGTATTCTAATTACAAGTCTTTTTCAGATATGTGAACTGCAAATATTTTCTCTCAGTCTGTAGCTTGTTTTAAGAACACCTATCCCAGAGCAAATGTTTTATTTTTTTTAATTTAATTTATTTTTTAAATTTACATCCAAGTTAGTTATCATATAGTACAACAGTGATTTCAGGAGTAGATTCCTTAATGCCCCTTCCCCCATTAAGCCCATCCCCTCTCCCACAACCCCTCCAGTAACCCTCTGTTTGTTCTCCATATTTAGGAGTTTCTTCTGTTTTGTCCCCCTGCTTGTTTTTATATTATTTTTGTTTCCCTTCCCTTATGTTCATCTGTTTTGTATCGTAAAGTCCTCATATGACTGAAGTCATATGGTATTTGTCTTTCTCTAATTTCACTTAGCATAATACCCTCCGGTTCCATCCATGTAGTTGCAAATGGCAAGATTTCATTCTTTTTGATTGCCGAGTAATACTCCATTGTGTGTGTGTGTGTGTGTGTGTGTGTGTGTGTGTGTGTGTGTGTGTGTATATATATATATATGCCACATCTTCTTTATCCATTCATCCATCGATGGACATTTGGGCTCTTTCCATACTTTGGCTATCGTCAATAGCACTGCTATAAACTTTGGGGTGCACGTGCCCATCTGAAACAGCACACCTGTATCCCTTGGATACATACCTAGTAGTGCAATTGCTGGGTCATAGGGTAGTTCTATTTTTAGTTTTTTGAGGAAACTCCATACTGTTTTCCAGAGTGGCTTCACTAGTTTGCATTCCCACCAGCATTGCAAAAGAGATCCTCTTTCTCCGCATCCTCGCCAACATCTGTTGTTGCCCGAGTTGTTAATGTTAGCCATTCTGATAGGTGTGAGGTGGTATCTCATTGTGGTTTTGATTTGCATTTTTTCATGTGTCAGTTGGCCATCTGGATGCCTTCTTTGGAAAAGTGTCTATTCATGTCTTTTGCCGTTTCTTCACTGGAATATTTGTTTTTTGGGTGTTGAGTTTAATAAGTTCTTTATAGATTTTGGATACTAACCCTTTATCTGATATGTCGTTTGCAAATGTCTTCTCCCATTCTGTCAGTTGCCCTTTAGTTTTGCTGATTGTTTCTTTCATTGTGGAGAAGCTTTTCATTTTGATGAGGTCCCAATAGTTTATTTTTGCTTTGGTTTCCTTTGCCTCTGGAGACATGTTGACTAAGAGGTTGCTGAGGCCAAGGTCAAAGAGGTTTAAAGGTTTTAAACTTTGATGAATCTAAATTGATCAATTTTTTATTTTTATGGATCATGCCTTTGGTGTCAGGTCTGAGAACTTTTGCCCAACCCCAGGTCCTGAAATTTTTCTTCTGTGTTTTCTGCAGATTTTTTTTTTTTATGGTTTTGCATTTTTACATTTAGGTCTGTGATCCATTTGGAGTTTATTCTTGCGTAAAGTGTGAGTTGTACATTGGGATCACTTTTTGCATATAGATTCCCATTTGTTCCAACATCATTTGTTGAGAAGATGATTCATTTGCCATTGAATTATTTCAGCAGCTTTGACAAAAATCAGTTCATTGCACACATATGTGAGTACTTCTGCCTGCAACACACTATCTTGATTACTATAACTCTCTAGTAAGATTTAAAATCGGGTAGATTTTAAGATTTTGTTATATTTTTCCAAAATTGTTTTGACTATTCTAGTTTCTTTGCCTTTCCATTAAAATTTTAGGATTAGTGGCGCCTGGGTAGCTCAGTCAGTTAAGCATCTAACTCGATTTTGGCTCACGGGGAGCTGAGTCCTATGTTAGGCTCTGTGGAACACACTTGGGATTCTCTCTCTCTCTCTCTCTCTCTCTCTCTCTCTCCCCCGCAGCCCTTCCCCCACACATGCACTCACGCACTCTCTTTCTCTCAAAAACAAAAAAATAAAACATTAAAAAAATAAAATTTTAGAATTAGCTTGTCTATTTCTTAGAAACAAGAAATCCTATCGGAATTTTTATTGAGATTAAATTAAATCTATTGATCGATTGGGGTGAATTGACATGTTTAACAATATCGAGTCTTCCAATCTATGAACATAATATGTCTGTCCATTTATCTAGATCTTTGATTTGTTTCATCAGCATTTAAAAATTTTCAACATAAATATACTTTGTTAGATTTATACCTAAGTATTTCATTTTTGGAACTCCTTTAAATGGCATTATTCTGTTAAATTTTCATTTCCAGTGTTATATTCCTAGTATATGGAAATCTAATGGGTTTTTCCGTGTTGACCTGTTATCCTGTGGCATTGTGGAACTCCCTTATTAGGAAGTTTTTTCGTAGATTCTCTCGGATTTTTTATATAACTGATTATGTCATCTGTGAATATGGGCAGTTTTATTTCTTCTTTCCAATTTATGTGCCATTGGGTTATTTATTTAGCTTTATTACACTGACTAAAACCTCTAGTACCATGTTGGATAGGGATGTGGACATCCTTGCCTTGTTCTAGAACTTTGGAAGAAAGCATTTGGTTGTTTTTTTTTTTTTAACATTGTGATGCTAGCTATAGGGTTTTTTTGGTAGATGCCATTTGTCAAGTTAAGATTTCCTTTGAGTCATAGTTTGACAGAGTATTATGAATGGGTGTTGAATTTTGTCACATGCTATTTCTGCTTCAATTTCTATGATCCAGTCTGTTAAAACAGTGGATGACCTTGATTGATTTGCTAATTTTGAAACCAGCCTTCTTGTCCCAGATAATCTTAATTGGTCTTATTTCTGTTTTTATATATGTTTCTCTATATTCCTCTGTATTTCTGGATTCCACTTGCTAACATTTCGTGAGTATTTTTGTCTGTGTTCATGAGGGATATTGGTGTATAGTAGGGGTCAGCAAACTATGGCCCCTGGGCCACATGCAGCCCACTGCTGGTCAAATCTGGCCACACCTGTTCATTTACATATTTCTGGAGCTGCTTTTTGCCCTACAGTTGCAGAGTTGAGAGGTTGCAACAGAGGCCATATGGGCTTCAAAAAAGAAAACGTTTACGCCCTGGCTCTCTATAGATAACATTTGCTGACCCTGGTTTATAGTTTTCTTCTACTGTCTTTGCCTGGTTTTGTTACCAGGGTCATGTTGGCTTCATAAAATAAGTGAAGTGTTCCCTTCTCTTCTGTTTTCTGAAAGAGCTTGTGTAGGATTTGTGTCAGTTCTTGAAATGTTTGGTAGAATTTACCAATGAAATCATGTGAGCCTGGAGATTTCTTTTCTGGAAAGTTTTTTTGTTCTGTTTAAAAATATGTTTTTAATGTTTATATATTTTTGAGAGAGAGCGAGACAGACAGACAGAGTGTGAGCAAGGGGAGGGGCAGAGAGATAGGGAGACACAGGGTCCGAAGCAGGCTCCAGGCTCCAGGCTCCGAGCTGTCAGTTGTCAGCACAGAGCCCGACGTGGGGCTGGGGCCAACAAAACCACTAGATCGTGACCCGAGCTGAAGTCAGACACTTAACCGACTGAGCCACCCAGGCGCCTCCCCCTCTTCTGGAAGGTTTTTAACTATGAATTCAATTTCTTTGACAGATACAGAACTATTTAGGTTAGGTTTCTCCTTTGGGCGAATTTTGGTAGTTTGTGGCTTTCAAAAAATTTGGTCTGTAGTCCTCTCTTTTAAATGTAGTCAACTGCTTTTAAATGCCCTGAAGATTAGTCCACATTTCTAAACAATTGATCTCCTGTAATGACAGATACTTTGTGCCATTGTTCACCGCAGAGCCAAATAGTCTACTATGATTAACTTCCTTTCTTATGTAAGTAATTCTTCTGTCGTCCTGAAATTTTTCCCCCTTTCCCCTCGGTCAAATACATAAGCACAGTGGTTTCCAGAAGCTCTTTCCTATTCCACGTTCTGTCAGGGCTGCTTTCCCTCGGAGCCTGTACTTGCCAGTCCGGCTGACCCTGACTTTGGCTGCCTGCTCTTCGGAGCTGGAGTCTATGTTTTATAGATCATACGTCTTCCTCTTTCTTGGCTCACTCCCTTGTTTTTCTGAACGCATCCTCAGGAAAATGATGTTTTAATGTGTTCTCGTGAGGTGTTCCCAAGTCACTGTCCTCCTGTAGATAGTACCCTTTTTCTACACCGACCCCTTAAAGCAGTCAGCAGTACACATTATGCCCAGGCTGTCCGTGGGGAAAGCCCTCATGTGGGGCCGCGGAGCCCTCGTGGCGAGCGAGGCCAGAGGAAGAGGTAAGAGGAGGGCAGCTGGCCCATCCACTGTCCCCTCCTGACCGTGTCAGGGGAGGGAGGTGGAAGAGAGGATTCCAGACTATTCCTTGATCTGTGATGAATGAGGTGGAGAAGGCATGCGTGCCCGGAGTCTAGGCTGAGATGGCTTGTTGGTCGCTTTAGAACTCAGAGTGGAAGGACACTACAATTGACCAGGGCTGTCTGCACAAATCCACGGGTATGGGCTGAAGCGACAGGGACACGTGAAGCATCCAGATCTAAAATAGGGGTACAGGGATTCTCCACTCTGAGAGTTTGCATTGCGCCGCTTGGCTTCTGCAAAAGCCCTACAAAAGGACCTGTTTTCACTGTCCAAAAAAAATCGGGGAGGATTTTCGCTTTTATGAAAAAAGGCAAAAAGCAAAAACAGCGGTCCGCGTTGGTTTCGCAGCGAGCTGTTGTAGAGGCTGCGGCAGCCGGAGCAGCGAGGGTGGCGCCACCAAGCTCCTTCCCTGGGAACCACACTCAGCATCTCAGCACCCAGCCTCTAGAGCTTTGAGCCGCGTCCGTGAGCATCCGAGCTTCCTCAGGGGAAGCTCAAAAAATTTCCATATAAATTAACGGTAATTGCATCTTCGCTTGAGGCCACTTTGGCTTACAAAGGGTTTCATAGGAACCCTTCACTCTCAGATAGCTGGGGGGTGGAGGGGTGGGGGTGAACAGACCTGTATTTCACAAAACAAATATTTGGTGCCTCCAATGGCCCAGGTGCCAGGATCAAGACAGACAAGGACCCCGCTTTTGGTTTCGAAAGAGCTGCCCTGGAACTGAATTTGGCAGAGCCGGTGACAATTTGAGCTGGGCTCAGCTGGGCTGTTCTGCTGATCTGCTCCAGATTCAGCCCCTCTGGACTGCCAGCCTCATTCATCTGTGGACGGCTGCCAGGTTAGCCGAGGCGGGCTGGTCTCGGAGGGCCGCACACAGCCCGTCATCCTTCAGCAGGCTAACCTGGCCTTTTCACATGGCGGTAGTGGCCGTGGGCCGAGACTGAGCACGAAGCACAAGACTTCTTGAGACTCTGTTCAAAAATGAACCTGGGATTTGGGGTTGATCCGGGTACGGATCCTGATGCCAGCAGATCAGGATACAACTGCCATTGAAAAGAGAGTTTGTTATTTACAGTTCCCAAGAAGATGGGGCACACCATGCCTCATGAGGCCTCAGGAGAGACCAGGCAGAGAGATAGGGCAGGAAACTTCCTGCCTTTATTGGGTTTCTGAGGGAAGGAATGGGTGAGACAGGGTAAGGGGGCTAACCAAGTTGAGATTGGCTAGTTTGACTAATCTTAGCAGGGTTGCCCCTATAGTTGCCTGATGCCTGATCCTGGGGCTATGGAGAGAGGGGGGCTGGGGTGGGAGGGGGTGTTACTGTCTCACTAGTGCAAGAGTCAGATAAGGGGGGGAATGGTTCTTGGCTTGGTCGGTTTGCATACCAAAGGTGTGCAGCGGGGGTGTGCAGGGTGTTGAGTTGTTTGCTACCTCTAGGAGTTTGCTAGCCCTGAGAGGGGCAGTCTGTCCCAAGTCAGCAGGGCCCCAGATGTCAAAATATCAGATACAGAAACTACACAACATGGTTCATCTAGATCCAGCCTTGGAGCTGGTATATCGCTTCCACTACATTCTCTTGGCCAAAGCAAGTCACAAGCAAGTCACAAGGCCAGCCTAGATCCGAGAGGTGGGAAAAGAGATTTCCATCTTTATGAGAAAAGCGGCACAGTCTCCTTGCAAATGATGTAGATGGCTGGGGGGCGGGGAGGGGGGGGGAAGGGGTTGGGATTGTGGCTGTTTCTGCAAACTTTCCATCACAGTGACCCAGAGATTTACTCTGCACAGTCACTTATCTTTAGACAAACGTGTGCAGTCAGAGTGAGGAGGCATGACAGAGAGGCCTTCCTGGCATCTTGGGCTTTCTCCAGAGATCCCCTCCTTCCCCTGGCACCTTCAGGAACGGGACTCAAGTCCTGTCAAGGACACCCCTGATTACAGAGAGGAATGGTGGCCTCTTTGCTCTCTTAGGGTCGTTTCTGGCCCCAGCTTTGGGAGGTGGGTATTGACAGTGTGAACGGTGACAGCTGAGGTGTGGCCTGCTAGGGAAGGACAGTGTGACAGGGCAGCACAGTGCCTTGTTGGGGCAGCCTGGAGTCTTTCAGTTGGGAACCAACGCCCTGCCAGGCCTGCTCACACTAGAGGATCAATCCTGCTTGACACCACACTTGATTCCAGGTGGACCAAACCGTCTTGGTCTGTGAAGCTGCTGGCCTCACCATCGGGCCACCAGCCCTCCCTCCATGCCTGCCCAGGCGTGCTTCCCAGCCAGCGGTCCGTGCTCCGGTCCGTGCTCCACGTGTCCCGGGATGAATGTCTGTCTCCTGTTGACAGAAGCCTGACGGTGCTGGTCACTCCCTTGATCCAGAGGGACAACAGTGGGGCTGCTGGGCTGCCGCCAGGCTTCTCGGGACTTGTGCAGCCCTGGGGCCCTGGGAGAACATCAGGGCAGACTCTCTGGGTGGGTAGAACTTTCTACATCCTTTCAAACCCTCCACCAGAGTCTTTCATGCTTCTTGGTAACTGCCCAGGACCTAAAATTAGTCCATCACGTACATTTTCATGAAAGAAAAAAAAAGTGCCTATACTTTGACAGGACTCAAATCTACCCATTTCAGTAAGTAGACTCTATACCTCAAGGAAGCAATCATTTATTTTCCCTGCATATAAGAAAACGTGTGCCCCCGTGGCAGTCTGGGTACCAGAATCTCCCTAGGGAGGCAGCTAAATGGAAAGAAAGGCCCAAGGAACTCATTCTGGTGATGGATTTCCAAGTAACATCGAGGTACGACAATTGTTCGTGTCTGAGAACTGGAGGGCCGGGGAGAGGTTGGTGGCAACTCAAGGCACCCAGAAGTCCCCCCAAGCTGCTCGTTAGCCCCACTGTTGCCCTCTGGTTTGGCCAATGACTCAGACATTTCTCTTTATGCTAGAGATTATAGTGCCCCTAGACCCTCCACAGAAGGGGAGGGCACACTGCAAGCCCAAAAGGAGCCCTTTCCTCTGCTCCCCTGGGCTGTGTTTCCTAACTCTGCAGGAGGGGCTGGGGTCAGAGAACATGACATACAACTGGGTGCACTGCCCAGGAAGCTGAGAGAGTCGATGCTTCCAGCTTACTTGAAGAAAGGGAAAGCACCACAGAGTTCCAAGGTAGGGAGGGGTGTCCGTAGTGTCAGAGGCAAAAAGAAACAAAAAAAGCTGCTTCCAGAGAAGCATCAGACACCAGTCAGGCATTTACACTGTAGTGAGAAAACATACACACAAGTTAGCATCAGCTGAACGTGTCACTATCACCTCAGGGGCTCCTGTGATTTAGGCCTTTTGTCTGATTGCATGATTCAAGATTTTACCCTTTTAGAAGTTACCCTTACTAACCGGTAAGATAATGTGCTCATTCAACAACTTTGTCCTGAGTGCCAGTCCTGCTGGAGGTCAGTCACTCTTCTGGGCCTGAGGAGGCAGCATGACCCAAGGCAGTTTAGCAAGTGGAAAAGACTCATAGCACCTGGTCCATGTCTTGGCTCCCACCCTTCCTCTTCCTGGATGAGCACCCTAGGGAAAGGTCTTGCCTCTGATGACTCAGTTGCCTCCCATGAACAAGTGAGGATAACAGACATATATGTCTCACAGGATTGTAGTAAGGAGAAAATGAATGGGATTCAAAGAACAGTTTCATAATAAGTGCTCAGTTTGTCGTAGGGGAGGGGAAGCTGAGGCAGACACAGGCCCTGCTGTCAGGTAGCGTACCAAGCAGGAAGAGAAAAACAAGAGAAACGTGAGAAGTATCAGAAGGCAGGTAACTGGAATGGGGTACTGTTTTGAAGGGAGGCCAGGAGGCTACTGTACCCTTAGTAGGCAGGTACTCTCAGATAACGGAGCTTCTAAGTGAAAGTGGAAATACAGAGCCTGACTTCTGAGGACCAGGGGCAGAATTTCTGGACAGAAGAAACAGCCCGTGCAAAGGCCCTGAGATGGAAACAAGCTTGCTGAGGTGTGTGGAGAAACACAGATGAGGTCCAAACACCGGAGTTCAGCAGACAGAGGAAGGCACTCGATCTGGGCACAGTTGGCAGTGGCTGAACTTGATCACACAGGGCTCTGTAGGCAGAATAATGACCCCCCCCAAACATGTCTATATTCTTATTCCCAGAACCTGTGAATCTGACCTTGATTTTAGCTCAGTGAGACCCATGTCAGACTTCTGACCTCCAGAACTGTAAGATAATAAATTTATGTTGGTTTAAGCTGCCAAGTTTATGTTTTTTTGTAGCAGCAATAGGAAGCAAATACACCCAGCTCCACGGTAAGGGAGCTGGCCTTATTCCCATGTGTAGGGAGCCATTGTTGGGGGTTAGGCGAGTATGTGATGCGTTCTGGCCTCTGACCTCTGTCTTTGGAAAGCATGGATCATAGGGAAGGTAAGGACATGGGGAGAGCAGGTAGGACACACTTGTGGTGGTCCGGAGAGGATCATTCCAGTCTTGCTATTGCCTGCCCACTCAGAAACACTTGGGCTTGTTGACTAGTGAGGGTAGGAAGAACTGGAAGCATTAGCCTTCATAGCCATCCAGGCTAATTGTTACTCTAAGAATAACGAATCCCAAGACCCTGAATCTCCCACCATGCCCAAGCTCAAAGCAGCCATTTTATCTGTCCCGTTAGCTTTGCCCATGCTGCCTGTGGGGACCAGGCTTTTTGTCCGCTCCATCCTCTCTCTTCCCCCTCTTCAAGGGAGTCAACCACAGGAGACTTGGTTTTCTGGTAAAACCCAGATGTTGATTTGCATGAGTCACATAACTCTGGGGTCCTGTGTGAACATGAGTACACATGTATACCACATACTGAAGCAACCAACAACCAGCAAGAACCTTCCTGAAGGGTCTATGTATGTGGCAGGGGGACAGCCAGGGGAACTGAGAGGGGCCACCAGCAGACAGGGGGCCTTCTCTGAGACCCTCATTCTCGTTCTCGTAGGCTGAAGAAAGAGACAGAACCTGCTGTCTGAGTGGATGGGCTAGACACAGTGTGGTGCATAAGGTAGCCATGCCATCCTCCGACTGGGTGTCCCTTAGCCTCAGTTTCCCTAGCTGTAAAATGGAGATAATGGTGCCCACCTAATAGGGCTGCATGGAGGACTGACTGAGATAAAGATGGCTGTGTTTTTTTGGGGGGGGCCTGGGTGGCTCAGTCGGTGAAGCGGCCGACTTCGGCTCAGGTCATGATCTCGCGGTCCGTAAGTTCGAGCCCTGCGTCTGGCTCTGTGCTGACAGCTCAGAGCCTGGAGCCTGTTTCAGATTCTGTGTCTCCCTCTCTCTGACCCTCCCCCATTCATGCTCTGTCTCTCTCTGTCTCAAAAGTAAATAAACGTTAAAAAAACAAACAAACAAACAAACAAGATGGCTGTGTTTTCTACAGCAGTGCCTGATGTGAAGTAGGGTACTTGGTAAATATCTGTGGAATCCTGAATGAATGAATGAATGAATGAATGAATGAATGAAAAGAAACACTATATTAAATTTTGCATAACATGCCCCATTTCTGAGGCTCTGAGGTCCTCCGGTTGTGGAGAGAGGTGAGGGGAAGGCCTGACTGTCAGGTGGGCTCCAGCAGGAGACTGTGGCTGGTTGTGTGGCACGGCTCTGTGTGTGTGTGTGCATGTGTGTGTGAGCTGAGCTCTCCACTGGGCTGGGCGTCATGTTTGCTGAAGATAATGCCGGTGCCGGTAAGGCACAAGCAGGTCTACAGGTGGTGTGGCAACTAGACAAAAGTTAGCAAGGCAGCAAGCAGTTATTAGCAGGCAGGTGAAAGAATAAGGCAGGTTTGGGTGATGAGATGAATACGATTGTCCTGGCCTCACACTTCATTCCTTCACCCCTCATTCACTCATTCCTTTGTTGATTCATCTAGTTTGAGCTCAGAGCCTCTGCTCAGTGAGGAGGATACCCAGCTGTCCATAACTGGTTTTCTGCTCTCAAGCATGCAAAGCAGCCAGGGGAGCGGTGGGCTGAGAGGGTGTCCATAAGGGGGCCATCAAGGCCGGTAGGGGCTGTGGTAAAACGAGAGGAGTCAGGAGGCGGATGGAGGCAGGGCTCTTGGTGGCTCTCCATGGACCCCTCTCTAAAGTAGACCCAGTCATCCTGTTACATCAGGATCTGGAGAAGGCATGCTGGGGTTTAAATCCTGGATGTGTCACCGTGGCCAAGCGACCACTTGGCTTCCTCACCTATAAAGTGGGTGTAATAATGTGCCCACAGCCTGGCGTTGTCGTGAGCATTTAACGAGTTACTTGTGTAAAGTGTGGTGACGGTGCTGGCTCTGGATTCCCTCTGTTGTCATCGCTTCTGTGGTCATTTAAAAAACTATACAAGATGGGGGATTGGAGTGTAAATATAGAATTATGGACAGCCAGCATAAACCCCCAAATGCCCTGAGCACCCAGGGGTCTGGAGCTCCAAAAGGAGTCTCAGCTGGAAGACTGTGGTGGCTAATTTTACGTGTCCACTTGGCTAGACCAAAACACCCGAATATTTGATCGAACGCTTAGGATCTAGATGTTGCTGTGAAGGTAGTTTTTAGATGTGATTAGCATCAAACCAGGAGACTTTAAGTAAAACAGATGCCTTTCATGATGTGGGTGGGCCCCCATCAAAAGACCAAGAGCCACCAAGATGGAAGGAATTCTGTCTCTAAACTGCCTTTGGATTCAAGCTACATCAACTGTTCCCTGGGTCTTCAGCCTGCCACGTGCTTTGCAGATTTTGACTTCTCAGCCCCCACAACTGCATGAGCCAGTTTCTTAAAATAAATCTGCCTCTCATCCTCTGTCTCTCTCAATAGGTTGTGTGCATACACAGTGTGCATTCTGTTGGTTCTGTTTCTCTAGAGAAGCCTGACAAGGGCCTTGGCCAACCCCCCAAGCAAAATTCACTCACTTCCCCCAGAAGCATCCACTTTCTCTCCTCTTCTGGGGTGCTGGGTAGAGGTCACTGAGATGAGGGAAGGGGAAGGAGTTATAACCCGCCTCTGACTTGCTCTAAAATTAAAATAACTTCTGGAGAACAAAACATGCACAAATCCGACATGACTCAGACGCGGAGGGCTTCAAGCCTTGGCTAGCAGGCACACATTTGGCAAGTGTGCTCTGTCCTTTCATAGACCTAATGGCATCAAAACATCTGTGTTCCCATTAACAAAATGCTGACATGACACATAGCTGTGGCTTAGAAGAAACCAGCTCAAGAGACGGCCGCTCTGAGGTCTGAGGGGTCATCCGTGGCCACCTGAAGGGGTCTCGGGGTTCTACTGTCAGCGAGGTGGCTCTCGGGGATTGTCACTGTCTCAAGACTGTCACCGTAAGAAAGGCCATCGAGCCAGGTCATGTGAGAACAAAAGCCTCAAAGACCACCCCCCCCAACCACGCACACCCCTGGAACTGCACCCATGCCCTTAGGTGCCTTGAGAGCAGGCTCTGGGTCTCGAATTTCATTTATAAATTGAACCCAAATGGCCAGAAGGCATGGATGTAGTGGCAGGGGTCAGGTCTTCTGGGTTCTGGCATAGTGATGGGGTGAGCTGGGGTGGGGGATGCATATAGCCTTTGTCTTTGTCCACACCTGGCCCAGCAGGTAGGGTGTTGAGGTATAAAATGGCGCTGGAAGCCCACCTCTACTGGGGCACTGGTTAGTTTCAGAGAAAGGGAGTGTTGTAAGCTCTGATGAATGTCCATTAGATCCTCCAGAATAAATATTATGAGAGAATGGGTTGGGAAGAAGGTGGGCAAGATTTCCCCGGGGGGTAGCAGGGAGGGTGGAATATGGTTTGATGGCTGCATTACTTCCAAGAACCCTCGGACCAGAGCCCCCACCCTCCTGGCTCTCAGCACTGGCCTGTGTGTTCCAGAACCATCTATGCCACCTCCACCCCAGCTTGGGAACAGCCAGGCGGGGTGACTTCTCTTGCTACTTCTTTCACTGGCTCATGTCTTTCCCTGCAAATACTGCCATTGGCATGGAGTGGCATGAAGTGCCCACCCATTTGAAGAGTTTGAACACGGACACCGTAAATCCTCGTCTTTTCTCCTCAAAGATGGAAGAGTTTCTCTGCATGTCTCTTCTTGGTACCATTTCAAAGAAATTATTAACTCAAAGAAATGGAAACTATTTTTCGTTATTTATTGTCAACGGCATAAGCCAGGCGTGGAGCCAAGCTTTCAAAGGGATGGAAACTTAAACCATTTGAGGGGATCTCCTCAAGAAAAATATTAACAATGGGGCACCTGGGTGGCTCAGTCGGTTGAGCGTCCGACTTCAGCTCAGGTCATGATCTTGAGGTTCATGAGTTCGAGCCCCACATCGGGCTCACTGCCGTCAGCACAGAGCCCACTTAGGATCCTCTGTTCCCCTCTCTGTGCTCCTCCTCTGCTTACTCTATCAAAAATAAATAACATCAAAAAATTTAAAATAAAGAAAAACATTAAAAATGAGGGCCCCTTGAGGGCTCTGGAAGAGACCTTTGAAAGTGGGGACCCCGACGTGGTGACTTCCTCAGCCACTGGGGTATGCCCTCCCTTCCCTGTGTGGAGCCCTCCCCTTGCCAGCCCCATCTGGATTTGACCTTTGCCCGGTCATGGCTTTGGTGGGCCTTCCCACCTGAGTGGGAGGAGGGCTATAAAAAGGCATGTGGAGCCTGTGGTTGTTTTTTGCAGTTGGGGTCTGAGACCTTGAGATGGGAAGGGTCTGCCCAAAGCCAAGCTTTGCTGTGCCAGTGCCAGGCTGCCATGCAGGTGGCGGACTCCTGAGGGTTTGGCCTCTTTCCTGTCCCCCGGCCCCGGAGGCCCTCACAGCCCCCTCGGCCCAACCTTGCCAAGGGCTACATTTGCAAAGAGGAAAGGACTTGTTTCCATGCTTCCGCCCCTCTCAGCCCAGAGCAGGAGATGGCAGTGGGTGTGGGGGGGAAGCTGGCTGACAAGTGGAGCCCCTTCCCCAGACTGAAGAGAGCACTGGGGTCAGAAGTGAAATCGAGGGCCAGGGTCCCTTGATGATAACTGTGCTTTCTGACGTCCACGCAATGCCACAAGCCAGTGCCAAGAAGAGGGAGCTGATACAGAACCTGCATCCTGTGGTCCAGCCTGTGCAAGATGACCCTGGTATATGTGTGCATGTGCATCTAATCCAAGTTCAAAACAGACAGAAAGTCAACAGTGGTTGTCTCTGATCATGGGACTTGCTTATTCTTTGTTTTGATGTGTTTTCAGTATTTTGAATTGTTTTGCAGGAAGTATGCTTTCTATGATCATGCAAAATGATAAATCATTCTCTCTCGGTTTGGAAAGGGAAAACACTTAGCTCTTCAGCCCCCCTCCTGTGTTCTTTTGTTCCCATAATGCAGACCTCCTGAGCCCTTGACTTGGTCTGTAAAGATTCCAGCCTCATCGCCCAGCCCTACAGATGAACCCAGTCATGCCTGTGCCAAAGTCCCACTCCAGGCAACAGATTTGAGGGTGGCTCTCAAGGGATCCATTTCTAGCACTTTGGGATCAAGAAAATCCCCTGTTAGTAGCAACTGCCATACAGACCCATCAAACCTCATGTCAAAAGACAGTCATTCTGTCTGTTCCCTGGCACCCTGGCCCCTACCCGGCCTGCTGGCTTGCCAAGAACACAAGGATCTTTCTTTTCTTTCTTTCTTTCTTTTTTTTTTTTTTTTTAGTATTAGGGACTTTATTTTATTTTATTTTATTTTATTATTTTTTTATTTTTAGTATTAGGGACTTTATTTTTAATATAGTATTTAATATAATAAATAATATTTTTTAATATTGGGCTTTATTTTTTATTATTTTTATTTATTATTTTATTTTTAATATTAGGGACTTTATTTTTTTACTCTCTCTCTCTCTCTATATATATATATATGTATTTCAGTATATATATATTTCTGTATATTATGTATTATTATTATATATTATATATTATATATATATAGTGAAATAATCACCACAGTAAGTTTAGTAAACATCGCCTTCCAGAGCTACAAGTTGTTTTTCTCTTGTGATGAGAACTTTGAACACCTCCTCTCATAGCCACTTTCAAATATACAGTACAGTACTGTTCACCGTAGTCATTATGCTGTACCTCACATCCCCAGAACTTATTTATCTTATAACTGGAAGTTTGTACCTTTTGACCCCCCTTCATGCATTTCTTCTGCTCCCCCCCAACCCTTCAACCCAAGCAACTACCAATCTGTTTGGTGTTTTAGATCTCACATATAAGTGACTTCATGTAGTATTTGTCTTTCTCTGTCTGACTTATTTCACTTAGCATAATGTCCTCAAGGTATATCCATATTGTCTCAAATAGCAAAATTTTCTTCTTTTTTATGGCTGAGTAATATTCCACTGTGTGTGTGTGTGTGTGTGTGTGTGTGTACACACACATATATATGTATATATATCTGTGTGTGTGTGTGTATATATATATATACACATTTTATATATATATACACATTTTATATATGTGCACATTTTTAAATCTTTTCCCCCATCGGTGGGCACTGAGTTTGCTTCCATATGTTGGCTAGAGTGAATAATGGTGCAACAAACATGGGGCTGCAGATGTCTTTCTGAGAGAGTGATCTTGTTTCCTTTGGATACAGTGGATATAGAATTGCTGGATCATATGGTAGTTCCATTTTTAATTTTTTGAGGAACCTCCATACTCTCTTCCACAATGCTGCACCAATTTACATTCCCGCCAACAGTGCACAAGTAAGCAGTCCCTTTTCTACCTTGCCGACACTTGTTATTTCTTATCCTTTTGATCCTAGCCATACGGAGAGGTGTGAGGTGATCTCGCTGTGGTATTGATTTGCATTTCCTTGATGATAAATGATATTGAGCATCTTTTCTTGTACCTGTTGGCCATCTGGATATCTTCTTTAAAAAAAAAAATGTCCGTTCAGAGGCATCTGGGCGGCTCAGTCGGTTAAGTGTCCAACTCTAGATTTGGGCTCAGGTCACGATCTCAAGGTTCGTGAGTTCAGGCCCTGCATCAGGCTCTGTGCTGACAGTGCAGAGCCTGCTTGGGATTCTCTCACCCTCTCTCCCTGCCCCTCTGCCATGCATGTGTGTGTGCCCTTTCTCTCTCTCAAAATAAATAAACTTTAAAAAAAAGAAAAAGAAAAATGTCTATTCAGTTCCTCTGCCCATTTTTAATTAGATAGGGTTTTTTTGCTATTGAATTATATGAGTTCTTTACATATTTTGGATACTAACACCTAATCAGATATATGATTTGCAAATATTTTCTCCCACTCTCTATGTTGCCTTTTCATCTTGTTGATGGTTTTCTTTGCTGTGCTGGAGCTTTTTTAGTTTGATGTAGCTCCATTTGTTTATCTTTGCTTTTGTTGCCTTTGCTTTTGGTGTTAAAGCCCAAAAAAATCATTGCCTAGACCAATGCCAGGGAGCTTACCCTCTATGTCATCTTTTAGGAGTTTTATGGTTTTAGGTCTTAAGTTCAAGCCTTTAACCCAGTTTGAGTTAGTTTTTGTGTGTGGTGTAAGGTAGGGATCCAGTTTCATTCTTTTGCATGTGGCAGTCCAGTTTTCCCAGCACCATTTATTGAAGAGACTGTCCCTTCCCCGTTGTGTGTTCTTACCTCCTTTGTCATAAATTAATTGGCCATGGGGCACCTGGGTGGCTCAGTCGGTTCAGCGTCCGACTTCAGCTCAGGTCATGAGCTCACGGTCTGTGAGTTTGAGCCCCACGTCCGGCTCTGTGCTGACAGCTCGGAGCCTGGAGCCTGCTTCAGATTCTGTGTCTCCCTCTCTCTCTGCCTCTCCCCTGCTCATGCTCTGTCTCTCTCTGTCTCAAAAATAAATAAAAACATTAAAAAAAATTTTTTTAATAAAGAAATAAATTAATTGGCCATAAGCACATGGGTTTATTTCTGGCCTCACAGAGTTCCTTGTTACACCAATTTGTTCTGTTAGCATCACCCCGGTGAGGATGGAGGCAGGGATGGGCCAGGGCTCTGAGATCTTCCCTCAGCAAGTCCACCTGAAACCCTTCCATCGGCCTCCCCTCCTGGGATGAGGTCTTTTTGTGCTTGGTCTTGAAGGTTTTTCCATTGTGACTGGTGAGGTGAGAACTTAGGAGGTTGGTGCCTATTGTCCACTGTGTGGGTGTTGGGAAGGGCTCCGGAAAGTGCACTAGAAGCAGAGGACAGCTGTGCCTGGACCCAGGAGCCAGTTAGACACACTTGGCTGCCCAGCGGCCGAGTGGAACCCGGGCCTCTTTTCCTCCACCTGCTATGTTCTCCTTTCTCTACTTCTAGGAGCCCCACGGCACCAACCCAGGCCCCTGGCAGAGGCCGTGGCACTGATCTCCTCTTCCCCACTTCAGAATGTAGCCTTTCTGTGTCCCCTGGGGCAGCTGTGGCCCAGTGAGCCCTCTCCAGATGTCAGGGCCCTGGCCACCTTGTACAAGAGGGAGGCAGCTGCTCACCGGGCTCAGTGTGGTCAGGGATGTTTCTTCCACTCTGGCCCTGCTTCCTGTCCCCACTGCCCGTGCTCCCTGACCTGAAACTTGCACAGGAGCCAGAACTCCACTCCTGTGGGTTATGTTGCTCAGGTCATAGCAACATAGCAGCATATCAGCTCCTAGTGCAAATTAATCGATAAGATCATTCACCACAGAGGGATGTGTGAAGAACAAATGAGACAGGGCATAAGACACTCCACTGGGGCACGTGCAACCGAGGGTTTGGGGTCTGGGGGTGGTAGCTCTGGGATGGACGTCATCCGTGTTCCCATTTTGGCCTTACCACTCCTAAGCTGCATGATTCAGGGACCGCTGCTTGAGTTTCAGCCCATATATTTTCATCTGTGAAATAGAGACAATCCCAGGCCTTCACAGGCGTGCTACCAGCCAGCAGTACTCTTTGAAGCAGAAATGGCCTTGTCAACTGTGACGAACTTCACAAGTGTAACACATGAAGCCATCTTTTTTTTTTTTAATTAAAAAAATTTTTTTTAACGTTTATTCATTTTTGAGAGATAGAGTGTGAGCGGGGAGGGGCAGAGAGAGAGGAGAGACAGACAGACAGAATCAGAATCTGAGCTGTCAGCACAGAGCCCGGCACTGGGCTTGAACTCATGAACCGTGAGATCATGACCTGAGCCAAAGTCAGGTGCCCAACCGACTGAGCCACCCAGGCACCCCAGTCAGGAAGCCATCTATAAAAGCAGCTTCTAATCTTAGCCTTTTGGCTAAGATCCAGTGTATAAGCAGCTTCTTCTTTTTTTCTTTAAGGGAGGAGAAGTGGGTGTGGGAAACCCAGTCTGGGTAGGATGGTGTGTGGTGCTGGGCAGGTAGGGGATTGCAGGAGGTCACTCGCTGCCCCGGTGCCCCAGAGCCTGCGTGGGAATCACTACAATGGGGGAGAAGGGAGGAAAACAAACAAAACCTCTCTTCCCAGCAATTGCATTTGGGGCTAGGCCCAGTCAGGCCCCAGTTAGGGTGGAGACCAAGGAGCCCCCATGGGTTAACGAGTTCCAGGGGCAACTGGGGATTCAGCTTTGTCAAAAGCATCCATTGAAGCGGGCCAGTGAGTCATCTGTTTGGTGAAATCCCCAAGGTGCCTTGGCCTGGCAGCCGCCCTGGGAGAACGGCAGCGGCTCTGTTTCCACCGTGGTGGCAGCACGCCATTGGCAAGGCTGGAAGCCACCCGGGCTGCGGAGGCCACATGACTCCCAGCCGCCCTGCGCCCTTTGAGAAAATTACGTAAAATTGTAAAACCAGTACTCACTGTAGAAAAGAATTAGGTATAAAAGATAAAATTAAAAATGATCCATAAGCCTATCCCGAGAGATAACTCTCACTGTCTTCTTGCTGTTCTCCTTTGTTCCGTGCGGGTAATATGAGTCAGGTTAGATAAGGCCAGGCTGAGGGAACGCACAGACCCCATGGGACTCCCCCCAAGGCCAAGGTCCTACTGTAAAGAAGGTCCCTTCTTTACTCCTTTTCATGTTCTGACTCTAAAGGGCAATTGAGACTGGAAACCTTGAGGTTTCTATCACTAAGTGTGATGCTGGGTTAGATAGTCTTTATCATGATAAGCACATGCCACCTTTTTCTGTTTTTTAAGCTTTTTAGGATTTTAAAAAGTTGTTTATTTTTGAGAGAGAGAGAGCACGAGTGGAGGAGGGTCAGAGCGAGAGGGAGACAGAGGATCGGAAACGGGCTCTCCGCTATCAGAGCAGAGTCCAATGTGGGGCTCGAACTCACAAACTGTGAGATCATGACCTGAGCAGAAATCAAAAGCCAGACGCTTAACCAACTGAGCCACCCAGGCGCCCCTGTTTTGTAAGCTTTTTAAAAACCATTATAACTGGACTTTGACTTTCATCGAATGCTTCTTTAACTCTACTGAATTTCTTCTTTATTTGCCTTGTTACATTTTTTAAAGTACAGGAACCATCGAGCATCCCTGGTTTGACTGGTTTATGTTTTATCATCCATCTGTTTTTAAAATTGTTCAAGAGAGAAAGAAAGAAAAAGTTCATGAAGCCCAGATTTCAGAGCATTAATTCAGAGTGAAGAATTAGGAAGTACTTTTGAAGTAAGACTACTGATCATAAGGCACTTAGGTTTGCTGTTCAACCTCCCAATCATTTGGAATCATCAGTTCTGCCCTTTGCTCTGAAAAGCAGGAGTTTTGTTTTTCTTGAGAAGCGATCTGGCGCTAGGATATGTGTGCTCAGGACCTTTGTCTGGTGACCTAACTCAGCACCAGATGTCGGGACGCCTTGGGAGGCCACTCTCCCATCGTGCCACTAGGGCGTTTGGGGCCCAGGGGTCTGGGTGGCTTCTGGAAGCTGAGAGCGAGCTCATGGCACTGAAGCAGCCATGGTGGTGGCGGTGGTGGTGACTTTTTCTCTCCCCAGAACTGTCTCAACAAACAGCAGCTCCTCACGGCCATCCGCCAGCTGCAGCAGGTGCTGAAGGGCCAGGAGACGCGCTTCGCCGAGGGCATCCGCAACATGAAGAACCGGCTGGCTGCACTGCAGAACTCTGTGAACAGAGTGGGCCCAGACACCCCCCCAGGTGGGTCCCCACATCTGCACCACTAGGGTCACACGCAACACTCGGGCCCTTCACCTGTGGGTTCTGTCCCCATCCCCACCTGCCGACGCCTCACCCTGTCCCGAAGTGGATTCCGGGCCTCTCCCTACCTCGCCTCCTGCTGGGGGCCCGTTTTAAAACCCTGGTTGGGGGGTGCCTGCGTGGCTCAGTCAGTTGAGCATCCAACTCTTGGTTTTGGCTCTGGTCATGATCTCAAGCCCCACATCGGGCTCTGCACGGATGGCTCGGAGCCTACTTGGGATTCTGTCTGTCTCTCTCTACCCCTCCCCTGCCCATGCTCTCTCTCTCTCAAAATAAATAAATAAACATTGAAAAAAATAAATAATAAATTTAAAAATAAAATAAGATACTGGTTGGTAGGGAGCATATGGTGAGTGTGTTAAAAGAAGCATCTGCTGGCTCTCCTCTCCCCCATCTGAAGGTCACCCATTTCCCCTTTTCATTTGAGGCTTACTAACGCTCTCGTCTACATAGTATCCTCACAGAATTGTCAAAAGACACCACTCTTAGAGCGTGAGCTGCTTTTCCCTTCCCTGTCCCCACCCAGGAAGACTCCATTTGGTTCCATTTTTTTAAAAAAATTTTATCGGCTATTTTCTTCCAGCAGTTTTAAGTTTACAAGCAAAACTGAATGGGAAGCACAGAGAGCTCCCTCCCTGAACATACACCCTCCCCGAACACACATACCACCTCCCCTCCACAACGTCCCACACCAGTGTGGCATGCCTGCTACTCCCCCAACCAGCATTGGCTTCAGTTTCTCAGGCATGACGTTAGTCCTCTGACCTGAGTCCTCCATTAGTGGGAGGGGGTGCTGCTGAGGGCAAGTCCCGTTTGGTGAGGGTTAAGGTGGACCCCCCGAGGGTAGGACTCTGACAGACACTGGGCGTTTTCCAGGTTGTCCCAGTAAACAGCTTTCACTGTGAGGCCATTGGATGGGTGACTGGATTTCCTCTGGCCTCTCCTCAGGGTGACGGGAGTCAGGGGGCCAGTCACCATGTTTGTTCTACGTCATGAGACTATGGAATATCTGCTGTCATTGACTCATGTCAGACAATTTATCAAGGGTCTCCTTTGTTGTGTGAGACGAAGTTTCCTGTGGAAGGCGTTGGATTCCCTACCTCTTCAGAGATTATAGCAGCAAATCCAGAGTCTCCCCAGCACTGAGTTGCTGATGTTCTCCTCGGCCCCACCGGTACAGAGTTAGACCTACCTGCCAAACTCCTCACACTCTCCAAGGCACTGTGAGGCCCAGCCTTCAGTGGGGCTCCCCACAGCCAGACTCTGAGAGGCAGGCAGGGCATCCTTCCTTTGTGCTACAGATGAGGAAACTGAGGCCAATAGGAGTAAGTTAGCAGTAATAGGTACCAGATGTGATTTTTTTTTTCCTGCTAGCTGCACAACTACACGGCTCCTTTCTGCTTTCATAGGATCACAGCTCCCATGGTCCTTGGGAGTTTCCAAGAAGAACCTGCAAGAGATAATTCATAAGACTGCCCTGCCTATATTAGAGGCTTCTGTCCACTAGAGTAGATAGAGAGGTCTATTGTTAAATTATGATCTTCTTATTGCCAGATTCCAGGTCTTTCTTCCTTGAACCAGAGAAAATGTTTTTTATTAAGTGGCCAATTCGCTTTTTGTAAGATTTTTTTTTTTAAGTTTAAGTGGCCAATTCGCTTTTTATAAGACTTTTTTTTAAGTTTACTTATTTATCTTTGAGAAAGAGAGAGTGCAGGGGAGGGGCAGAGAGAGAGGAAGACAGAATCCCAAGCCAGCTCTGCACGATCAGGACAGAGCCCGACGTGGGGCTTGAACTCACGGAACTATGAGATCATGACCTGAGCTGAAATCAAGAGTCAGATGCTTAGCCAACTGAGCCACAAAGTGCTCCTGCCAATTCTTTTTAAATTTTTTTTTATGTTTATTTATTTTTGAGACAGAGAGAGACAGAGCATGAATGGGGGAGGGTCAGAGAGAGAGGGAGACACAGAATCGGAAGCAGGCTCCAGGCTCTGAGCCATCAGCCCAGAGCCTGATGCAGGGCTCAAACTCACGGACCGCGAGATCGTGACCTGAGCTGAAGTCGTATGCTTAACTGACTGAGCCACCCAGGCGCCCCACCAATTCTCTTTTTAAATATTGCCACAGTGCATTCTGTGTCTCCCATGCGTTGGACGTGGAAGTAGGCAGTTGTCAGGATCCCCACTGCGGGGTAGGGGTTAGGAGGCTGAGCCTGGGCCTGGAGCCTGCAGGTAGTAGGGAAGTTATCTTTTACTTTTTTTTGTTTGTTTGTTTGTTTTACTTAAAAAATATATTTATTTATTTGGGGGGGGAGGAAGGGCAGAGAGGGAGAGAGAGAGAGAGAGAGAGAGAGAGAGAATCCCAAGCAAGCTCTACACTCTAAGCACAGAGCCCCACGTGAGGCTCAAACTCACAAACCATGAGATCATGACCTGAGACCAAATCAAGAGTCAGACACTTAACCAACTGAGCCAACCAGGTGCCCTGTCTTTTACTTTTTTTTTTTTTCCCTAAGGGCATTTGCTGGGAGTCAGGAAGAATGATTTCTAGGCCTGGAGACTTCTTAGCCTTCCTCTTTCTGGCTTCTAAGAATCTCCCTCCTATTTTCCCAGCTTTCCTTTCTGGGGAACATCAAAACCCATCAGCTTCAGGGCTTACCAGGCAGCCTCATTCCATTCGTGCTCCCAGTCTCTAGGATTGCTTCACTGCTGATTTCATGCCTTACACAGTAACCTCATTCCAGAAAGCACGGGGAGCTTCCCTGTGGCCCTGTAGACTCACCACATCGTGCTTATAATGAACCAGCCAAGGGGCACGTCCTTCACTGGACAGAGGCCTTTGGCTCCAATTTGAGAAGTGACTGCAAATTGATTTTTAATTGACCTGTACCCACTTATTAATTCTACTAACACTTATTGAGCACCTACTGTGTGCCAGAGACTGTTGCATCTACTCAGGTACGATTTACCTGTGAGTTGCTCCAGCAGGTAGTTTTTCTTTTTTGAGGATTTGTTTTCAGAGTCCTCTACAGGTCTCGTGTTTTTGTTTTATTTTAATGCTTGTTTCTTTATTTTGAGAGAGAGAGAGAGAGAGAGCGAGCACGAGCGTGTGTGTGCGAGTAGGGGAGAGGTAGAGAGAAGGAGAGAGAGAATCCCAAGCAGATTCCTTGCTGTCAGCCGACATGGGGCTTGAACCCACGAACCGTAAGATCATGACCTAGGCCAAAATCAAGAGTCGGATGCTTAACCAAATGAGCCACACCGGCACCCCTCGTTTTTGAGGATTTTAAAGATTTTTTTTATCCCCAAAGAGACCCTACTCCTTTCCCCAAAGGCATTTGATATGCCTTTCAGCACAATAACGTAGTTGATATTTTAAAAGGACTATAAAGTCATTTATTTTCAGGGACTGAGGCAGCAGCCTGGGAGCTCCCAAGCCTTGGGATGTGAACTCACACTCGCTTCCATCTCACAACGTTATTACCACTGGGTGTCACGTTGAAGGCTTACTAAAGGAGAGTGCTGTGGCAGTGGTCCCCCGGTAACCAGAGGGCACCGAGGGTGCTCCGAGGGGCCATCTCCTGCCCGTCTGCCCAGGCCCGGCCCACCACGGCTGCTCCGGGAAGGATGTGGGGGGAACGTGTGGGCAGCTGTTCCCATCATGGCAGATGCTGTGCGGTTCTCTATCACTCACTGCAGCCTGAGCAGCCGAAGCAACAGCTTCTTTCTCATCTGTCTAAAACCAAAGAGCATTTTCACAAATGACATTTGGAATTTCCTTCTAAAGCATTTCAGAAGTGGCTCTGAGTTTCCGACTAAACAAAATCTATATCCAACCTGTCCCAATTTGGCAACTTTCTTTCCACAAGTGCTGACCACGGGAGGCACCAGCCGCGGGTAGAGGAAAAGGTGGGGCGGCTCTGTCTCCCCTCAGCACACCTTCACAGCACAGCCGGCATTCAAGCCGCCTTTCTCCGCTCCCAGCTCCCGCCCTGGTCACACCACTGTCATGTCAAGGTTGTGCCTCCACTCCATCCTCCCTCACACCCTGCCCTTCACGCTCAGGCTGCAGCCACTGGTGCTATATTAATGTGTAAATCGGCCACCTCGTGCTTCACCTCAAACCCTCACTTCAAACCCTCTCTGGCTCCCGGTTGCCTCTCTGACTTCATCCCCAACTGCTTTCCAGCTCTCCTTAACATTCCTCAGACCTGCCAGGTACACTTCCACCACAGGGCCTGGGCACCGACTTGTTCCCTCTGTCCTTTCTGGATATCTGCATGGTTATGCCTTCCTTTCTTCACCTCTGCCCCCGTGAGGCCTACCCTGACCACCACATTCACAATTGGTCCCCTCCCCTGTCATCCCCAATACTACTCCCTACTTTTATCCTCTACATGACACTTACCACGTCTTCTCACACTGTGCCTGCTGCTTAAGGACCTTGGTTATCCATGGTCACCCCTGTTAGAAGAGGACTTCCTGAGAGCTGGGTTTTGTCTGGTTTGTTCACTAGTTATACCAAGTGCCTAATATAGTGCCTGGCACATGGTAAGCACTCAGTAAATAATTTTTCATTGGTTCGTTTGTTCAAGAATTATTTATTGGGCACTTACTGTGTGCCAGGCACCAGGCTGATGCTGGGGCCACATCAGGGATGCAAGGCCAGGCAAAGTCCCAGCCCTCTCGAACTGCATTTGGAGGGAGAAGACTGACAACAAACATGGAAACAAATACATGGAGAAGTCAACTCCAACAATTACATATGCTAAGAAAAAAGCAAAGTGAGCTCATGGGGTAGAGAGTGCCTGGGGGGTGGTTTAGCTAAGCAAGGTGGCCAGAGAACACTCTGGGAGGGGGTGGCGTTTGAGCTCAGACCTGAAGAGTGAGAAGGAGCCAGAGAGGAGAAGTTCTGGGGAAAGAACATTCCAGGCTGAGAAAAGAGCAAAAGCCAAGGCCTAGAGGTGGGCTTGATCCGGGCCTGTTCAGGAGGCCTAAGAAACCCGGTGAGGCTAGAGTTCCGAGAAGGCAGGAGTGGGCAGGTCAGCCACACCTAGGGAGGTGGGGGTCCCAGTTCTGACCCCACCCCCCCCCCACGCTTTGCAGCCCTGCACACAACACTCAACGTCTCTAAAGTGCCAGCTCATCTTTCACTGAGTGGGCACGTATCACCCAGGCCCGCGAGTGCTTTGAGGATTCGATCGGACACAGCATTAAAAATGTCCAGCACTGTGCACAGCCTGGAGGAGGCACTCAGCACAGGAGCACTTGAAGATGAGAAGCCTTGTAACTGAGATGTTGTAACTCAACTGAGGTTGAGTGACCACGGTCCTTCTTTTTGTCCTCACAGTTTCCTGCCCTGCTCTGAACGCCCCTCTGGATGGCAGAAAGTTTGGAAGCAAGTACTTAGTGGATCACGAAGTCCATTTTACCTGCAACCCTGGCTTCCGGCTGGTTGGGCCCAGCAGCGTGGTGTGCCTTCCCAACGGCACCTGGACGGGGGAGCAGCCCCACTGCAGAGGTACAGCCCCTCCTTCCCACCTCTCTGGGCTGGACCTGTTGCAGCCCAGCAGGGCTCTGCTGGGTAGAAAGGGTCATCCCCTGGGACGCTTTCTGCCTGATTCCTCTACCATTCCTCCTCTGCAGAATAGTGGCCAACATGCCCGATGACTCACCTCCACACCAGGCCTGGGCTGGCCTGCGTGAGCTCTGCCAAACCCTCTCAACAATTTAGTCTTGTTTTGCATATGGGGAAATTGAGGCATGGAGAGGTGGAGGAACTTGCCCAAGACCACACAGCTGGGGGGCAGGCTAAACTGATTCACTCCCAGACACTCTGACCCCAGAGTCTATGCTCCTCAACACCTTGCTCTGTTCTGGACACTGGTGATGGGTTCTTACCAATGTTCTGGGGCTGTATTTTGCAAGGCCGTTGGTGACCTGTAGGGTTAGGGAAATTCTCAAGTGTCTTTTGTGTCTGCTTTGGGACTTGGTGTAGACTGGCTCCAGGAGAGACTACTAGGATGGAGGGCAGGCATGAAAAGGTTTCTCTTCTCTCTGTGCTCAGCTCAACAGCAGTACTTTCTTGATGTAGAGGAAAATCAGACTTGGCATGCATGATCTCTGGGCTTTTCAAAAGAATATGGTTAGAAAGTCATGGACACCAGTCGTTTTTAAAGCAGGTCTCATAGGACATCTTCTGGGACAGAATGTCCCTGATTTTAGCCCAAGAGTTGAAAGGGAAATGCACATTACATAAGTAAGTATGTTGTCAAGGGCAGTGTAGAGAGGACTTTGAATGCATAAATAACTTGAAAACATAAAGGAACATTAGAAAATATGTCATCTCTAAAGACAGATCGTGTGGATTGACCTGCGGAGCCCAGGGCAACCAGAACCACATTCGTGGATTTAGACTTCTATTTTCTATCTCTTGGGGAATACAGATGCTTTTAAGGTTGATTACAGGTACCAGCTCTCAGACCTAGCTGGGAACCAGCCAAGAAATACAAGCCATGTCACTGGCAAACACACCAAGGAAAATGCCAGTATCTGGATTTACCCTTGACCCTGAGAAGTCTCCATCCAGGGTAAGCACCTTATGGATGATAAATATGGCAGCAGAGGAGGTGAGAACACAACGACATCTCATTATCATTGCTTTGAGTGTCTGTATTTTTAACTTACGGATTGAATGACGGACCCCAGTTGATTTCTTTCTGGCGGTACTCAGGTACTCCGACGGCCACATCATCCTCTGCGGGGTGCCCCCTACATCTTACCTGACCATGCCTCTGACCATGGAGGCCCAGATGGCAGTCAAGTCCCCACTGCCATAAATGGTGCTGGCAAGGTCTTCTGATCTCTCCTCTGTCTCCAGGCTGTCTCTTTGGGTTTGCAGTCAGGGGACAGCTGGCTGTGTGCTCACTTCCTTTAAACCGAGCACTACCATGCTGCTCTTTAAAAGGGCCACACCAGCCCACTCTCCCAGCAGTGCTGGGTGCAGAAATAGGTTTTACCCCATGTGCTGTTTTCTGTCTTGCTCGGGTATTGTCCACGTAGTCGGTCTCAGTAGTGACGTGCATTTACAGTGAGCACGACGTGGTTTAAATAAAAAGACGCATTCATCAGAAGGGATAGCTGGCAGAATGCATTTGTAGGCAAATGGGTAAGGAACGTCAGAGGTTCAGGAACACAGTCACAAGGAATAGCTTGAGCAAAGGGCCGCATAGGGGCTTGACGAGGGTTGGAATGCAAAACGTTCCCCGCAGCCCAGCTCCATCTTAGCAGCTTGACTGGGCGCCTCTGCAGAGGACCCTGGGCACATCTGCCAGCTCCCTCTTGAGCTTGCACGTGCTAATTACGTAATAGTGTCCAGCCTTCCTGCAGCAGGACCCCTCGGTGGAAAAGAGCGTCCTAGTGAATCATGACATGTGTGCCGTGGTTCTCGAACATTCAGGTGCTCCAACGTCGCCGAGAAAGCTTATAAACGGCAGGCTCTGAGGCCTCAAAAGACCCGTTGAGCCGGGTGAGACCTTTATAGATGGGACTTTAGAAATCTACATTTTTAAGGTGATTCTGACATTAACTAAGTTTCGAGAAACACCACTTTACTGGTTCTTGCCACTGCCAGAAGCAGAAAAGATCTTGAAAACTTTGAAGCGCTGATGCATTTTAGGCCCTCACCAATCAGAGTAGCTGCTTGCTATAAGCCGACAGTGGGGCTACGTCCTGACTGTCAGCACTGGCCAGGCAAGACATTCCCGCACCTGCTCACTTACACTTGCATTGACATTTTGGGAAGGCCAGGCTAGCCCTTCCTTACAAAGATCAGGGCAACCAGCCGCACAGAGCAGTCTCCTTTCCTGAGATGTGGAGATCAGACTTTCCGTGGAGGACCAATGCCAAGTGTGGCCAGCAAGTCTCCTGGCCCTCCTCGTTGTCCAATGTAGTGCACCTCCTGACTCTCACCCATGAGCTCATTCCAGATCTGCCGCGTGTTCTTTGTCTCCCCTTTCCCTCAGCCTCCTTCCTGGCCATGTGTCCTTCCCTGACCTCCATGCCGAGGACTGCTTGGCACAGCCCACCCTGGACTTCTACTGGGGCCACATTTACTATCTAAAGCCCGGGAAAGATTGTCTCCAGTCCCCACGGAGATCTCAGATGGATTTCTCATCTGTTTAAGTGTAAACTAGGTATGGGGGCTCACCCTTTGGTGGTGGGAAGGAAACTCTGATCTGTCACCGCCCAGGGTGCAACTCGGGTTAGGGTGCCTGTGTGGACGCTTCTGTCCTCAGCAGGAATTTGTTTGATTAATGGATGCTGTCTCCAATAAGAGCCTCAGAGGGATTCCACCGAAGCCTGTCAAGAAGGAGAAATAGAGCCTCGATCTGTTGTTTGGTGACCTCTTGTAACAGTGTTAACAGTGTGGGCAGGACTTGGGCTGGGGTTCAAAAATCCAGTGACCTCCACACACACACCCCTCACGGTGGCCCTAGAATTTTCGTGACGCGTGCCTCCGCTTCATTTTCCATATGCGCAGTCCTGTGGTCATTGTGTTGTGACCACAGAAGCAAAAGAATCTTCTTAATCACAGGGGATTCATTTCAAGACCCAAAATGTCAGAGACAGTGAAAGATTTAGCAGCTCTTTAATAATTGCCCCTCACCCCATCCACAGTCAGCTGCTTGGAGAGAAGGTGATGAACCCAACTTGGCATAGAAGGAAATTACACATAATCCTGCCATTAAAAGAGCCCCTTGGGCAGAGGTAGGCTCTGGAGCTCCAGAATGGAAAGCAGCCATTTAGCTTCCTGGATTATTTCCCTTTTTTCCTTTCTTTCTTGGAAGGGTATGTTTTTAAGATTTGAAGCTTTCTGAATTGGGAGAATCATAGCCATGGGCTTTGTTACTTTGACAACATCGGTAACCAAAGAAAAAATTTGAGGGAAATAAATAACTTTTTCTCTTATTCCTATGCTGGGAAAAAAGAATTGTTTTTGGTAGTCATCCCCTCCCCTCCACCTTTTAAAAAAAAATGTTTATTTTGAGAGAGAGAAAAGGTGGAATGGGGGAGGAGCAGAGAGAGAGGGAGAGAGAGAATCCCAATGCAGGGCTCTGTCTCAATCTCGTGACCATGATGAGGTCATGTCCTGAGCCAAAATCAAGAGTCGGACACTTAACCAACTGAGCTACCGAGGCTTCAAAAAACACCGCTTTTTAACCTTTATTCATCCATTCAACGAATTTTCATCGAACATCAGCTACGCACAAAAGATTGCACCAAGTGCTAAGGATTCCCACTGAGTCTAAGAGACACTACCCAACCTCGTGGGGCTTACCTGTTAAGGTGGAAGGTAGCAAAACAGAGACGAAAATGCAAAGGTAAAGAAATGGGGGTGTGCGGTCAGTGCCCTGAAGGGATCTAAGAAGGGGCTGAGAATAAATATGATGGGGGCAGGAATAGGGGCGGACCTCTCTGAGGCAGTCACAGGGATGCAGAGATGTGAAAGGGTGTGTGGGAGGGGGGTCTAGTCATGTGATGAGCAGGTGAGTGGGTGGGTGGCGGGGGAAGAGTCTGTTCCAGGAAGAGGGAATAGCAGGTACAAAGAGGCGCTAAGGAAGGGAAGAATTTGGTATGTTTGAGGAAATGAATAAAGAAAGTACACGACCTTGCTCCCGGAACAGGTGTGAGCTGAGAGTGAGCAAGGTGAGGTAGAGAGATGCACAGGCCCGCTCTTGCAGCCTTGGAGGCCATGCAGAGGCTGGGTTTTAGTTTGGGCACAATAAACAGGTTTACAGAGAGAGGTGTGGTAATTGGATTTGTGTGTTGCTGCTGTGTAGAAAGTGACAGGAGGTGACAGGAATAGAGCCGGAGAACCACTTAGGGGGCTACTGAAGTCCAGGGGTGAGATACGGCAGAGGAGATTGAAAGTAAACCTAGAGACAGAACTGATGGAACTTTCCATGATTAAACCCATGTGGGTTGTCTACACGAAAGAGAAGTCCAGGCTCCCCAACTCCGCTTGAATGTCGGGGTGCATGGTGTCATTTACAGAGAGACTGAAGATCGGGTACCCGGGTGGCTCAGTTGGTTAAGCGGCCGACTTCGGCTCAGGTCATGATCTCACAGTTCGTGATTTCGAGCCCCGTGTTGGGCTCTGTGCTGACAGCTCGGAGCCTGGAGCCTCCTTTGGATTCTGTGTCTCTCTCTCTCTCTGCCTCTCCCCTGCTTGTGCTTTCTCTCTCTCTCTCTCTCTCTCTCTCTCTCTCTCTCTCTCTCAAAATTAAATAAACATTAAAAAAAAAAACCTGTAAACCAGAGATACTGAACACTGAGCGACAAGTGTAGGTTTGTTCTTAACCACCCTGCTTGGGGTGGGGGGCGGTCGTTGATCAGAGCTCCATTTTGGACACATTAAGCTAAAATGTCTGTACGACATCCTGGTGGAGAACCGTTAATTCAACCCATGGATACCATCGAGCAGAACACCATGTCACCATTCCCAGCGGGGACTCTTTGGCCTCTGCCCACTGCATCTTAGTATTAGAGTTACCCAGGAACACACAGCACGGTCAGGCACCAGATGGAGCCACACTTGGCTCTCACAGGGAAGAGACAGAGCGAGATCAGCCTCGGTAGTGGGCGCCGGTCCAGCGTGGCTGGCGGGTCTCTCTCAGCAGCTGACACGGGGCAGTTCTCGGGTATGTACCCCTCTCGTGCTGCAGGGGAAGGACCCCCAACCCCTTCCCACGGAGTCTGAAAGATTGAAAGCTGAGGGCCATTGACATACACACGTAAGCAGAACAAAAGAATACTCTTGGAACCCGAAACAGGGAAAGAAGTCTCCCCCAGGCGGTGGTAAGCCCTGCACAGGCCGTGGGCTCTTTGCCTCATGTTAAGGAAGCAGTCCAGTCCCAAGGCCTGTTCTTATTCGGCCAAGTGGGGCTCCAAAGACTGCCCGAGACTGCCTTTCCCAACAGAGGTCAGGTGGAGGGTGGGAGGAAGGGAGCTGGTGACATACTTAGATCTACAGACGGTGGTAAGGGCACCAGTGAGGAGAGGGTAGAGACAGAAAGGAAGTGGCTCAGGGCCTGAAGGGCAGTGAGACATCAGAGGGAGACGAAGGCACAGGAGACAGGAGGAGCCCACGGAGACAAACCTCAGGAGACTGAAAAAGCAGGGCTGAGGCACCAGATCGGGTGCTTGGGAGGCTATGTTGCAGTCAGGGCAGAGCACGGGTCACTGTATGAGTCCTTTCCTCAGAGACCTTCAGAAAAGGATTTGAGGAGAAAGAGCTTCCTCTGATGCAGTAGCCACTTAGCTACTGAGTGACTGGCTGGCTGATTTACGGACTGATCGAACGAATGAATGAGGGATTATGTTAAAAAAAAAAAACAAAAAACTAAGAACTTCCTTCCAGACTTTTATCTAGGTGTATATATGCAAGCTTTACATATCCAACAACATTTGTGGTTAGATATTAACAGAAGTGAGTCTTCATTAACTCTTCCTTCCCAAACATGACCTTCAGTGATTACAAAGCACTTCCCCCTAAGGGAACTATTCTAGTTCTACTGAACTATCCCTTTTTTGTGCCTGGTTTTTGTAATCATAAATAATGCCAAGACAAACAATCTTAATACATGTTTTGCGGTGGAAAAATTTTTTTCCAAAAAGCTAAATTTACTGAATCAAAAGGACTGTTTATGTTCTTTTACATACATATATATATTTAAATAGAACTTATCTTTTTTAAAATTAATTTTATTTTTTTAATTTACATCCAAATTAATTAGCATATAGTGCAACAATGATTTCAGGAGTAGATTCCTTAGTGCCCCTTCCCCATTAAGCCCATCCCCTCTCCCACAACCCCTCCAGTAACCCTCTGTTTGTTCTCCATATTTAGGAGTTTCTTCTGTTTTGTCCCCCTCCTTGTTTTTATATTATTTTTGTTTCCCTTCCCTTATGTTCATCTGTTTTGTATCATAAAGTCCTCATATGACTGAAGTCATATGATATTTGTCTTTCTCTGACTAATTTCACTTAGCATAATACCCTCCAGTTCCATCCATGTAGTTGCAAATGGCAAGATTTCATTCTTTTTGATTGCCGAGTAATACTCCATTGTGTATATATACCACATCTTTATCCATTCATCCATCGATGGACATTTGGGCTCTTTCCATACTTTGGCTATTGTTGATAGTGCTGCTATAAACATTGGGGTGCATATGTCCCTTTGAAACAGCACACCTGTATCCCGTGGATAAATACCTAGTATTTATCCAATTGCTTTATCCAATTTATACAATTGCTGGGTTGTAGGGTAGTTCTATTTTTAATTTCTTGAGGAACCTCCATACTGTTTTCCAGAGTGGCTGCACCAGCTTGCATTCCCACCAACAATGCAAAAGAGATCCTCTTTGTCCGTATCCTCGCCAACATCTGTTGTTGCCTGAGTTGTTAATGTTAGCCATTCTGACAGGTGTGAGGTGGTATCTCATTGTGGTTTTGATTTGCATTTCCCTGATGATGAGTGATGTTGAGCATTTTTTCATGTGTCAGTTGGCCATCTGGATGTCTTCTTTGGAGAAGTGTTTATTCATGTCTTTTGCCCATTTCTTCACTGGATTCTTTGTTTTTTGGGTGTTGAGTTTGATAAGTTCTTTACAGAACCTGGATATTAACCCTTTATCTGATATGTCATTTGCAAATATCTTCTCCCATTCCATCGGTTGCCTTTTAGTTTTGCTGATTGTTTCCTTCTCTGTGTGGAAGTTTTTATTTTGATGAGGTCCCAGTAGTTCATTTTTGCTTTTGTTTCCCTTGCCTCCAGAGACGTATTGAGTAAGAAGTTGCTGCAGTCAAGATCAAAGAGGTTTTTGCCTGCTTTCTCTCCGAGGATTTTGATGGCTTCCTGTCTTACATTGAGGTCTTTCATCCATTTTGAGTTTATTTTTGTGTATGGTGTAAGAAAGTGGTCCAGCTTCATTCTTCTGCATATCGCTGTCCAGTTTTCCCAGCACCACTTGCTGAAGAGACTGTCTTTATTCCATTGGATATTCTTTCCTGTTTTGTCAAAGATTAGTTGGCCATATGTTTGTGGGTCCATTTCTGGGTTCTCTATTCTGTTCCATTGATCTGAGTGTCTGTTCTTGTGCCATCGCTGTGGAAAATTTTAAATGCACAGTAGAAAGAATGGTATAACGATCCTCACACACTCAAATACAGCAAATTCCTTAATATCTTTAAATACCTAGTTAGGGTAAAAATTTCTCCAGTTGCCTCATGATTTTTTAACACTTTGGTTGAACCAGGGTCCACATAAGAGCCACACATTACAGTTGGTTGATCTGTCAGCACAGAGTTTCATGCGGGGCTCAATCCCAGAACTGTGATATCATGACCTGGACCGAAGTCAAGAGTCAGACACTTAACCTACTGAGCCTCCCAGACGCCCCTCTTACTCCTTTTTAGTCTACAGTCTCCTCCCCTTCCTCCTCCTTCCTCCTGCCACCCTGCCTCAGTCTCTTCCAGTTTATTTGTTGAAGAAAATGGTTTGTTTCCCACAGCCTTGATTTTGTTAACTGCATCCCTGTGGGGTCATTTAACATGATTTTCCAGTCTCTCTCTTTCTTTCTTTCTTCCTTCCTTCCTTCCTTCCTTCCTTCCTTCCTTCCTTTCAGTTTTATTAACATCCAGCACTGTGTTAAGCTTAAGATGTGCAGCATAACCACCTGACTTACATACATTGTGAAATGGTCATCACACCAAGTTTCCTTAGCACCCATCCTCCCATATACACATGCAAAAAGAAAAGAAATGGTTTTGCCTTTGTGGTGAGAATCTACTGTCTTAACAACTTCCCTGTTACCAACACAGCAGTGTTACCTACAGTCACCATGCTGTACATCACAGCCTCAGTATTATCTATCTCATAACTACAGTTTGTACATTTTTGGTCTCTGGATTTCTTCTTTTTTTTTTTTTTTAATTTTTTTAATGTTTATTTATTTTTGAGAGGGGGGCAGCGAGAGGCAGAGAGAGAGGGAGACAGAGAATCCAAAGCAGGCCCTGCATGATCAGCATGGAGCCTGACGTGGGGCTCGAACACATGAACTGTCAGATCATGATCTGAGCTGAATCGGATGCTCAACCGACTGAGCCACCCAGGCGTCCCTTGCCTCTTGATTTCTTAAAAACTGGCAGTGAACTCCAGAGGCCTGATGAGATCTAAGGAAGACTTTTGTTTTGTGCCGGCCGGACAGCTGTAGACGCCGTTGCGGGGAAGCCCGAGCCATCCGCCATCCTTCATGATGCTGTGCCTTGGGGAGCCTTACTGCTGCCCTCGTGCAGACGGCTCTGCAGCCTATTCCTCAGGATGCGCTGAGGGTAATCCCCCGAGTTCTTGCTCTTTCAGAAAGAGTGCAGCTTTCCCACTGGGCGCCAGTTTGGACATCACCTGCCTGTCTTGCGTCTTCTTTCCTTGAGTGTGTTAAATATGCCTCTGTGTCTTCCGTCGTAGCTGATTCTGCTGTTGCTGCCATAAGTATCTTGGTCTTCTCGCCTGGATGCCCAAAGGATTTTTTCTTTGTCTTTGAAATCTAATCATCTTCTTAGGATCCACCCCAGTCCTGGCTTTCCTGGGCTGGCTTTTCAACAGGAAGTCTCAGTGGCTGGAGCACACTGGCCCCTAGGAACTCCTGAAACCTCCCAGGACATAGCCTGATATTGATGAGACTCTAATGGGAGGAGGATCCAAATGGCTCAACAAAGAATGTCAGTGCACACGAAAGGGATGGCCCAGAGAGCGGGAGAGGAGCAGAAAGCGGGCAGCGCAGAGAAAGCATGAGCCACACTGAAAACAGCCACGGAAGCACCAGGTGGACAGTCAGGAGGCTGGACCAGCCGTATAGGAGAACGTGTTTCCTCTGAACATGAGTAACAGAAAAGGACTCTTGTCAAATCCCATACAAACTGTTATAAGGGAAAAAAAAGATAGAATAAAAAGTCTCTACAGAAAATGAGGAAATGCCAGAAAGACCTGGCCATAAAATAGATGAAGACTATTACCTGGTATTTCTAAACAAGCTGAAAGAAATTTGAAAAAGACAAAAACTGTGAAAGGACAGCACAAATAAAAACTAGCAAGCCTCAGAAATGAGGTGATTGGAGAAATGGAAAATCTGAAACGAGATGACAGAACACAGGAAAGGATTGTAAATAAACGGGAAGAGAGCAGATCATGTGCGTAAAACATGCAGCTCGGCTCCCGGGAAATAGTAAGTGCTCACTAAACAGCAGAGTTCAACAGGATCATCCGCCATGCTTTTGGCTAGACAGTCTCTCCTCAGCCTCTGCCCATGCCCTCTGTACGGCCCTGAAGCCACCCTGCACAGCCTGGGACAGATGTGAATGTGATGACAGCTATACTTCGATCAGGACACAGATGGGGCACCAGGACTGGGCACTGGGCCATGGAATGCTTCTCACAGTGTACCAAGATAAGAAATTACGTCTGTATGGAGCCTGTCTAGAAACGAAAATCCTGGGCAACAAGATCCAGACGGGGAGACAGAGAACAGAGTCCTGGGCCACCTGTACATTTCTCTGTTGAGCTGATGACCAACCCCCCCAAACCCCCTGCCCCACCAGGTGCAGCCAGGCCCGGTCCCTTCCACTGGAGGATCAGAGGGGAGAGACAATGGCGCTCGTCCCACTGGGGCCAAATCGAAGGCTACTCATGTTCACACTCTTTGGCTCTCGGCCCACAACATCACGGACTAGTGGTCTGCTTGCTTTCAGACTCTGCTAGACAGCAGTGTTGGGGGCAGGCAATGGGCAGAAGCGGGAATTCCAAGCTCTGTGGCATATTGTGTACAGTGTCACTCTAGACACATTCCTAGAGACCAGTCATCTGAGAACAGAACGTATGGGGAGAACACAAGCAGGGTGAGGTTACTGAGAAGCTGAAAAAGCTCCTTCCCCAGGAATAAGCAGCATTTGGATGATCTGGGTCCTTTCACAACTAACAGAAACCATACAATAGTCTGTATAACATCCCAGCTCTGAAGAGGCAGAAGGGAAGCCAGCATCCCAAGCCAACCCACCCACAGCAAGGCTGCTGTTCTCATCAGGAGCAAAGCACCCTTTCTTCCTCTTGATAGATACAGCAGGAAAGGATGCTCATATGCCAACAAGGAGAGGTTTCCAGCTTCCTTTCCTGAGATGCTGTGGTCAACTCAGTGAACTGACAAACCTCTCTCTTTGGTAGAAAGGGCTTGCGCTCTCTGTGCTTTAAGACTGGGCTTAGGGGTAGGGCGCCTGGGTGGCTCTGTTGGTTAAGTGTCCAACTTCAGCTCAGGTCATGATCTCACAGTTTGTGGGTTCGAGCCCCGCATCAGGCTCTGTGCTGACAACTCAGAGCCTGGAGCCTGCTTCAGATTCTGTGTCTCCCCCTCTCTCTGTCCCTCCCATGCTCACGCTTTGTCTCTCAGTAATAAATAATGTTTAAAAAAAGTTAACAAAAAAGACTGGGCTTAGGGGTGCCTGGGTGGCTCAGTCGGTTAAGCGTCCAACTTTGGCCCAGGACATGATCTCATGGTTCATGAGTTCGAGCCCCGCATCAGGCTCTGTGCTGACAGCTCAGAGCCTGGAGCCTGCTTCGGATTCTGTGTCTCTCTCCCTCTCTGTGCCTACCCCACTCGAGCTCTCTCTCTCAAAAATAAAAATAAGCATTAAAAAAAAAAAAAGACTGGACTTAAGGATTCATAACACGCAGATGTGGCCTGAGGGTTTTTAAAAAATTATTTTTTTCTAATTAGAAAATTTATTGTGGGAAAGGTCGTTGTGGGAAAATGAAAGAGTAGAAAAAAAGTGTAAATGAAGAAAAATTGCCTGTAATCCTACCACACAGAGAGAAATCCATTAAACTTTTAAATCTATATCTCTTTCTATATATTGCTTTCCCACAGGACTGCTGTGTGTATGAGCAAGGAACGTTTCCCTTTTCCACCACTTAGGAAGTGTCGAGAGTCAAAAAGTCTTCCTTGGTTGCACAGGAAATGAGTACAGGAGAGCTTCCGGGTGGGAATTTGGAGAGAGCTGGTTTTCCCCTTCTCCGGACACTGATGGACCATCTATCACTCTTACAACTCCCCTGAAAAGGTGTTCTTCCTGAGTGTTGGCTGCTAAGGGCAGAGTTGGGGACAGTACAGCTTGACTCAAAGGCAATGTGGGTTCATGCAGTGGTCCACCCTGTAAATTAGAAAATGGTGCCTCTGGTGGAGAGTGGCTGGCTGACGGGCCAGCTCCTGCAGGCAGAGCCCCAGGCAAGCTCCTGGTGTGTGGCAGGGTATGTGGCTTTCCGAATGGCGGGAGAGTGGAAGCTGGAGTCCTCCTGCCATGTAAAGAAAAGTAACCCATCTTTGGTTTGGGTTCATTTTAGAATCAGAACTCAACTACTTCTATTTGAAAATTATTTGTTCCTAGACATGAGCGAATGCTCCAGCCAGCCTTGTCAGAATGGCGGCACGTGTGTAGAAGGAGTCAGCCAGTACAAATGCATCTGTCCTCCCGGGAAGACGGGGAGCCACTGTCAGCACCAGGCCCAGACAGGTACGTAGCCGCCGTGGGGCTGGGTGAGGACGTTCCACTGTAGAGAGAGGAGCACCCTGGTCACAGGTCACCACACGCAGATGTGTCAGGAGCTCAGTTCCCCACCCGAGAGTGGGCTTTCTGTCCCCTGATCCCTCCAGTTACTGCTGTGGTTATCTGAGATGGAATGCAGGTCTCCTGTGTAACCGGAGTTTTGATCCTTCTCATGTAAGAAAATGCAGGTGGAGGGGCGCCTGGGTGGCTCAGTCGGTTAAGCGTCCGACTTCAGCTCAGGTCACGATCTCGCGGTCCGTGAGTTCGAGCCCCGCATCGGGCTCTGGGCTGATGGCTCAGAGCCTGGAGCCTGTTTCCGATTCTGTGTCTCCCTCTCTCTCTGCCCCTCCCCCGTTCATGCTCTGTCTCTCTCTGTCTCAAAAATAAATAAAACGTTAAAAAATTAAAAAAAAAAAAGAAAATGCAGGTGGAGGTACTGACCCCTAATGTAAGAGCTCCCCAGACTGGGAATTTGGCCTGAGAAGCTTCCCTGCTCCACCTTCACTCGGTCAGCATTTCCTCTGCAGATCAACAGAATGGCTCTTCCTTTCTGATGCTCCCAGCAAAATCAGCAGTTACTGATACAGGCCAAAGTACCCTCAGAGCTGTGCACCAGACATCTGACTGGTGGGAAGCTCATTATCCACATCTTGAGTCCCAACACGTCCCTAGCTAGCAGGTCTACAGGCCACATAGTGGCTGTTTTCACAGATGGCAAGATAATCCAGTAAGATATCTATGAGGGTCCCCCCACTGTGCTGTAGCCAACGTTTCTTAGATTAAAAAGTCAAATCCTAAAGCTGTCCTCTTTCTTTGCCAGAAAGCCCTGGAGTGTCCCGTCCGGTTGTCTGGGTTTCGGTGCGGAATCTCGGTGTGGGGAGGAGGAGGAACTGGTGGTTAGCGCTAGTGTCCAGAGAGTAGGAGCTTTGTCGGAACTTGATATTCTTGCATCAGACTCCGTCCAAGGCCAGTTTTAAATATTTTGCCCCCAGAGAGCTGCCGCTTAATTGTCTTGGTTCTGTTCAGCTGACTCAGCCTCGCCGGTGCTTTCTCGGAATGAAGCTGCCCTTCCCAAGAGCCTGGAGGCTCTTCCAGCTCCCATCCGGGGAGCTGCTCTCCGTGGAAACAGTCCCATCGCCTCTCCTCCTACTTACAAACAGGAGAGAACAAGAAATGGGCCTTCTTTCAAGCCAAATGTGCTGGCCCTAGACCCTGAGTGTCCTAAACCCCACATGTCAGGGTTGGTGCCGTCAGGACCTGTAGGCAGTTGCTCTTCAGGTGCGACTTTATATGTAAAGATTTCCCCACGACAAGAACCTCCCCAGGGAAGGGGAGGAGGGAGTGGGCAGGTGCGTCTGAAGCCAGTGGATGTCCTCATGGTCTCCACAAACAGCCCAGCAGAGGCCCAGGTTCTTGCTCGCCTGGAGCCTTCCTTCCCATCATCTCTGCCCGTGTCTTTCCAGCTCTGAGGGGGAGCCCCTCTCCGAATATCTTTTAAATATTTTTTTAAATGTTTGTTTATTTTTGAGAGAGAGCGCACAAGCAGGAGAGGGGCAAAGAGAGAGACACACACAAAATGTGGAGCAGGTTCCAGGCTCTGAGCTGTCAGCACAGAGCCCAACACAGGGCTCACACTCACAAACCGTGAGATCGTGACCTGAGCTGAAGTCGAATGCTTAACCGACTGAGCCACCCAGGCGCCCCTCTCTGAATACTTTTTAAAATCCGTTCACCTCAGGGTGCCTGGGTGGCTCAGTCGGTTAAGCTTCCGACTTCAGCTCAGGTCATGATCTCCCAGTCCATGGGTTTGAACCCTGTGTCGGGTTCTGTGCTGACAGCTCAGAGCCTGGAGCCTGCTTTGGATTTTGTGTCTCACTCTCTCTCTGCCCCTTCCCCTCTTGTGCTCTCTCTCTCTCAAAAATAAACATTGAAAAAATCCACTCCTCTCTTTTTTCCCTATTATAGTAAAATATATACAACATAAAATGTACCATTTTCACCACTATAAGGGTACAGGCCAGAGGCATTAAGTGCATTTACATTGGTTAGACAGCCCTCACCACGTCTTCCAGAACTGAAACTCTGCCCCTGAAACAGTACTTCCCTTTTCCCTCCCCTCCCAGCCTCCCCCACAACCACTCTACATGCTCTCTATGAATCTGATTACTCTGAAGACTTTGCATAAATGGAGTCACCCCGTGTTGTGTCCCCGCTGAAGAGGTTCAGCACCATTTCTTTCACCACCTGTTCCTCTCCCACCTCCCCTAACCGTAAAAAGCTGCAAATCTTTTGAAAACTTTCAAAAGCTAATTAAAAAGATTTTTTTTTTCTGATTGGAAAATTGATGTCCTTGGTTTAAAAATGAAAAGCTTAGATTCCTTAGAAAGGTATAAAAATTACAACAACAAAAAAGAACCCCCCAAAAGTAGTGTTTTACATTTCATAGTTTTAGGGGCATCTAGGTGGCTTAGTCAGTGAGGCTCTGACTCTTGTTTTTGGCGTAATGATCTCGCCATTTGTGGGGATGGAGCCCCGCCTTTGAATGAGCCTGCTTGGGGTCTTTTCCTTCTCTTCCCTTCCCTTCCCTTCCCTTCTCTTCTCTTTCTTCTCTTTTCTCTTCTCTTCTCTTCTCTTCTCTTTCTTCTCTTTTCTCTTCTCTCTCTTCTCTTCTCTTCCTCTCTCTCTCTCTCCCTCCTCGCCTCCCCTGCTCGCGTTCTCCTTCTCTCTCAAAATAAAAATAATAAATTCCCTAGTTTCAACCTCCAGGCATCACTGTTAGCATATGCTGGTGTGTTAAGCCTTCTGCGGGAAAACGGAAATTTGACCCCGCGGCGGTTCTTCTGGGCGCAGCCGCGTGGCCTGCGCCTCCTGCCCTGGGATTTGCGGGCGGCTGCGGCCGGCTGCGGGTTTCTGGTTAACGGCTTGTCTTTCCTTCCCGACTCCAGCGTAAGCCCTGACGAGGGGGCGCGCCCCCGGCCCGGCCCTCCTCCCGGCCCCTGCCCGAGGTCGGGCGCGCGGCGGGTGCGCCAGGGCCGGGCGCTGAGGGTGTCTTGTCCCCGCAGCCGCCCCGGACGGCAGCGTGGCCGGCGACCCCGCCTTCAGCCGCGCGCCGCGCTGTGCGCAGGTGGAGCGGGCGCAGCACTGCAGCTGCGAGGCCGGATTCCACCTGAGCGGCGCCGCCGCGGGCGACAGCGTCTGCCAGGGTAGGCGGGGGCTCTGTCCCAGAAGCGGGCGGGACTGGGAGGGTGGGGGAGCGAGGACGGGGCTCCCACCCGCCGCCCTGCCCTCCTGCTGCCCGACCCAGCGCAGGGGACGGGCAAAGTCTCAGAAAGCCCGACCCGCTTTGCGTTTTAGGTAAGTGTCGACCTGATGGCTGCTGAGACTAGACGTTAGGGGCCATCGTGAGAATCAAGACTGGAGAAAGCAGCCATGGGTGCCCACACTTGCTCCCATGCCAGAACTCGAGCACGGTGCCATCCAAACCACGGACACTCCTCTAGAAGGGCCTTGAGGCCCCTTGTCCCCTCCATCCAGCTGCAGTGACACGGGCAGAGAGGAGCTTGAGTCCTTGTGCTGGCGAGACAGGCCCCCTGAGCTGTGCAGGGGTCTGGGACCCAATTCCCTGGTCCCCTCTCCACTTAGCTTTACAGACCCAGCCACTGCAGCTAACCTCTCCTAATACCAAAGTGCCTTCTAAGAACCACTCAAACTAAGCAGGCCCAAACCTGAGAATTGGCCGGTTGGTGCCAACTACCTCATTTTACAGCAGCAGAAATGAGAGCCTCTCTTACTCCATGCCCAAAGATGAGGCCAGTTGAGGTGGGGCTGTGATCCAAGCCAATAGTCTGGGCTGCCGGCCCCATCTGCCAGCCTCTGCGGGGTCCTTTCTGTTAGTCTTCCGCCTTAGAGGAACCCATCTAGGGTCTACCACGTAGGTCCCTCTCACCCCTCCCTTCGGCCCTGTGGGCCCTTGGCTGGGGAGGAAGGGGAGCACACCTGCTCTTCTTCTGGATGCTCTGCTGGGGACGGGCTTTCCCTACCCCACCAGACCCAGCCACTTAGCCACAGTGGCCATCCCCTCCAGGAATTGAGGTGCGGCCATCCTGGGTCATGGTTGGTGGGTGTTCACCACATGGCTCCTGCTCATACTGGGCACTTCTGTCCCCAGATGTGAATGAATGCGAGCTCTACGGGCAGGAGGGACGCCCCCGGCTCTGCATGCACACCTGTGTGAACACCCCGGGTTCCTACCGCTGTGCCTGCCCCAGCGGGTACCGGACCATGGCCGACGGGAAGAGCTGTGAGGGTGAGTGATGCTGCTGCAGAGGCAGGTGGTTGCAGCGCTCAAGAGAGAGCCTGGCTGGTCTCGAACAGCAGCTCTTAGCCACTGGGGGAGAAGGAGCAGGAGAGAAGACAGAGGGCGTCTCCATGGCCTGAAGTGCAATGTGAGAGAAGAGGTGGCTCTCCAATGACATCCTGGTGGGATCCCCACTAGGGGCTCTGCAGGGATCAGAGGAGTGAGTAACCTGGGACTGGGGAAGGAGAAGACACCTCCATCCATCCATCCCCCAACCAACCATCCATCCCTCCCTCCCTCCAGCCATCTATCCCTCCATCTGTTCATCCATCCCTCCCTCCCTCTATCCATCCCCCATTCATCCATCACTCCTTCCATCCCTCCTTCCCACCATCCATCCATCCATCCATCCCACAAGTACTCAAGAAGGCAGGCCCAGGTAGGATTGTGCAGATTGGGAAGAAACAGCTTCCAGCTGGGGTGAAGGCAACAGCAGAGACTTCCTGTAAGGAGAGTGAGGACATATGCATTTGGGGTGAGGTGAGCGGAGTAGAAAGGCTTTCTGGAAGATCTGGCTCCTAAAGGGCCTGATAATAGCCATCGAGGGGAGACTCTGGAGCGCTCAGGCTGAGGAGGAGGCAGATCTGAGAGAAGTGTTGTGACCTGTGACTGGTAATGCTCCTGTGCTTCTAGCACGTCTGTGACGGGTCTACCCTGAGGAAGGACAGGATCCCGGGGAGGTGAGCTCCCCAGCAGGGTTCTCCAGCACTTCCACGGGGGCTGGATTTCAAATAGCTAAGGATGACATGGTTTCCTAATTTGAAAAATAAATTTTAGGTATTTAGAAAGCTCACCACATTCCAGTGCCTGTTGAGGTTTTTCATGTGGTCTTGTGACAGAAGGGACATCGGGATTTTCACCCTCCCTGGGATGTCCCTTATTTCAGACGTCGATGAGTGTGTGAGCCCCCAGCACGTGTGTCCCCAGGGAACCATGTGCATCAATACCGGTGGAGGCTTCCAGTGCGTCAGCCCGGAGTGCCCCGAGGGCAGCGGCAACGTGAGCTACGTGAAGACGTCTCCGTTGTGAGTATAGCCAGGGCACCCACGGCCGGGCGCATACATCCCTCAGCCAGGCCTCCCAGGGTGGGTGGGCCAGATTCTGCCTCAGTTCTTAGGAAAAGGTACAGTTATATCCAAGGAAGGATGGAAGGCGGGAGCTGGGAGTCTGGCTTCTCTGAGCTTCCGTTTCCCTTCGGTGGTTGCATTTAATGCCTTGCTGCTCTGTGCAGCAAGAACCCAATTTGCCCTGATAGGGGTACAGTTCCAAGTGCTCCCTGCTGACATGGAGGATGAATGAATTCTAGCCACCCTGCTGCAGCACTTTTGGGGGTGGGGGCCGCTGGAGGGAAGACCACTGTGGTCACATTACCAGGAGGCAGAGACATATTACACAGATTTGGGAGAAGATCATTTTCTCGTGTTCACATGGCTGGTAACTGGTAGGTTCCAGTCACTCTGCATTATATTAATCTGCTCTTCCTCTGAGATTAGGAGGTTTGATTTTCAGGAATCTCAGCACGTAGTAGTTTTTGTTTTCAAAAGGTGAGAGACAGGCCTTTCAGGAGAGTAACTACAACTATCACAGAGTGCATGTATTTTCTTCTGAAACGGAGACCACAAGAGCCTTAACATTGTCTTTAGAGTGAATTGACTTCACAAGCTCAGATGCCTGAATTTTTTTTTGCACTGTAGCAGACAGAATAGAAGCACTGAGAAAGTCAGTGGCATTGAAGAGTGGCAGTTATTTCCTGAGCCCGAAGGCATCACGATCTTCCTCAGAAGTCACGTAGTGAAGGGACTGTATGTCATAGCCTTCGGGGACAGCCCTGATTCACAGCCAGATACCGTATTCAACCTGCATAACTGTGATTATTATGGGTCACTGAATTGCATCTGTCTTTTATGTTGGGTAAGGTAGAGAAATTTCAGAAGCACTTCCACAAGATCCTGATTCCAAATTATTAAGAGAGACAGGGTTCCCTCTTTAAGAGTAAACACTGGGTGTTTGGAAAGTTCACCCCATATAGAGCACCACATTCCAGTGTTGGCAGCTACCTGCCAGGGTCCCACCATTACTGAGAGAGGTGTCGGCACATGTAGAAGGGGCACCTGGTTTGAATACCAGGACCATCACTAGTTAATCTTCCCCAGCTTTAGTTTTCTGTGAAAACTATAGTAACAGCATATATAAGTATACATACCCATCCACACACAAGTGGGTCAGGGGAGCACCTGTGCCCTGGCCACACCTGACACCACCCATGCTCATTTGCCTGTGGCTCTGAGCACCTGTGGTGAGGAGCTGGTGGCTGGGGAAGGTCACTCTGCTGGCCTCCGCAAGAAGGCAGTGGGGCCGGCGAGCCAGGTCAGGGCAGCCCTTCCTGAGTTTCGCCAAGGCTGACTCCCTCCACTTTGCCTCTCCGTTCCAGCCAGTGTGAGCGAAACCCCTGCCCCATGGAGAGCAGACCGTGCCGCCACTTGCCCAAGACCATCTCCTTCCATTACCTTTCTCTGCCCTCCAACCTGAAGACGCCCATCACGCTCTTCCGCATGGCTACGGCCTCAGCCCCCGGCCGACCCGGACCCAACAGCCTGCGGTTTGGGATCGTGGGTGGGAACAGCCGAGGCCACTTTGTGATGCAGCGCTCAGACCGGCAGACGGGGGAGCTGATCCTCGTCCAGACCCTGGAGGGGCCTCAGACGCTAGAGGTGGACGTCGACATGTCAGAATACCTGGACCGCTCCTTCCAGGCCAACCATGTGTCCAAGGTCACCATCTTTGTGTCCCCTTATGACTTCTAAGGCAGCTGTGGGATCACTGCGGTGCAGAGATCTGGGCTCATCTCTCTTCCTCAGAGATTCAGCTGTGGGCCCTGACTGCCACAGACCTCTCTCCCCACCCTGCCCTGCCCCTGCCCTGTCCTTGCCCACCTGCCCACCTGCCTGTGCCCCCAGGTTTCTAGGGCACTGCGCACACTCCTCCATGGAGTGGCACAGAAGGGCAGCCACAGGACCCAGACTGCTGCCATCACCGTTTTCTTTCTGCTTTAAGCTCTTCCTGTAGATTATGCACTAACCTTCTCAAGTCTTTTTTACAGGGAAATGGGCGGTTTTTCAAAATGCTGGGTGAATGGCTTTGTGAGTTTGAACCAGCTGGGGAGGGAAAAGCTTATGATATGTGTTTGAGATGACTGTCAGCCCTCTGCATTGTTGTAGTCAAGCCTCTAGCATGCTGAGGGCCGGATCATGCCCCTGCACGTGTGGGCATAGGGACTGGGTCTCCTGCCACAGCCCGGCATATTGTTCTTGTCTGCATTCCTTCTGTGACATGCCTGCCAGGCTTCTCATCAGAAAGCCGTGGCAGGGCCTGGAACCCCCGTGCAGATTCTTCTAGACCAAGGAACCAACATTAAAGCATAAGTTCTGCCTGAAGTAATTCTCTTTTGAGAACTCGTATCTCAGAACATAACCTGGTATCATAACAGAAGAAATAAAGTCTGTTGCTCCTACATGCCCACCTGGCCTGTTCCTGAACATGAGTTAGCCCAGTTCCTTCTAGGAAGGGATACCTGGCTCTCTTCTTGTCTAGGCTAGACCCACTGGGATGAATGAAGAAGAAAGAAAACATGGAGGTGACCTTAGGATTGCTCCACCAATAGAAATTTTGCTTGGCCAGATGAGAGATTGGTAAGGCAACATCTGGCCATGGTGAGTTTAAGAAAATGTTTGCGTTTACTTTGATCCCAGGGCCTTCTGTTTCTTCTTCTTGTTTTTTAATTTTTAAAAAGTTATTTATTATTTGAGAGAGTGTATGTGTGAGGGAGGGGCAGAGAGAGAGAGAGAGAGGGAGGGAGGGAGACAGAGAGAATGCCAAGCAGGCTTGGCGCTGTCGGCATGGAGCCCGACGTGGGGCTCAATCCCACAAGTTTGAGATCATGACCTAAGCAGAAACCAAGAGTTGGACGCTTCACCAACTAAGCCACCCAGGCGCCCCGCAGGGCCTTGTACTTCTGATGTAACAGCCAAGGGGCAGTGCCCTCCAGGTACTGAAGAAAGAAAACACTGGCTGGAGCATGGGATGGGGTGGAGGAGACCATTCAACTTAAAACTTAAAAGCCAGCTGAACTGTGAGGAGATTTCAGTATCCAAATACACATTAATCTAGGTGACGTTTCATCAGACATTTATTTTAAAATTCTTTGTATTTGCCTTGGTATGAGATGGAGCCAGAGGAAGTGTGTTGCCAGTTTAGTGATCCAGCCATATATCAAGACAACCCCAGTGTCTCTGATAATTTCGTAGTTATCTCATATGACAAGATGTTTCAAGCTCATCTTGTGTATTTTATGCCTTAGCCCTGAAGTCATCCAGTGGTTCCCAGAGATCCCCGGTTCCTCTTAGTGGGAAATAATAATTAGCGACCAAAATCTGGGTGTTAGGAGTGCTCATTGATAGTGGCTTGGTGTTAGTGGACAGAACTAGGAAGTACGTTACTATGAGTTTTGGGTTCATTTGTTTTTTTAACTACACGAATTTATAATGACACTTCCAATCCAACTCAGGACTACAGGGTTTTTACTGTAGCCTTCCTGATCTCACATCTGTTCTTCTTTGACTCATTCTGAAAACCTCTTTCTCAAAACCACCAAAATAATTACATATTGTTTTAAATCTTCGGAATAACAGTGACAAATTATAAAAAATAATAGTGGAAAAGTTAAAAATTTTCTTTTGCAATTCTTTTTGTCCTTAGGGTTTATGCCATTAGACATGTTCAAATTACTATTTTAAAATAACTTAGAATAGTAGTTATATCCTAAACCTGAATCAGGGTTATGAGTATTCACTTTGTTTTGCTTACATTTTTAGAGATTGCTATTTTCATTTTAATTTTTTATAATTATGTAAATTATTTATATGGCTCCAAAGCCAAATCCACAGAATGAGCTACAGTGAGAGAAGTCTGTATTCCAACCCATTGCCCTCCACCTATTTCTTCCTTCTCCCTTGGATAGTAATTTTTTTTCTCATTTCACCCTTGCATTAAAAAAAATTATACATACAAATGATAAATGATAGCACACTATTTCACACTTTCCTTGGTCTTGCTTCCCCCCCGCCCCTTAACAATATATTGAATATCATTCCATAGAACCAGATAGAATGTTCTCCTATCCAATGCTCCATTATGAAGTCATACATACCATTGTTTATTCAACCAGTCACCCTTGATTGAGATTTGGGTTGTTTCCGATCCTTTGCTATTAAAAGTATTGCAGCCATATGCATTTGTCTTTTGTATTTTTCCCTTTGTATCTCTGATGCCAATTTTTCCTCCATAGAGATTATACCGCTTTCTGTCTGCAACAGTGTATGAGAGTTCCTATTCCTGAATCAAAGAAGGCCCCAGTGGTATCCCTAGTTCTCACATCTGCACACCCACCAGATCCTCGTTTGGAAGGAGATAGAGGCCCGAATGTAGAGCTATGCCACAAGTAGCCCACCTACCTGTCTTGGACTTCTAGCAGTCAACAGCCACCAGCAAGAGATGAAAGACCAGCCAGCTGGATCACTGACTCAGGAGGGATGGAAAGTTAGCTAAGTTTTTGGATAACTTTTAAAAGTCATCTTACTTTCATTTTTTTTTTTTAAGTTTATTCATTCTGAGAGTAAGAGAGAGCGTGCATGCAGGGGAGGGGCAGAGAGAGAGAGAGGGAGAGAGAAAATCCTAGGCAGGCTCCACACTATCATTGAGAAGCCTGATACGGGGCTCGAACTCACGAATTGTGAGATCATGAACTGGGCCAAAACCAAGGGTCGGACACTTAACTGACTGAGCCACCCAGGTGCCCCTAAAACAAAATATCACTGCAGAATTCATAATAAACTTGATGGGTTTACTGGGAATCTAAGTATGTGCCCCAAGAAGGGCCATAAAGAAGCCAGACTTGATTGGGTCACTTTCCACCAGCCACTGCCTCAGCTTTTACCAAGCTCACACTGCAGGGATGGAAAGGTGGACTTTCATGACTTTTACCATGTACCTATGAAAATCTACAGGTTTTTATAAGCAGCATAATATTCCTGAACGTCTATTCTGTTGCAGGCACTGTTTTAGTTGCTTAGGATACAATGGTTGACAAGATTGACAGAGATCCTGGCTTCATGAAGCTTCCGTTTCAGCAAGTGAGAAGATAATGCACACGAAAACAAGGAAAGTACATCATTTCAAAGAGGGATGCATGCTCTGAAAATAAAAGCAGCAGAAGAGGATGTCAGTATATAGCAAATGTATGCACAAATCCACAGAGACAGGTGATCCATGGAGCCTAGACGTTGCAAACACTGTAATCATGTGTGGCGACAGGGGGATCCCATTTCTCAGTGTTTGGAATTATGACCCAGAATCTTGAGTGTCTGAATGAAGGAGTGATGTAAAGCAAGACGTAGGATGACCACATTGGCTTATGAGCACAAAGGAGAGGCATCTACAGAGAGAACAATGACGCTGACATGGAAAGAGAGGAAACGAAAGACCATGGGCACTCCAGGAGGAGCCTAATTCTGTGTTCTGGTTATTACTGTTGTATAAAATATCCCATTGTGGTATGCTCATGGATTCTGTGGGTCAGGAACTCAGAGCACAGGGGGACAGTTTATATTTGCTCCACAATGTCTGCAACCTCCCTCAGGCAGGAAGCCGCCAGGGCCAGGGCTCCAGTTACCTGAAGGGTCACTCACTCACGTGTCTGGCCCGCGCTGGGAAACGAAGACTGGTGATGACCAGAACAGCCATCCTCGGGCTCGTGTGGCTCAGCTTCCTCAGAGTACAGTGGCCTCAGAATACTCAGACTGTGACATGGTGGCTCAGAGTTCCTGGTTTCAGTGTTCCAGAAAACAAGGTGTGCATGGCCATTATGACCCAGCCTCACAAGTCACATAGGGTCACCTCTGCCATACTCTGTTGGTTGAAGTAGTCACAAGCAGCCATTGGGTCAAGGGAAGCGCACATGGGCCAGTGAGTCCTGAGTCGAGCTGCGGCAAATTGAGAAGTTTTAAAGGATTTCATGGCCATGTTTTTAAAACTGCCATTTCTAGTCTCCTGTTTAGGATTCTGGTGCCTCACGGGATCTGGCTTCCAGTCTGTGGGTATTATCAGACCGCCCTGTGTCCCTTCAGTCCTCCTTTGCTCAACCTCTTTTGGGTGTCATTTTCAAACAGGTGATCCCAGCCTAAGACACAACTCATACTAAGATCTTCACTTATATCACAAGGGGGTACCTTCGACAATGGTAGAAACAGCACTGAAGTCCAACGAGCATGGCACTGCATGCTCACCAAGGTCAGAGGTGGGGGGAGAGAGACCAGTGGAAGGGTCAGGACCAGTTCGTGAAGTTAGCATTTAAAGTGGTTCTTAGCAGAGGAGTTCTAGTGGGAAATGCAGGCCACGTCCTGCCGTATATGCTGTCACCAGGAGGATCCCCCACAAAATCCAGCATCGGCAAAGCCACGGAAATGTCTGCTGACTTACAAACGAGACAATATGACTTGGTGAAAATTGGGTTTGGGCTGGTGGAATTTTCTGAATCTGAACACCTTCAAATGATTACTTTTTAGCAATCTGGTTATCTCCAGGAAGCTCTTTAGACTTTTTTTTTTTTAACTTAAATTCAAGTTAGTTAACATACAGTGTAGTCTTGGCTTCAGAAGTAGAACCCAGTGATTCATCTCTTACATACAACACCCAGATCATCCCCCAAAGTGTCCTCCTTAATGCCCGTCATCCATTTAGCCCATCCCCCAACCCAACAATGCCTCCAGCAGCCCTGTTTCTTCTCTGTATTTGAGTCTCTTATGATTTGCCTCTCTCTGTTTTTATCTTATTTTTCCTTCCCTTCCTGCTCTATGTTCATGTGTTGAGTTTCCCAAATTCCACATATGCGTGAAATCATATGATATCAGTCTTTCTCTGACTGACTTCACTTAGCATAATACCCTCTAGTTCCATCCACGCTGTTGGAAATGGCAAGATTTCATTCTTTTTCATCGCTGAGTAGTATTCCATTGTGTGTATGTCCCACATCTTCTTTATCCATTAGACATATTTTTTAGGGTGAAAACAGGCTGTATGGTATGTCCACTGGCTTACTTACGCGAGGATTCACAACAGTCACACTGTGACACTTGCACAATGGTCCACCTTCCTTCCCCTTCTAGCTGGCTGAGTCATCAGACATATTTCTGAAGACAAAGATCTCTGCATCTCAGATGCATCTGTCCTCCATACCCAAGCTGCCAAGTTCTATCACAGAAAGTTTGTTCCTCACCCCTACCAAGTCCTATGGGTCAAGATAAGTTACCGTACTATTTCCTTCATTCCCGCCTTAGGCCAGTAGGGGGTGGCAGACTTGGCTTGAGGGCTGGGTCTTGAATGCTGGAGGTGAGAACACTGCCCTCTAAGGGGGTCTTTCTCACTCCAGTGCTGGTTTTAGGTGGTTTGGAGTCTGTCCATAGGACATATCTCTGCGGTTACTTGGCCATGCGGAAATTCAACACACTCCATGTTCAATCACAGTCACAGTGTTCTTAAGTCAGCTGGATCGTAGAATGTAACTCCAAATCCCTAGAGTCTTTGAGTGGTCTGGCCCCTGCCGACCTCCTGGACCACTGCTTGTGATACTCCCAAACGCACCTGGCCTCCTTTCTGCCCCTTGACTCTGCCAAGCTCACTCTTGCCTGGGGGCCTTGGATTTGCTGCTTCCTTCCTGCAGTGCTCTTTGTTCAGTCCTCCGTGTGGCATGCCTCAAACGTCCCCTCAGAGAGGCTGTCTCAGCGCCCACCCCCCCCCCCCCCCGCCGGTGCTGCTCACCCACTGCAGTCCCTCTTGATTACCTTACTCTGTTGCATTTTCTTGAAAAGCTACTATCTGAAATCACTGTTACCCGTTTTTTTTTTCTGTCTCTTCCCACAGCACAGACCCTGTTGGCTGCCCACCCACTATCCATTTTCCTTTTCCACCTTCCGAAGGAGCCTGTTTTGTTCAGACCACCTTCCCTCGTTGTTATGGCCTGAACTCTGTTAGCCTCTCCCCCCACCCCCAAATTCTTATGTTGAAGTCCCAATGCCTAGTACCTCCGAATGTGACTGTATTTGGAGATCGGGTCTTTAAAGAGGTAATTAAGTTAAAATGAGGCCATGAGGGTGGGCTCTAATCCAGTATGACTGGTGTCTTTATACAAAGAGATTAGGAAAGAGACACACATAGAGGGAAGACCATATGAGAACAGAGGGAGAAGACAGACATCTACAAGTCAAGGAGCGAGGCCTCAGAAGAAATCAACCTTGCCGACACCTTGATCTCAGACCTCTAGCCTCCAGAATTGTGAGAAAATAACGTTTTGTTGTTGCATCACGTGGTCTTCGCTACTCTGTTACGGCAGCCCTAGCCAATAAATACAATTCTTATTCCAGCCTGTGTCTTAGGGGAAGGTGGCCACCCACCGCCCACCCTCCAGGCTCCAAGGCAACACAGTGAATCATACTCAGTCCGTGTCAGAGACCCAGACTAGAGCCAGCCAGGCACAGCATTCCCCAGGCGAGGGCTCCATATCCAGGGATTGTCTGAGGAAGGGTGGAGGGAAGGGCTTTCTTAGGATATGGTTGGAAAGGTCTCTCTTTTGCACTGAATGGGAGGAAATAGGTCATCACAGTTGCTGCTGGGAGCCATGTTTTTGACAATGAGAGAAGAGAGTATAAGGGAAAAGCCTCCTGGCTACAAGCAGAGCCAAGGGAAATGGAGTTGGGGTCCCAGTGAAATCGGTCTGAACCTTTCCCCCCCATCTGGACTCCCTGCTATATGAGATCATGTGGTTGTGGTGTAAATGGGGTGGAGATGGAGTTCTTGTTGTTTGGCTCTAACTGGCTTGACTCCCAGCTCCATGAGAGCAGGCATCTTTTCAGCATGCACCTTTCGGGCATCCAGCTTCCAGAACTGTGAAAGGATACATTTCTGCTGTTGTAAGTCACCCAGTCTGTGGTGCTCCGTCACAGCAGCCCCAGGAAACAACTACACCTTATACTCTACAGTCTCCCCTCCCCTCTACTAGTCTCACACTAGTGACACCCGAGTGTAAACTCCTAACACTCGCTCACTCACACATAAGACCCTGTCAGCTGCCGAGGGTCAGTCCTCTCACCTGCTGAGGGAGGGGTCATCTCCAGCCTGGAGAACACGGACAGCCACTCTCCAGCAAGCGCATACTTCTCTTCACCACATCCTGACCCAGCCATTCTCTTCATTGTCAATGATCTTGACTCACTTAAGAGTGATAAAGATCATCACTTTATCACTGTAATTGCTAAACTTAGAGTCCCAGAAGAGGGTCTCTTGCAAGGAGTACAAAGTCACACTGGAGACATTCTGGAGATTGATTTTCAAACTTTTTCCCTTTCTTTTCTTTCTTTCTTTCTTTCTTTCGCAAGAGAAATTGGCTAAGGTTCTAACTAGTAATGACATAATTCTACTTCTTTCCGCAGTACCAGCCGAAACAAAGGGCTCAATCAGCATATTTCATAAAGAGAGTCATTGACTCCAAGAATAAGGAAGGAATTTGGACTCTTAATCCTAACCCTGGATTAGCCTAGAGGACTGGAAACAAAATCAAAGCCACTCTCCCCTTGGGGTGTGCCCCTCCCCGCCCTCCCCCCCCAACCCTCCCACCCCCTATCCCCCCAGGATTCCCACAGAACTCGGATGGCTCTGCCAGCGTTCAAGCACTCCTGTGACAGTCTCTGTTTTCGTTAGCATCAGGTGACCCTGCAGAGCAAGTGGGGGACTTGATTACAGGCCAGTTGTGCCCTAAGCACCAGACGCATGGCCTGCATTTCCTTTTCCTCTTATACAAACAGAAGAGTATGACTTCTAATCTAGATCAAAAGTGAGGCAAAACACACACAGATGGGAATTCCACAGAAATTCGTCCGAGGCCAGGCAGGAGGCCCTGAATCGGAGACACGTCCCTGGCAGTCTCCACCGGCACTACAACACACAGCTCCCCCTCTCACGACTGGCGGGGGACACAGCCTAGCATTCCCCCATCTCTCTCTCTTGCCCCGCTCTCTCCTTGATAAAGAGTAAAAAACTGACGGGGCGCCTGGGTGGCTCAGTCGGTTAAGCATCCGACTTCCGCTCAGGTCATGATCTCACCGGTTATTGAGTTCAAGCTCCGCGTCGGGCTCTATGCTGACAGCTCGGAGCCTGGAGCCTGCTTCGGATTCTGTGTCTCCCTCTCTCCCTCTCTGCCCCTCCCTGCGCACGCTCAGTCTCTCTCTCCTTCAAAAATAAAATATTTTTTAAAATTAAAAAAAAAAAAAAGTGAAAAACTGCTCTGCCACCAGCCAGGCTGTGGGGGAGAACCAGGAACTGAAACAGAAACCACAACTTCCCAAAATGCAGTGCCCTACGACTCACATAACCCATTTACTGCATCCCTCCAGAGCATGCACGCCACAGAGTGTCCCGGTGTAAACTCCTAACACTCGCTCCCTCACAGATAACACCCTGGAAGCAACTCTCTAGTTGAGAAAATCTGACCCACCCCTGCCAAGACCATCCCATGACTCACCCCAGTCTCCAGAACGGATTATCTTTCCCTAACTCCCTCCTGTTGACATGGCCCCCAGTCCCCTGAAATGCAATCCCTCTCTTGCTGCAAATCACAAACTTGGCATCGTTGACTCTAAGTGGGTTCCAGGTGGTCTTTGACTGACAGGCATCAGCTCTCAACTTGAGCAACCAGTGGTCTCCCCTGTGGTCCCTGGACCTACTGGTGTGCGGTGCCCAACGTTGAATGCGTACTAGGTGGTTGGGGGTGGCATTCATTAAGAGTCTCAAGTCTGGGGGGCTCCTGGGTGGCTCAGTCAGTTAAGCATCTGACATCAGTTCAGGTCATGATCTTAACGATTCATGAGTTCAAGTCCCGCATCAGGCTCTGTGCTGACAACTCGAATCCAGGAGCCTGCTTTGCATTCCGTGTCTCCCTCTCTCTGCTCCTCCCCTGCTCATGCTCTGTCTCTCTCAAAAATGAATAAACATTAAATTTTTTTTTTTGTTTTAAGAAGAGCCCAGAGGCTGGAAATGAGGAAGGAGGATGGGCTGCTCAGGAGGAACTGTGTAAAGGCTTGAAGGCACCTCACACGTGCATGTGAATGTCACACACAGATCTTCTATTACGATGGGGTCATGTCCCTGTAAGCCCATTGTAAGTTGACAATATGGTGAATCAAAATGCATCTAATGCACCTAACTTGAACATCATGGCTTAGCCCAGCCTACCTTATATGAGCTCAGCACACTTTAGCCTACAGTTGGGCAAAATCATCTAACGCAAAGCCTATTTGATAACCAAGTGTTAAACCTCTTTGAACACGGTACTGAACATAAAAAATGGAAGGGCTATACGGGTACAGCATGGCCGTGAGTGTATTTGTTGTTCACCTTGGTGATCGCGGGGCTGGGACTGGGAGCTGTGGCTGGCGGCGCTGCCCGAAAGGATCAAGAGAGGATCATACTGCATATTGTTAGCCTGGGAAACGATCAAAATCCAAAATTCCAGGTACAGTTTCTACCGAGTACCACTTCTGCACCATGATAAAGTCACAAAAACGTGAAGTTGAACCACTGTAAAGTCAGGACCATCTATACCGGGAGGCATGTGTGTGCACTTTCCTCCCCCCCCAGTCCTCTCTCAGCTGCCTTCCTCCATTTCTGCCTCTGCCCGGGGCTTTCTTGAATTACCTGAGAAGGACACACCAACCCCATCAATGTTGTTCCATGGTTTGACCTCTACCACTTCAAGGCTTGACATTTAGAAATTCCTTTTTATTCTTTCACCTAAAGGTCTGTTTTCATACAGTTGGGGAACAAAAAGCAGTGCCCCTTTAAGGTTTGAATATTTTAATAATTTACCGAACACTGAGTGAGGGTCTTCTATGTGCCTGATTCTTCAAGGAATACCACCTTGAACAAGACAGAGACATTGAATACCCTTGTGTTGTTTCCAGAATAGAGAAGGCAATTTAAGACAAGGGGTTCGAGGGCTGCTAGACCTAGAAGAGGGTGGAGGGTGAAGGGCACCTTGCCTGATGTTCACTAAAGCTGTCCCCTGGTGACAGAAGAAATGTGGGCGAGGCCTCAGAGGAAAGCAGGCCAACAAGGCGACTGACACCTGCAGGTGCTACTGAGGTCGTGAACCCCCATTTTCCAATCCTGGATTCTGACCTGGGGCGTTGAACAAAGGAGCCTTGCCGATTCCAGGGCAGGCCCAGGAGGCCTGACACGATCCTTCATGCAGCTCCCACACCACGGCCTTGTTACAGCCCGGTGGAGATTTGACAAAACAGAGGCCCCATGGGCACCAGCGGTGTCTCCTCATTTGTTACAGGGCAACCTCCAGGCTCCAACCTCTGTCTTGCCTCTCGGCTCCCAGACGGAGGGGCCTGCACATCCCATTGAGAAAGTCAGGGTCATTCTTTTCCTTTTGCTTTCTCCTGGTACGGATTTAGCTGGAGGTGCATCCCAAAGAACACAGCCCCGCAGAACTGCTGGCAGGCTGGGGCAGCAGGGGCCAGGGCAGGCTGGCCAGGTTTCTGCTTCCCGCGGGGCCGTGCACATCATCTCCCCCCGGCTCGGGGAGAACACAGAACCCTTCACAGCGGCACAAGGACAGGCATTCAGACTCCGAGACAATCAGGAATTCACTGGGACCAGGTTTTCCTTCTTCGTGGACCGAAATGACTGTTTTATGGGCATTTGGCTGAAATAAGGAGCATTTCTGTTGATTCCGGGTTCACCTCACTGAGTTCAGCTACACGAGGAAGTTTAAATTGGCCTGCAGTCCGTGGGCATACAGAAAAGCTTGAAAAGAGCTGGTGTGTCAGCAGATATGGGGCTGAATCACAAATTTGTTCAGGAAGTCCAAGATTAAAGCCCAGTTTATATTATTATGTAACAAATATACCTGCCAAGCAACACATGCAGGCAAATAAATTTGAAGTATTTTTGCATAGGACACAGCTGGGATATAGAACTAGTATTTATTTTAGACTTATGCGAATGGCAAATAAGACCACTTCTGTGGAACTCCTAAAACAGGCAGTTAAATTTTTGGAACTGGAGTGAGGGGCCTGAATACTCAGAAACAAGGAGCATCCTGCCAGAAAGACGAGTCCCTGGACAGGGAGGCAGGGAAGGGGGAATTCTGAAATAAAAGGACTATAAGCTGGCACACATTCAGTCTTCATACCGGTCACAACTAAGTATTTCTGAAGTGCAGATGTGAGGGGGAAAAAAGTGTATTATGATGTCAAACAATACTTAAAAGTGAACAAGCGTTTCTACTTCCGGAATGGCAGACCAAGGATCTCTGAAAATCCACCACCCCATAAAAGGCATGACAGAAATGGCAAAGACAGTCAAAACCAATTTTTTTCAGGTATCTGGAAATTAAAGGCTTACGACAGAGAATTTACTCAAGAAAAATAGCCGAATCTTGTTAAAATGACTTGTGGCAATGACTTGCCCTAATCTCATTCTCCTCTCCCCAGCTCCAGAGTAGCCTTGAAGATCAACAGCCCACAACTATAGTAACTGTGAAAACCGGTATCCTAACCATAGTGGTCTTCCGAGAGGGGAGGACAGATTCAGAGCTCCTCAAAAGCCCCATTCCCCCCAGACTATCACATTTTTGTAACTTTTTTTGAGTTTATTTTTGAGAGAGAGAGACAGAGAGAGGGGCAGAGAGAGAGGGAAATATAGAATCTGAAGCAGACTCTAGGCTCTGAGATGTCAGCACAGAGCCTGATGCGGGGCTCGAACTCAGGCATGGCAAGATCATGACCTAGGCTGAAGTCAGATGCTTAACCAACTGAGCCACCCAGGCACCCCCAGACTGTCACTTTTTGATCTGCAGGACAGTTCACACTATATTCTCAGGGCCTGTTTTCATCTGACCAGGCACAATAGCAGTAAGCACATCCAGCACCTACATCTCAGATTATGAATACTATTCTGTTAGAAGGAATCTGGGCCCCTTTGAGAAATGGCTGATGTGAGGGCTCAGGTGGGAACATACAAAATGAGCCTGGACCACCTATTCCAAGTTCATCCAAGTGGTTGGCAGAATTCAATAACTTGTGGTTTTAAGACTGAAGTTCTCATTTCTTCCATGTCATTTAAAGGTTGTTCTCAGCTCTAGATACATGGCCCTCTCATAACATGGCAACTCATTTCTTCAAAGCCAGTAAGAGAAGTTCCATTCCAAGCTTTGGCCTTAGGAAGGCCCCAGTCTCTTTTATGGGTTCATCTGATTATACCTTAGGCCTACTTGGGAATCATCTCCCTCTTGATTAAATTCCAAACCAACTGACTTAAGACCCCAATTATACCAAAGATAAAACTACTTCATCTTTGACATATAATAAAAGATAATCATGGGAGTAAAATCCATCGTACAGTAATGCCCACAGAGGGAAGTGATTAAACGGGTGGTGTGCACCAAGGGCAAAGGATCTTGGGAGCTATCTTTGAATTCTGCCTACCACAAAGGGGGCAGGGGAAGTTGGAACCACTCTTTTTCACACACAAAAAACTTTTTATGTTTTCATAATTTATTAATCCAAAATAAATTTCCTAACAACTTATGTCACAATAAACTTTTGACTATACGCACATATAAGTTCAATTAAAAAATTACATTCAATCATACGTGAATGTCACTAATAAGATCCACCATTTTTTATGTACCAGTAAGAAAAAATAACCTGCCGAGTAAAATGTGATATTCCACCAGCTGTAAAATACATTCCAATTTCAGAGATGTTAACTATGAAAATGCATATCCCAGAATGACACACAGCAACTAAAGATACGGCTATTTTTTCTTATTTTATTTTTAAGTAATGTGAAGAGTGTTGCAAATTTCACAGGAATCAGTATCACTTTGAGCTGAGCTGGGCATCTTATCCTTCCCAACTCAACATATACATTCTCTCCTTTGCTTTAAATAGATCTTTTCCTTCCCAGTTTCTGCTCCATGCTGGGAACACAGCACTCCCTACTGTCCTGTTTCCTCCTTTCTCACACCCATTTCTTACTCTTTCCTGTCTGCAAGAACAGAGACAGGAAACACAGTCTTCAAGGAAGAAGGTGATTGGAGAGAAACACGAACTTTGGACAGACGAATGGAGGTTTGATTCTTGGCTCACATTTATTAGCTTGCCTTTGACTGTAGGTAACAGAGAACCCAAATCAAAATGGCTTAAAAGAGTAAAGAAAATATGCTGAGGGGCGCCTGGGTGGCCCAGTCGGTTAAGCAGCCGACTCTTGATTACGGTTCAGGTCGTGACCTCACAATTCATGAGTTCGAACCCCACACTGGGTTCTGCACTGACAGTGCTGAGCCGCCTGCTTGGGATTCCGTCTGCCCCTTTCCTGCTCGCGTGCTCTCTCAAACTTTAAAAAAAAGAAAAAGAAAGTATGTTGAATTACTCATGTGGCATAACACAAAATCTGAAGGTTGGGATCTCCTAAGGCTGGTAGATTCCATGGCTCAGCTGCTATCAAGAACCCAGCTTCTTCCCAACTTCCTTCTGTGTCACCTTCAGCTGGTTAGCTAGCTCCCCTTGAGGTCATAAGATGGCAGCATCAGTTCCGGGTGTCATATTTAGACATGGCAATGTCTAACCTCCTTCTTGTGTACCTCAAGAAATGATAACTTTCCCAGAAGTGTACCAGAGGACACGTTATCATATTGTAAGCCTAAACCAACTACTGGCAAAAATGGCATTTCCATTAGTGGTTTTCAACCTTGGCTATACTTTAGAATCACCTGGGAGCTACTGAAAATCTCATGTTCACACCCCAGGCCTCCCTGTAACCCTATCCCCTGCCAAAAAAAAAGTCAGAATTTCTGGTAGTAGCCCCCAGGCATCAGTTGTTTTTTTGTTTTTTAAGTTTTCCTTTTAAAAAGAATTCAATGAGAAGCCAAGGTTGAGAACCACAACTTCAGATTCTTGTTGATACAACTCGAAGAGTTGAAGTCAGAGCCCACCATCTACAAACCACAGATGATGTCATGGAGGAAGGAACGACACCTAAGCAAAACTAAAATTCTGTTAAGAAGGGGAGAAAACACAGGTAACACCTTCTTACAGACATGGTTTCCTCAGCTACCATTACTATAATAATCCCTATTATAGGGTTGTAATGGGTACTGAAAAGGATTTCATATATATAATCTTAGCATTCAGCAGGTGTTTAACCTGAGATATTCTGATCTCAGTAAACTCCAAATGTGGCATTTGTGCTTCTAATTGGCAGTATGAGCCCCATATTCCTTAGGCCAGATCACCAAATCACATGGTATTCTGACCTCAACAAGCAACAGCTCAGAAGAAATCTTTGAATGCAACCCCCCCCCCCCAATGGTTATATTTATCAAAACCAGTCAGTGAACTGAGACACTTGTGCTAGAAGTCAGGAAACCTATTAAGACAGGGACAAGTCATTTAACATCTGTGAGTCCGAATTCCTTAAATCCTAAAATTGTATTAAGTCAAAACACCAAAAGACTACACACTCAACTTCTAGTGTCTTACCATCTGAAAAAAATTGAGTTTTACAGTCCTGTGGCTTTTAGTAACTGACCACAAAAAAAAAGTTATATGAAACCTGCTACACAGAATCTTAGAAATAAAAATTTTGTTCACTTTACTTAGTGATTTCCACAATGAGGACTCAGATAAGAACTGTTTACATGAATTATTAGAAGAGGTGAGGTTTTTACATATCACCTCCTTTCTGATCAAAAGAGGTCAAACAAGTAACCACTTTATCTTTTCTGTTTTGGCTCCAAAAAAGATCAGAGATAAATTTAATATAGCCACGTGAATCATGATGGCCAAATGATATAGAAAAATCCATGTACAGACTTTCCTATCACAACTCTCCTATGTACGTTTCTTCTGGTCCATATTTTTAACTGATGATGGCTTAAAATTTTTTTTAATTTTTATTTTAAGTAGGCTCCATGCCCAATGTGGGGCTTGAACTCACAATCCTGAGATCAAGAGCTGCATGCTCTACTGACTGGTCCAGTCAAGTCACTCCAAACTATGGTTTTAGTATTCATGTATCTGCTTGGAGCTGCATCAAGGGTCACTGATGTTTACTTCACACAAGAAAACCAAGAGGAGCAGTGAGGAGAAGGCAGCAGGAACTAAACGTGGTATGGCTGAGATGGCCATACGACAAAGCATTTAAGACCCGGAAGACGAATGGATCTTGATTCAGACTACACGTGGGCAGGGATGGCTGAAGCAGGACACTGGGAAATGGGCTCTAAGTGAGGAAAAGAGAGTAACTAGAGAGAAGAAGTAGAAAATGGAGGCAGGAGATTTCGCTGGAAGGTGCTATAATAACTCAGATAGAAGAGACTCACAGCCTAATGACTGCTTTAGGTACAAAGGGCACATCAGAGAGAACTGGCTCTCCTCAACCTGATTTAACAGAAGTTAAGAGATTTCATGGACACAAATACGTCTGCCTCTTCAAAACAATGGCTGTTAAATAAGAGCTTAAAAAATGTTCATTTGAGAGTGCATGCACATACACATACATATGGGGGAGGGGCAGAGAAAGAGAGAGAGGGAGAGATTCCCAAGCAGGCTTGGTGCTGTCAGCACAGATCCCGACACGGGGCTTGAACCCATGAACCGTGAGATCATGACCTGAGCTGAAATCAAGAGGTGGATGCTCAACTGACTGAGCCCCCCAGGCGCCTATAAAATAAGAGCTTTTTAAATTTCTCTGACTTCTCAGTCCCTGAAACCTCTGCTTGGTCTTTTAAGTTTACAAGTGGGATGGATACTGCCACTTGAAGTATAAAATTTTTTTCTTAAAATGAACTCTATATGTAAACATTTGTGCCTCATCAGAAATAAACTGTATGTGAATTAACATTATAAGGAAATAAATTGTTAAACTGTCATAGAAAATTAAATGTTAAGTACTATCAAGGTTCTTAGAAATAGGAAAGTAGAAGGTAAATGTTCCTATTTATTCCCTTTTCTATGCAGTTGATCCCATATCCACCTCATAGAGTTATATGGCTTAAATAAGAACGTTAAACAGTATTAAATGAAATAGTATACAGCACATGGATGGTAAGTGTGCATAAATGTTAGCTTACTGTCCACCAATGTTAACGAACATACAAATTTGCCACAAAATTGACCTTCTGCAATTGTGAGCTATGACAGCTGTGGAAATCCTTTGAATTGTATATGATGTTTAAAGATACAAAGTATCAATTCTATAGGTGATATGACCACTTCTTTGCACAATTTCATTAAATTATTGAAGGCTTTTGCAAAGGATCCTTTTGAAGTATCAACTCAACCTCTCTCCTCTGTGACTTCCTCTGGCAGCCGCTAGTGCATTGTCTTGCCCTCCTCCCTAGCCACAGCCAGGGAATAAACCAATCAACCTGGCAGATAGCAATGGGCCATGAAGAGATGACACTCTTAGCTCAGAGACTCCTATGCTAAGGGCCCAGGAACTATCCTGGTTTCTTGTTTTCCTAGGTCTTGTCTGATAAACCTTTGCTTGAAATATGTGCAACTCCATTTCTTATGTTAGCAGGATTAGGTTATAAGCAAAATAACTGACTCATGTTTTCAAACAGGACTCTGTTAAGAATTGCCATTACCTTTGGTGTACTCTATGTATCCAGCAAGCTAGAGATGCTATTATTCTTCCCAGCAATATAACAATATGATAATGACAGTTTCAGGCTCATAGTATTGTTCTAATAATAATCAGTACCACTATATAAAAGTGCATATTTAGAATTTCATTATCTGTGCTTGGAGAACTTTCTATTTGACGATTATGTTAGAGATGCCATCACATTTCTAAAATTTACATTTTACACAAATGTACAGTCTCACTACAGTTTATGCACCAATGAGAAAGATAACCATTCTTATATCTTAACAAAAAAGTTAAAAACTCCAAGTTTAGGAATGGTATAGCAAGAGACATTGTTCCATTTTATTTACAACACTAAGAAATTGGAAACAACAGGAAAGTGGTTTTAAAAAAAATCACAAAACTGTAATTTAAGCCATAAAACAAAATTGTGAGCAACCATTAAAAATATGTTGCAAATGTATTTAATGACATGAAAAGATCTAACTGTATAGTCATCATCTACCTGCTATCCCAATGTGTTCCTAGAGAAACCTAACAGTTTTCTCTCTTCAATCTCCTGTATCTCTTCATGCGTCCGCATTCAGCCTAATCTTCCTTCCTATTTTACTGACAAAACTCAATCAGAAAAGACTTCTGCAATTTACTACCACAACATTTGCCTACCAGCCAGCAGCATCTCTGCCGTATATGTTCCTTTCCTGTTCCACTGGTTGGAACAGCTTGGTGAAGACCAATCCCCTCACTTATACACTAGATTCTGCCCCTCCCACCATTGATTAGAGAAGATGCACAACATCATAATGACACAAGAGGGCGCTTTAAATGAGGACTCTTGTAAACCACTCCAAATCAACAGTCTTGAACAGGCGTAGACATAAGTACTCTTCATCCATACAAAACTATGGAAGAAAATAACAAAAATACATCAGCTGCTGAAAATTACCAACTTTAGACACCCCTACTCCCTTCCCCCCAAAAATCACGCAGCAGCAGCAAACTGTAACACAAAAATCCAAACTGAATTAAATATCCCTGTTTAAGAATATGAAAAAACAACCTGAATTGAAATTCAAAAACTAAAACAAACACTGAACAAAAAAACAGAAGTAATGAAACAAGAGCTGACTGACCTCAGAAATGATACAAAAAAGAGATCATGTCAAAAATATAGCCTATATTATAAGACAGATTTGAATGGAAACAATAAGGATTACTGGATAAAAGTGGAAAAAGAACAAAGAATAAAAATGAGATAAAGAAAGCAAAATTTATAAAAGAATAAAAAAAGAAAATTCATGATAGAGAGGGAAAATACATAAATATAACAATTTACACAGTAACTATAATAAAAAATGACAGAAGCTAACCCAAACGTTCAGTCATTTCAAGAAATGTGAATGGGCTCAATTCACTTATCAAAAGAAGTAAAGGATTTTTGGTTTGGCTCAAATAACAAAACCCAAACTATACATGCTATATAAGAAAGGCTAAAACTTAACTCAGAAAAGCTAAAAAACAAAGTGGTGGGCAAATAAATACTAAAAGCAAATGTAACCAAATTTCCAGTTGCAATGTAAAATCTGAAACAATTAGAAGGAACGTTTTGTACTGCTACATTAAAACCTATTAGTCTATACTGTAGGTAGGATGGATGTTTAACCCATACTTTATACATCTTCCAATTTCACTATATGGATTACTGACATAACATATACTCAAGAATTGGTGTTTAACAACATTAAACATTTTTACCGTTTCATTGAGGACATTCTTTTTTTTTTTTCAGTTTAATTATTTTGAGAGAGAGAGAGAGAGCAGAAGCAGGGGAGGAGCTGAAAGAGGGAGACAGAATATCTCAGTAGACATAGAAAACACACTTGATGGGGTGCCTAGGTGGCTTAGTTGGTTAGGCATCCGACTCTTGATTGTGGCACAGGTCATGATCTCACAGTGGTTGAAATAGAGGCCCATTTCAGGCTCTGTGCTGACAGCGCAAAGACTTAGGATTCTGTCTCTCCCTCTCTCTCTGCCCCTTCCTCACTCACACACACGGGCTCTCTTTCTCTTAAAATAAATAAATAAATAAATAAAAACTTAAAAAAGGGGGGGGGGGGAACACACTTGATGAAATCCAACACCCATCCGTGATAAAAGCTCTCTATAAAACAGGAATAGAAGGGAACTTCCTCAAACCAATGAAGAGTATCTCTGAAAAACCTACAACTAAAATCATATATGATGGTGAAGGACTGAATGCTTATTGCCTAATATCAGGAAAAAGGCAATGATATCTGCTGTCCCTTCTATTTAACATTGCACAGGACGTTTTAGTCAGTGAGATCAGTCAAGAAAAAGAAATAAAAGGGAACCAGATTAGAAAGCAAGAAGTAAAACTGTCTTTATTCTCATATAATATGTTGAAATTCCTAAGGAACACACACACACACACACACACACACACACACACACACACACTCTACAGCTAATAAATGAGTTCAGCTAAGTCTCAGCAAACAGGATCAAAATACAAAAATTAGGGGCTCCCGAGTGGCTCAGTTGGCTAGGTGTCCAACTTTGGCTCAGGTCATGATCTCACAGTTTGTGGGTTTGAGCCCTACATCAGGCTCTGTGCTGACAGTATGGAGCCTGATTGGGATTCTCCCTCCCTCCCTCCCACCCTCCCTCTCTCTGCCCCTCCTCTACTCATGTTTTCTCTCTCAAAAATAAATAAATAAACTTAAAAAAATACAAAAATTAATTCTATTTCTCTTTACCATGAATGTATGACCCCAAAATGAAGTTTAATTCCTCTCATCAACACCATCAAAGGAAAAATACATGTAAATAAATTTAACAAAAGTGTAAACAACACACTTGTACACTGAAAAGTACAAAACTGAGAGAAATTAAGGATCTAAATAAATTGAGGTACATTCCATATTCACAGACCAGAAGATTCAGTTAACACTGTAATTTTCCACAGATCAATGTAATGTTTGTCAAAATTCCAGCACAGGTTTTTTGCAGAAATTTACAAGCTGATCTTGAAATTTATATGGAAAAGCACAAGACACTAAATTAGCCAAAATGATCCTTGAAAAGGTGAACAAGGGGCGCCTGGGTGGCGCAGTCGGTTAAGCGTCCGACTTCAGCCAGGTCACGATCTCGCGGTCTGTGAGTTCGAGCCCCGCATCGGGCTCTGGGCTGATGGCTCAGAGCCTGGAGCCTGTTTCCGATTCTGTGTCTCCCTCTCTCTCTGCCCCTCCCCCGTTCATGCTCTGTCTCTCTCTGTCCCAAAAATAAATAAACGTTGAAAAAAAAAAGAAAAGGTGAACAAAACCAGACAGCTTCTATTTCCTTATTTTAACACATAGTATAAAGCTATAGAATCACAAGACACTATAACATATAAGGGTAAACATATAAGGGTAAGCATATAGAGCAACAGATAAACATATAGAGCCTAACATATAACATATAAAGATACACATATACAACAACAGAACACAATTTTTTACATTTACAGTCAATTGATTTCTGACAAAGATGCCAAGGCAACTCACTGGGGAAAGGGCAGTCTTTTTTTTTGAAATGGGGCTGGGACAATGGGATATCTATATGCAAAAAGAAAAATTTAGATCCTTAGACCACACTTTTCTCAAGAATTCAAAATGAATTATAGACATAAATGAAAGAGCTAAAACTATAAAAATTTTTAGAAGAAAACATATAGGAGAATCTTGTGATCTTGCGTTAGAATTTTTAGATAGAACCTCAAAACCATGATCCATAAAAAAAAAAAAAATACATTTAGGGCATCAAAATTAAAATGTTCATGCTTTAATAGACACTATTTTAAAAATATAAGCACAAACTGGGCCAAAAAGACAAAGTCACATATTGGGACAAAATATTTCCAAATTATATATGTGATAAAGGACTTGTATCCAACATATAAGAACTCTTACAATTCAACAGTATGAAGATGATCCGATTAAAGAATGGGTAAAGATCTGAATTGACCAATGGCACATGAAAAGATGCTTAACACCAGTAATCATTAGAAAAATGCAAATTACAACCATAATGAGATACCACCTCACCCCTACTAGAACAGCCACAATCAAAACAACTGACAGTAACAAATGTGGGTGAGCATGTGAAGAGACTAGAATATTCTCACATTGCTATCTGGGATGCAAAATGATGCAGCCACTTTGGAAAACAATGTGGCAGTTAAAAAGTTAAAAATATATTTACTGTAAGACCCAGAATCTCCAAAACATACAATGGAATAATGGGGGCAATTTTATATGTACACACACACACACACACACACACACACACATGATCAGGGTGCCTGAGTGGCTCAGTTGGTTGAGCATCCAACTCTTTCTTGATTTTGTCTCAGGTCATGATCCCAGAGTCGTGAGAACAAGCCCTGCATGGAGCCTGCTTGGGATTCTCTCTCTCTCACTCTCTCTGCCCCTCTCCCCCATTCGCATACACACTCTCTCTCTCTCTCTAAAAATAAAAAATATATGGGGCGCCTGGGTGGCTCAGTCGGTTGGGCGGCCGACTTCAGCTCAGGTCATGATCTCGCGGTCCGTGAGTTCGAACCCCTCGTCGGGCTCGGTGCTGACAGCTCACAGTCTAGAGCCTGTTTCCGATTCTGTGTCTCCCTCTCGCTGACCCTCCCCTGTTCATGCTCTGTCTCTCTCTGTCTCAAAAATAAATAAAACGTTAAAAAATAAAAAATTTAAAAATAAAAAATATATAAATCTTTAAAAAAATAAAGTTTTTTTAAAACAAAAAGTGATCTATGCTAAGGCATGAATGAATCTCAAAAACATCATACAATGTGAAAAGAATTAGAAGCAAAAGACCACATATTAAAGTTTATACGAAATGCCCAGAAAAGGCAAATCTAGAAATAGGAAGTAGATCCGTGGTTACCTACAACTGGATATGGGACTGGGGAATGACTTAAAATGGGTCTAAGGGATCTTTTGGGGGATGTCAAAAACATTCTAAAACTGGATTTGGTGATGTCACACAACTTTTAAATTTACCAAAAAGTATTAAATTTTACACTAAAAACAAGTGAAAACTATGTCAAAGTAAGTAAAAGGGCCCCAAATAGCCAAGGCATTCATGGAGAACAGCATTAGAAAAACTATCAAAGTATATAAAATGCAGTAAAACTACAGTAATTAAGACAGACTATTAGAGAAAAAAACAAATGAAGCAGAACAGATACCCCAGAAATAGATCTTTGTCTGAAGGAAACTTATCTATACCAGAGGGACCAGGCATTACAGATCAGTGGGGAAAGGGCAGTGTTTTCAGTTGAATGGTATGGAGAGAATGCTTATCCACATAAGGAAAGAGAGGGAAAATAAGGTGTTAAAAAAGAAATCAGTTAGTTTTAATTCTTCTCATCTCCCACTAGCCACAGCCACTCTCTTTTTCATGTAATTTAGCGGCTCTTCCCACATGGAAACTATAAGAGTGTACTTCCCTACTTTCTGACTTTGGACTTGGCTATATATCTTACTTTGGCCAATGGGTTGTGTGTAAATGTGATACAAACAGCCTTGAGCTTCTGCCAATGCTGTGAGAAGAACACATCCCAGCTAGCCCACTGATCCCAGGAGGAGACTGAGACAAACGTGGGCCAGAACCATCCTGGTCAACCTGCTTTAAGAAGCAGAGCCAACCTAGCCAAGGCTAGCCCAGATCAGCCTATTCCCAGCCAATTTGCAGATGCACAGAAAAAAGAAATGTTTATTTTTACATGCTGAGAAGTTTGTGGTTGTTAAAACCATTAAATTAGCAACTATTACCAGATACTTTTTTCAAAGGAGTAAAAAATAAATGTAAAAAGCAAAACCCCAAAACTTAAATGGATTGCCAAAATAAGCAATTCTGCTCCCAGAGGCACCTCAGAAAAAGTGAAAAGACAGTTTACAAAATGGGGAGACCTGCCACACATACCTCACAAAGGATTACATCAGGAATATGTAAAATCAATTTAAGGACTGTCCAGCCCAATAGAAATGTAAGCAAAAAACACTAACAGGCATTTCACCAAAGATGAAATTCAAAAGCTAGCAAGCATAAGAAAAGACGCTGAGCTTTATGAAAATAAAGCTATGTGACATCACTTTTATGCCCAATAAACTGGTAGAAAAAAAAAATTAAAGACTTGACAATGCAAAGTATTGGCAAGTATAGAGTAACAGGATTTATTTTACACAGTTGACGGGAATATAAACCGTTCTAACTACTTTCGAAAAGATTAGTATTGTTTTAAAATTTTAAGATGATACAATTCTACTCCTTGGTTTATATCCAAGATAACTTACACACATTTACGTCAAAAGACATGTATGTTATTAGATATATTATTTATTACACATTATTAGCAATACTTTATATTTAAAATATTGAAAATAACCTAAATGTCCATCATTAGTAGAATGTTTAAGTAAATGTTAACATATTTACAGAATGAAATGTTATATAAAAGTATAAATTAATGAATAAGAGCTTTGTGGATCTACATGAATGAATCTTAGAAACATAATGTTGAGTGAAAATACCAAGTCACCAATAAATACACAGAATACTTGTTTAAAAAAAAATCCAAACTGGTGGGGATCCTGGGTGGCTCAGCAGGTTAAGCATCTGACTTGATTTCAGCTCAGGTCATGATCTCACAGTTCATGAGACTGAGCCCCATTGGGCTCTGTGATGAGCCTGCTTGGGATTCTCTCTCCCCTCTCTTTGCCCCTCCCCCAATGCTCGCTTGTTCACTCTCTCTCTCAAAATAAATAAGCATTTAAAAAAAAATCCAAACTGTTTAAATAAAATCCAAACACAAGCAAAACTAAATACAGTATTTAGTGAATCACATACATTGGCAAATCTACATAGAAACAAGAGGAGAATAAAAATACAAAAGATAGTGACAGAGGGAAGCAGGTCCAAGGAGACGGGAGATACATATCTATGTATATGTATCAGATATTTTATAATTTTTTAGCAGGGGAGGAGAAAGAAAAAGATTTCTATTTTAGAAAATGGAAAAGCCCTATGTTTCCATGCCAATTTCTAGAGGTGTTTCAGAGAAATAAAAGGAAATGTGCTAAATTCTAATTTTATCTTTTTCATACCTTTATTTTCATGATGACTTCTTCTCAGTATCCAAAACCTAATACAAAAAAAAACCACACATTTTTATGCATCAATATCAAATTCAGGTACATCATAATGGTCTTGTAATTTTCTAATGATTCCAATACTATTTATCCTAGTAATTATAATACCGTAAAAACAACTGAAACATAACTTTTACATCTCTTTTTTCCATATATATTTCATACTAATAACAAAATACTTGGTATGACTTTTTTTTTTTTTTAAGTTTATTTATTTTGAGAGAGAGAGAGAACGTGCACATGTGAGCAGGGCAGAGAGAGAGGGAGAGACAGAATCCCAAGCAGACTCTGAGCCATCAGCACCAATCCTGACATGGGGCTCGAACTCAGAAACTGTGAGATCATGTCCTGAGCCAAAATCAAGAGTTGGATACTTAACTGACTGAGCCACCCAGGTGCCCCTTGGTATGACTTTTAATTCCAGGGTAAGCCTTCATATTTTACAACATAAAAATATCCATAAATAAGCACCTTTGACTTTCTCATATTTGCACACACTCAAGAGAACTTCTGCCACAAGATGATATGGCTTGGTTCTAGAAGAATCTTTCATTTTCGCTTAAATTTCAATTTAATTTTAAAGGCACAGACTCTAACATATGGGAGATGAAAGAATATAAATTACTATTTTTTCAATTATCTTTCCTCACTGACTGGAAGAACATTTGAAGAAAACTTTGAAATAACTATTTAAGGATGCTCTGACATAACTTTAAAACATTCATCACCCAATGATTCTTAGCTTTCCTTCTAAGAGTATAACAGGAGTACTAGTTCTCCTATTTGCTTTGTTTTCCTTTGCTTAGCTTGGCTACTAAGGTTACTAACTACTTTGAAAGTTTTAAGAACATTCCAATTTATACTTATTGCTTGCATAAGTATAATGTTCTTACCAGCAATAAGTATATATTTTCCTTTAAGCTACAAAAAATATATATACAATGAATAATTTTCTAAACAGAATTAAATTCTAAGATTGTCAGTCCTAACGTATCCCAAATGGTAACCTATGAGGCATTCTCCTTAAAGAATAGTATGTTTCCAAATTCTTGCCCTTAGTTCAAACATATTCTTTAAAAAAGAAAAACAAAAATTAAAATTCTACTTACTTTGGCCAACAATTCTTGTGTTTCAGGAGTCAGTGGAGCATGTGAAAACTTGCAATAGTCACCCTGATAACATTTTGTTCCTGTATGGTAAAACTTGCAAGGATATTCATGTAACCCAAGTGTTAAGGAAGAGAACAATTTTAATCCAACTAAAATAATTTGTAAATAACTTTATGTTCCCTGTATAAAGGCCTTTCCTTCTAGTAGAAACACTAAATTCTCTATTTAAAATATGATAAATTATGAATTGAACTATATGAAACATCTAATTTTAGGATAATTATAATAAATCAAGTTTATTGGCTATCACATGAAACTTTCCCTTCATATTCATTTTTATAATAAATTATAGGTCTCTTTCAATGACGTAAGAAAAGTTTGTGTGTTTTAAATACTTTAAGAAATGTGATTATTATTTTTTTATAATTTTCTTAAGTTTATTTATTTATTTTGAGAAAGAAAGAGAGAGAGCATGAGCAGGGGAGGGGCAGTGAGAGAAGGGGACAGAGGATCTGAAGTGGGCTCAGCAGAGAGCCCCAATGTGGGGCTCAAACCATGAGATCATGATCTGAGCTGAAGTTGGATGCTTAACCAACTGAGCCACCCAGGCACCCCAGAAATGTGATTATTTTTAAGGCATTCTTTTGGGGTAGAGGCAATAAAGTCAATGACGATGATAGGTTTTACAAAACTGGATCCTTTATATATTAGGTTTACTTAGAATGAACTTAAACAACTTCAACATTGTTTTCTAGAAAAAAAACTCTCAAGTTAGAGTTTGAGATTCCCTATACTGCATGACTGAAGGAAAACAACTTTTGTGGTACCCAAAGGTGCTATTACCATAAAATTTTTATGTTCTATGTTTTTACAACCTGTCTGTACCATTTGCATTAAAGAGTTAAGGTTATTCTCCAAATTAAAGGACAATTCAGTACAGACTATACAGAAAACAAGTACTCCCAAATGACACTTTTTTTTTTTTTTTTTAACAAAGTAACTCATATGAGGGTGCCTAGCTGGCTTAGTTGGTAGATCATATTACTCTTAATCTCAGGTTTGTAAATTCAAGTCTCACGCTGGGGGTACAGATTACTTAAATAGAAAATCATTAATAACAACAAAGTAGTTGTATATATGTATATACACATACATAGCTATATCTCTATGAACATAGATATAATTAGTTAATGTCACAGCAGAAATTCTGAGTCTTTCTGTGGGTTGAATAGGTCTCATGAACTTGCTGCTATGCTATCCAAGTGAAGGATCTTCATTTGAGAATTACTAAAGAATCCATCTTTTCTTTCTTGGGGAAAAAAAAAAAATCACACAATTTAACCACTTTGATAGGATTTGGGCTTGGGTAACATAATTTTGTCATAGCTAAAACACAGGTTTTATTCAAAATTATACATACTTAAAACGTTCATGTAAATATTTATAAAAAGTAAAATTATATCTTGTGATAAAGGATATTATGCAAATACAGACAATTTTCACCTCTAGTACAATATCCTTGTACATAAAACTTGCACATTTCCTTTTTCTTCTCTATCTCTGCATCATGATCAAATTTACACTGGTCTCCCTGGGCAAAAGGAAAGAACAAGGACAAGCCATTATTTCTCAGTTAAGTCATGCAGTTCCTACCACTCTTAAAATAAGCAAATGGTTCCAGAAAAAAATCTGAGAAGCTCTACAGTCTAATTCTTAACGAGCTATCGTATAACCACTCCACAATCTTAAAATCTTGTTACATCCTAAACCTTTTTAACACAAAGTATTTTTTTAAAAAAATGCTTATTTATTTGATAGAAAGAGCCTGAACATGAGCAGGGGAGGGGCAGAAAGAGAGGGAGAGAGAGAATCCCAATCAGGCTCCACAGTGCCAGCACAGAGCCTGCCACCAGGGCTCAATCCCACGAACTGTGAGATCATGAGCTGAGCTGAGATCAAGAGTCAGCAGTTTAACTGACTGAGACACCCAGGTGCCCCTAAAAAGTGTCTTTTTTTTTTTTTTTAATTTTTTTTTTTTCCAACGTTTATTTATTTTTGGGACAGAGAGAGACAGAGCATGAACGGGGGAGGGGCAGAGAGAGAGGGAGACACAGAATCGGAAACAGGCTCCAGGCTCTGAGCCATCAGCCCAGAGCCCGACGCGGGGCTCGAACTCACGGACCGCGAGATCGTGACCTGGCTGAAGTCGGACGCTTAACCGACTGCGCCACCCAGGCGCCCCAAAGTGTCTTTTTTAAACATAAAATAATACTTCAGTAAAGCTTTCTAACTGAACCTTTTCCAGAAGGAAAGAGTTATAAAATGTACAGGTATGCTTTTAGAGTATCCAATGGAGACAGGAGTTGGCTTTTGTACATTTTTGCTATACCTTACATTTTAGTATATTTTTGCTTACGCAGTTTTTTATACCTTAATACATTTCCTTTCAAGAAAATATTTACAAACTTGTTTCCCCTTGCGTTCCACTGTATGTTGGTTGATGAATCCCTGACTCATTCTCACATGCTGCTGCTTCTCTTTCGGTTTACCATCCTTTGAAAACAAAAACAAAGAAGTAAATGTGAGAAATATAAATTTAAATATTTTATTCCACTGCACAAAATTATTTTGACCACCTTTAAAACATTAAAAAGTGACTCTTCTAAACCGGCCTACATGTGTAAGATTTGGACTTTTGCACATCAGTTGAAAAATAAATGTTCTGCCAATTACAACAGAATTCCAGCACTGAACGTGTTTGGTCAATTTGAATTATTTTACTATACTTTGCCCTTATTTTTAAAAATTGAATGAGCAATTTTTTAAAGTGAAAATGCAGCTACTTGTGATAAAAAATGAAATCCGGGAATAAGGCTCTTGAGAACAAAGGAGACAAAACTGGAGACTGTAAGGTAGACCGAAAGCGGTATACTCTTTAAGTTCAATGAGATGCTCACTGGGTGAGAGCGGAGAATAATAACCAGCTCTATCTAGTAAACAAATATAACCTCAAAGATGGCAACAGAGATATAAAAACAAAAGGTGACCTTTATATAAAAACAAAAGGGGAGGGCGCCTGGGTGGCGCAGTCAGTTAAGCGTCCAACTTCAGCCAGGTCACGATCTTGCGGTCCGTGAGTTCGAGCCCCGCGTCGGGCTCTGGGCTGATGGCTCAGAGCCTGGAGCCTGTTTCCGATTCTGTGTCTCCCTCTCTCTCTGCCCCTCCCCCATTCATGCTCTCTCTCTGTCCCAAAAATAAATAAAAAACGTTGAAAAAAAAAATTAAAAAAAAAAAAGGGGGAATCTCATAATACATTTTAGCTCTTTAGAAACCTAAACCATTTTAGCATGTTAACCTGTGGTACAATTTACATACAATGTCTGCATCCCAAACTTCTGAACATGTTTAGGAATTAAATATGTGCAAAGAAGAGACCTGACTACATTTACGTGATCTGCTTTGTAATGATGTTAAATTTCTACTTAACACTATCAAAATTATGTGTCCAATATGTGCCAGTTTAAATCTTTGGTTTTATTTGACTATGTTATTAAATTCTAACACAGGTTTATAATTTGCTACTCATGTAGAAGGGCTGTCAATTTTAGCTGAATAATCATTTGAGTCCATGTAAACCAAATGAAGGGAATACCAACAGGGTCAGGAGATACAGGCTGTGGCCTGGCCCTGTGTGACTGAGCAGATACCTGAACCCCTAGGGCTTCAGAGTCCTCATCTGTAAAATATGGAAACATATATAAATATGTTTCAATCCATAATATTTGGTTTTTCTAATATTTTACCACCCCTGACTCTTGTCTTCTGGACCCAGCCTAACAAAAAAGTTTGTTTAAAACACCTCAGAAAAGCAGAGTCCAGAGGAGTCACTTACTATTCTATCCTGATTACATCTGCAGACCAAGGAAGAGGAACTTCTACAAAGCAAAATCAAAACACCAAGCGGATGGGGGTGTTTTGTAAGCCAATGCTCAGAAATATTCATTTTTAATTTCCAGAGGGGAGTCAAATACTGATAGACCAGGAACCGCAATCATAGCAACTCTGTAAGACTCTGTGACCTTTGAAGTGTTCTCTGGGCTACTTTACCTTCTCCCTGCTTCTCCTGCTTTTCCAGTCTCTGACAGTACAACACGGCCAAATCAAGGGACTTGTGTGCACGTATTCAGGTAAACAGGTTCAACGCTAAGGCTTAACACAGGTGCTGGCAGCTCATGAGGGAGAGGGAAGGAGCTGCAACAGTGACAAGGAAGAATGTGGAGAGCCAACTGATTGTGAGAGGAGATTTTTCACTGTCAGAGAACCCTCGTTTTATGGCTAGCCACTGAGGTAGGTGCAAGATGAATATCCTGCAGCATGTAGGCGTTCTCCTACGTGCCCATACTCTTGTACCTGTTCCTGTGAGCCACTGTTCCTCAGTGAAGCGTTGGATCCTTTGTGTCCGGCGCCAGGCCATTTTCGCTTCATTTTCTTCTGTTTACCATTTTTCTGTACAGCTTTAAGGTTTTTATTTTTTTGTTTAACAACTAAAAACAAAAAAGTTAATTCTGTTTAAATCTTAAACATTAAATTAAATCTTAAAATGCTTAATTTTAATTTATGATGACATAAAAGTACAATAGCAGTTTACTTTAAATTTTTTTTAACATTTGTTTCTTTTTGAGAGGGAGAGAGAGAGACAGAGTGTGAGTGGGGGAGGGGCAGAGAGAGAGGGAGTCACAGAATCCAAAGCAGACTCCAGGCTCTGAGCTGTCAGCACAGAGCCCAACGTGGGGCTCAAACTCATCAACCAGGAGATCATGACCTGACCCAAAGTCAGATACTTAACTGACTGAACTACCCAGGCACCCTGGCAGTTTACTCTTAAGTACATTCTGGGACGCTTGGGTGGCTCAATCAGTTGAGCATCTGACTTTAACCTGGATTATGATCTCATGATTCATGAGTTCAAGCCTCACATTGGGTTGTGCTTTGGCAGCTCAGAGCCTGCTTCAGATTCTCTGTCTCTCTCTCTCTCCTCCTCCCCTGCTCGCTTGCGTACTCTCTCTTGCTCTTAAAAATTAATAAAATAAACACCTAAAAAAAAAAAGTACATTCTATAATAATCCAGGAGGAGTTCTCCACTGCTCACTGAGTGAAAAGTGGTATGATGCTGACCTTTCTGGAAGCTCTGGGATTAAGAGACCAAAAGGAGAATATATTCTGGATCCCCAATTCATTCCTTATGAAAATAGATAAGGTAGGGAGGCCTGGGTGGCTCAGTCGGTTAAGTGTCCAACTATCAGTTTCGGCTCAGATCATGATCTGGCAGTTTCATGAGTTCAAGCCTCACATCAGGCTGTGTGCTGATGGTGTGGAGCCTGCTTGGGATTCTCTCTCTCTTTCCCTCTCTCTGCCTCTCCCCTACTCATGCTGCCTCTGTCTCTCTCAAAATAAATAAACTTAAAAAAATTTTTTTTTAATAGATAAGGTATAGTCAGGAAGAAAGAAAAGCAAGATAATTAATGAAATCAATCTTGCTTGCCACCAGCCAGATCCTTTTGAAGTGTTTAGAGTATAATGGAGCTAATTAGGAACTGCCATAGCACTATAAAAGCAAAACCTTCAAATGTTTAAAATGACCTCTTACACTACTGTCAGAGTTTTCACTGAAAACATTTTATATATGAGTGCCTGGCTGGCTTAGTTGGTAAAGGATGCAACTCTAGATCTTGGGGATGTGAGTTTGAGCCCCACACTGGGCAGTGTTTAATTTAAAATAAAAATAAACACAGATTAAAAAAAAGAAAAAGAAAACATTTTATATAGATTAAATTTATCTATAGACCGATTTTAAACAGAAAAACATTTCAAGAGAAAAAAAGCAGTAAAATAAGAGGATTAATTTCGTTTACCATGGTCATTTGTCCTCATATCTATGACTAAACTTTATTTGATTAATCTAAAAGAATATTATTTCTGAGTTTAATCTGGCATACCACTATAACAGATATGAAATCAATCCCTCCCTACAACACAGCAATACAAACAGGCACATCTTGTCCTTCATATATGCAGAGGCAAAGGATTTAGCATTCTCCCTTTCAAAGCAGTCATGGCCTTTGATAACCCTGCTGTACTTTCCTCCTATAAACTAAGCATTTGTACACCAAATAGCCAGGTCTCAGGGGGGTCTCCGGCCATGCAAGCTCACATCTGGTGTAAAGATCCATGGAGGCGCACCAGGGTAGCTCAGTCAGTGAAGCATTTAACTCTTGATTTTGGTTCAGGTCATGATCTCACAGTTCATGAGATTGAGCCCCAAGTCAGGCTCTGTGCTCACAGCACAGAGCATGCTTGGCATTCTCTCTCCTCTCTCTGTCCCTCCCCCTCGCAAAGTAAATAAACAAAAATAAATAAATAAATAAATGAATAAATAAATAAATAAATAAGATCCATGGAAAGCATGATCTTCCTATGAAATAAAACGCAAGAGAAAACTTCCCCCCTCCCCAAACCCCAATCTGTATATGGACAACTGTGATTGCTTCTCTAGATAAACACAAAATGACAAAACAGTCTCACCCTTACCTTTCTGGGTGTCCTTCACTCCCTCTTTCTTCAATTCTTCAGGAAATGGTAAGGACTGAGCAGCATTTGCCATTTCTTTAGCTTGTATATACTGCTGAAGCTCTTTAGCAAAAGTATCTTCTGATTCCTGACTGCAGGTATCATTATCACTATATACATCATAGTCCTTACTTCTTGATTTTCTATGTAGCAATTTCTTCGGTGATGCTGTAGAGTTCCCCAAGTGCCTAAACTAAGTAAAAATTAAATTTTCAATTTTAAAAACCTAGCATAATTCAACGCAATCTGGTTATAAAGAAGAAATAAAGACCAGCCATGAACTGATCATTGTTGAAGTTGGGTGATGGGTATACGGGGGTTCATATACTTTTCTTTCCACTCTTACATACTTAAAATTTTCCAGAATTAAAAAAAAAAAAACAAAAAACACAACATATTGTCCTTGAAGAAAACTTAACACAAGATTCTGAATTTGTACACTAGATGTACTCTACTGAATTAAAGACGAAACCCCCAAATCTTAATTATTTGATATAATTTTATTCGATTGAATTATAGTATTACAATTCACATTTTATTTCTCCCTTTGCATCCCTTTGCATACTTTAAATGGTTTAATTCAATAACTCATCATTTCATAAAAGAACAAGTAAACTGTAATGGCCCAAGTGAAAATCTATACTACACTAAGATATATCACAGCTAGCGAAGTCCGTTATTTTTCCTGTAACTCACAGCATTGGTGGCAGAGAAGGTGGCAGCACTGACAACAAGGAAGAAAGAACTGCCCCGTTCTCTATAATCAAGTTAATTTTACTTTCAGAAACAGTTTTCTAACACTGTTGTTGCAGCTGCCCCAAGGCGACAGATGCAAACACTGGCACCCACACTGGAAGAGCAAGCCAGGTAAGGCAACTGACCCTGGGTCAGCCTGAGATGATCACAGGAGACAACTTAAAGTACTCTGAATTAAAGTACCAGAATTCCCTAGTATTGGTTATATAGGTATTTATACTCGATAACCCAGGTGGATCAAGTTGTATAATTATAGTTAGTACATATGATACATTTTAATTAAGGTTTATTTTAAAAAGTCCAAGTGTCAAAGGGCTCCTGTTTTGATATCAAGAAGAGATGACATGTCTACCATTAAATTGACCAATGATCCTGCTCCAGAGCATGCTTTGGGGCCTGGTCTCTTACCTACTTTCTTATAACTGATCAAGGCAACAGACCAGAAGACTATTATAAAATATACTAAGTGGCCCAATTTAATGGTTTACCTTTGATGATTAACTTCAAAGCTAAGAGTCGTACCACCAGAGGATTTATCATAGGCTTAGAAAATGACTTTGCTCCCTGCCTGAAGAATCCAAACAAGTGGAGAAAGTTTCCTAACCTGACAGTGGCCTTAATGTACACCTCATCTTCATTACACCAGACAAGACTACCAACCAATCCAACAATCATCAGGCCACCAAGTTCCTGGTCTCCAAGTTTTCAAGAAAGAGCACCTTTTAAAACTAAAGCCATAGAATGAACTTGTAAATGTATCTTCTTCCAGTCAGGGGTTGGCAGATATCAGCCTGGCCTCTTGTTTTTGTAAATAACGTTTTGCTGGAACACAATCACACCCATTCGTTCACTTCTCTGCTACCTGTGGCTTAGTTGTGACAGAGACAATATGGCTCACAAAGTCAAAATGATGCACTAGCTGGTCCTTTATAAAAAGTTGGCCAATTTCTGTGTAATTATGTTTACCTTGGTTTTCGCCTTTAATTTCATTTAATGGGCACAGGGAGAATCATTCAATTATGCAACAGCTTCGCGAAGCTTAGTCAAACACACAGGAAATTCTATTCAGCGTAACTGAATCAAAATATCACAATGATCCAAATGAATAATTAAGTGCTCCCTCACACACAAAATATGTACAAAGCAGACCCCTTTTAACAGGTAATAATATGTCTGATTCGTTTGTATTAAATGAAAAGATGAGACGACTTGGCAACATGAATAAAACCAGGAAGATCATCAATTATGTTGTTTTTTATACATTAGAGATGAGCACTCCTAATGGATATGATTACTCTTAGAGAGCAATGAAATACACAAAATACGAATGATTGCTTTAATACTTTTCTTCATGCAGCTAGCTATAAACTCCTTGCTTTGATATTTGTTGTTCTCTATGTAATTTAGAAAGCATATAAATACACTATATAACTTTTTTCCCTTCAGTGAAGGAGTCTAAATAAAAATTTTTTTAAGCAAAAGATTTTTAATTTAGATGATTTATTGAACTAGTGTGGCCTCCTGAAAGTCCACAGAAATAAAAGTATAGAAATGTAAAAACAGTTCCATATTAGTGGGGGTGAGGGGAAAACGAAGTACATTCATCAGTAATTGAGAAAAGTTTAACAAATTATTGGCAAACATTTGAAAAGCAAAAAGCAAATGATAATTGGGAGGCTGGGCTTATGTTGGTGTGTGAGAAACGGTGCTATAAATGAGGATGAATTAAAATTCTACATAAAAACAGACAAAGCTATTGTTAACAAATTCTCTCTACCCTACTCCTCACCAGAATACATACAAACAAAAATTTACCCTGGGCAAAAAAGAGAATAAAGAAATTGAATAAAATGTCTGATAAAAGCCAAGTCTTGTTACCTGGGTACTAAGACCCCAGGATGAAGTCATCCACATTCTGGCATTTGAGAGCAACCCCCACCAGAAATATACTCCATCCACTCAACCTACAACAGGAGTTCTACCCCACTGTCCAGAAGAGATCCGCCCACTGGGGTCTATAGACAGAATTCAATGAACTTGAATGGCAATAAAAATCACACATTATTTGCATCATCAACCCTTAAGTTGACATTTAGCATCTTCCTGTTGTGAAACACAGGCCAACAAACAGCAGTAGTATCAGCAGTACCAGCAACTGTCACTAATAGAATCATAGTTACTTTCATATATCACCTTATAGTTGTTGCAAATCTCAAAATATCTTTTATGTTCATCACTATGTCAAAGTTACAATAATTAGACCTGTTGGACCTTATTACTTAGTACATTAATAAAGAACATATTACTCTTTTCCCATTTGTTTTATTTTGATCACTATTATTTCAATAAAATAAATTTCCTTTGTAATCCAACATAGTCTATTTTATTCACTTAAAAACATTATTCTGAGAAGGGACCCATGGGCTTCACCAGACCGCTGAAAGGGATGCATAGCACAAAGCAGGCTGCAGGAAACCCACTTATCCACACAGCCCACTCATGTACAGAGAATGTCCAGTCAAGCTTCCCATCTGGACAAAAGGCCTACAGAGACACAGACCCGGCAACACACCATTTTAGGCCGTCCATCAACTCTCCAGGCCTATCTTAAATCAAGGGACAATGAAGGCACAAAACACATGACAAAAATCTAGAGCAGGTGTCATTAAACTATGTTCCCAGGGCCAAATCCATCTTGCCACTTATTTCTGTAACAGCAAGCTAAAAATGGTCTTTAGAATTTTTAAATGTTTGAAGAAAAAAATCAAAATAATAATATCTCATGACAATGAAAATTATATAAACTTCAAATTTCAACACCCATAAATAAAGTTTAATGGAACACAGCCACACTCATTCATTTACATATTATACTAGATGCTTTCACACTACAATAGCAGAGCTGAGCAACAGCAGAGTCGAATAGTTGCAAAAGAGACCATAAATAGTTGCAAAAGAGACATTCAAGACATTATCTATTTAAAAAATGCTACAAAGCTGTAACATCAAAACAAAGAACAAGAAAGAACTCTTGAATAAATTATGAGAAACCAAGAGTTAGAAAATGGATGCTTAAAAAAGACGTAATTTATAATAGCCTCATCAAACATCTAGCAATAAACCTAACAGAAGGTATGTATGTAAGATACCTACAAAGAAAAGTATCATATACTGTTAAGAGAAATTATAGAGGACCTAAAGATTAGACAATTCAATATTCTAAAGATGTCAATTCTTTCCAAAATGATCTACAGATTAAATGTATTCCCAATGAAAATTCCACCAGAATTTTCCACGGAAAAACTAATTTTAAAATTTATATAGGGCTAAGAAAAAGCCAAGACACTTAAAGAAGAAAAATAAGGTGAGAGGACTTGCTTATCTGACATCTAAACTCACTATAAAGCTGCAGTAACTAACATGGTGAGCTCTTAGGGGAGGGCTAAACAGATAAACCAGCAGAAGAGAATAGAGTCAAGAAACAAACCCACTCAAACACAAACGTTTGATTTTTGAAAATGGTGACATTGCAGACCAGTGGAGGAAAAGACCATTCTTTTCCTTCAGTGAATGGTGCTGGAACAACTGGGTATGATAACAGGAAAAAAAAAAAAGGTAAAAAAAATGTATTACCTCTACCTCACAGTATACAGATACAAAAATTAGTTATGGTGACTATAAGCCTTTGTGAAAAGCAAAACAATAAATCTTTTAGAAAACACTACAGAAAAATATTTTTATTATCTCAGGATATTTAGATAAAACACATAAAACACTAACTATAAAGAAGAATAAATTTGAATACATTAAAATATAAACTTTTAATCAAAAAATGCCATCCTGTAAAGCCACAAAATAAGCAGATATCTGCAACAGATAATACTCAATGAAGGGCGGGGGGGGGGGGGGAAACCCTTATAATCCAAAATAAAGAACTACAAATCAAGGGAAAAAAAAAATCACAGACAAACCCGTAATACTAAGACAAAAAGACCTGAACAAGCACCAAAAAAAAAAAAAAAAAAAAAAGGAAATCCAAATGGACAAACACAAAAAGGTGCTCAATCCCAATAGCAATTAAGAAAATATAAATGGGGCGCCTGGGTGGCTCAGTTGGTTGAGCGTCCGACTTCGGCTCAGGTCATGATCTCGCGGTTTGTGAATCCGAGCCCCGTGTCTGACAGCTCAGAGCCTGGAGCCTGCTTCAGATTCTGTCTCCTCCTCTCTCTGCCCCTCCCCTGCTCATGCTCTGTCTCTCTGTCTCTCAATAATAAATAAATGTTAAAAAAAATTTTTTTAATAAAAAAATATATATAAACTAAATTACAATGAGAAACTTCACCAGGTGATAAAAAATAAGATGGATAATAATATCACATGTGGAGTAGCAGAAATACAGTCTTTCCTATATACCTCTGGGAATAAAAACTGGTAAAACCACTTTGGAATACAGTTTGGCATTAAGGTAAAGGTATAGATGCTTATACTCTAAGACCCAGAAGTTCTACTCCTAGGTAAATACAGAACACACGTGCAACACGACACAAGTTAAAGAATGTAGCAGCACTGCCTATAATCTCCTATAACCTATAACCTCTACCAACAATGAAATCTAGTATATTCAATAAAGGAATACCATGCAGCTAAGAAAATAAACAAGTATACACCACAACATCTATGAATCTTGTAAATATAATGTTGAGACAAAGAAGACAGAAAAGAACACATACAGGGGTGCCTGAGTGGCTCAGTCATTAGGCATCTGACTCTTGATTTTGGCTCAGGCCATGATCTCACAGTTCCTGAGTTTGAACCCCATGCCGAGATCCACACTGACAGCATGGAACCTGCTTGGGATTCTCTCTCTCCCTCTGTCCCTCCCCCTCCTCCCACATGCACACACACACACACTCTCTTTCTCTCTCTTTAAATAAATAAACTTAAAAATCATCTTTAAAAGAAAAAAATACAATCACTATCTTATTTCTATAAAATGTAAAAACAGGCAAGAAAAAACTGTGTTAAGGATGACAGCATCAGCAGTAAAACTAAACCTGTAAAGAAGAGCAAGGAAGTGATTGTTAGCATGCAAGTTAGGTCTCTAGTTACCTCTAGGAGGAAACAAGGGGTTATGACTGAGAAAGGAGGCATCAGAGGCTTTGCACGTTATGTTCTTTCTAGACTTGCAAATTGTTGGCTTGGGTGTTCTATTTTTAATCAGCTGTGATACTGTACATTTATGTTTCATGCACTTGTGAGTAAAGAGTCAGGCTGTAGCAAGCCTACTTAGGAATAATGCAGGTGTCCATCTTCTCACAGTACTGTTTCTTGGAATCTACTTAAGATTAACTGTAGAATGTTCTATCTGCCTAATTCCTGTATAGGATTATACATGGATTAGGGAACCTTAAGTGGGTATGAAGAACTGGGGTCTGTATGACTAAAAGAGTATTAAAAATTGGGGGGAAATCCAGGCTACAGTTTTAGTGTCAAGACCTTGGTTCTTGTCCACAGCAGCCACACATGCCCCAAAGGGCAAAAGAAGTTATATACTTGGGTAGCTGAGAAGCTGAAGATGATGTACCTGCTGCATTATCTGTCCTGTATCCTTTTATAAAGCCAAGTATAAAAGTAGCACATTAAATGATGCCTGGGTGGCTCAGTCCGCTAAGCGCCCAACTTTTGATTTTGGTTCACGTCATGATCTTTGGTTCATGGGCTCCAGGCCCACATCCAGCTCCGCACTGGCAATGCAGAGCCTGCAAAGTATCATATTAAAGCCTATTTGTGTCTTGTGAGTCTCACTCCCCACTCAAACCCATCTCTTTGTAATGTGTTAAAATTCACAATTAAAAAAAATTTCACGGGCGCCTGGGTGGCTCAGTCGGTTAAATGTCTGACTTCAGCTCAGGTCATGATTTCATGGTTGAGTTTGAGCCCCTCATGGGACTCTGTGTGGACAGCTCAGAGCCTGGAGCCTGCCTCAGATTCTGTGTCTCCCACTGTCTTTGCCCCTCCCCTGCTCTCTCTCAGTCTCTCTCTCACAAAAAAACATTAAAAAAAATTTAGAAAAAAAAAATTTCAAAAAGAGAGAAAGAGGCAAGAGAGGCATAGATACTAGCTGTTATGGGTTGACTGTGTCCGCCCCCTCAACATTCTCTTGAAGTCCTAACCTTAGAATGTGGGCTTATTTGGAAATAGGGCCATTACATGTGTAATTGGTTAAGATGAGGTTCCTAGGGTAGGTTCTAATCCAATATGACTGATGTCCTTATAAAAGGATTAATTTTGGGGTGCCTGGGTGGCTCAGTCGGTTGAGCAGTTGAGCGTCTGGCTTCGGCTCAGGTCATGATCTCGTGGTTTGTGAGTTCGAGCCCCGCGTCGGGCTCTGTGCTGACAGAGCCTGGAGCCTGTTTCGGATTCTGTGTCTCCCTCTCTCTCTGCTCCTCCCCCGCTCGTGCTCTGTCTCTCTCTCTCTCTCTCAAAAATAAATAAACATCAAAAATAGAAAAATAAATAAAAGGATTTTAGATACAGAAATATGCACACAGGGAGAACACAATTCAAATATGAAGGTAAAGATCAAGGTGATGCTTCTGGAAGCCATGCCGAGGAACACCAAAGACTGGCAACAAACCACCAGAAACTATGTGAGGGGCATGAAACAGACTCCCCCTCACAGCCCTCAGAAGGAACCAACCTTGCCAGCACCTTGATCTCAGATTTCCAGCCTCCAGAGACACAAGACAATAACCTTCTGTTATTTAAGTCACCCACTTTGTGGTACTTTGTTTAGGGCAGTCCTAGCAAATTCATCCAAGCTTTAAGCTGTAAATCACTAAGGTTAGTTGAGTTAGCTGTAAATCACTAAGGTTAGTTGAGTCAGCAAATCAAAACCCTTAAAAATTGTGACCTAATTTGAAAAGGTTTTGAAATAGACTACAACCCATTTCAGAAATAGAGACAACCAAAATAAAAGCAATACACTAAAACAGTTCACGTTAAATGACTAAAGTTTTTTAATATGTTTTTTGACCATGTAACCAAGGTTTCCTTGATATAAGCAACTAGATCTCAAATGCTGACTATACTGAGACAAATAGGACCCCTGATAAATTTCTCACACCCACTCCTGTCTGGTGTTTTGATATGCCAACTTAATCTTACTTTTTTGGGTATTTGCTCACACTCCAGTTTTACTTCCCATTTTATTTTCTCTTCTTGTGTTTCTTCAACTTCTGTATCATCTATTTCATCATCGATTCTGTAGCAAAAATATCAAATAATACAAGAAGGGTTTTTCAACCTGGAAATGGTTCATACCACACCATTAAAATTCACTGCTTTGGCTTATCTTCTACTTGCCCTCAAAGGAATTCCAAATTCAAATTCTACTCCAAATACTCCAAGAACAAAATTACAGAAGCAGTAAATGTCAACATGTGTTTGTAAGTAAAGTACAAACCTGAAATTTAATGCATAACCTTCATGTTCTAGTATTAGCAGCTATAGAAACCACCCATTCATTCATCCATCATTCCATTCATTCAACAAATACTGAGTATCCACCATATACCAGGCTGTAGGCCTTAAATCCTGGAACACAACAATGAAAAAGACTTTGTCCCTGCCTTGTGAGAACTTTCTATATTCTTGGAGAAAAAAAATAAAGCAATTTCAATATAGTCTGATAAGCATTGGTACATATATGAAGAACACTTAACCTACATTTGGGAGCCAAGGGTTTTCTAAGCCTCAAAGGTATATAAGAATTAGCTAATAGGGGTGCCGGGCTGACTCAGCTGGAAGAGCATGCAACTCTTGATCTTGGGGTCATGAGTTTGAGCCCCACATTGGGTGTAGAGATTACTTAAAATAAATAAACACGTAAACTTTTTAAAAAGTTAGCAAACAAGGAGGAACGTAAGGGAGAATAGTATTTCAGGTAAAATGCAGGGTGTCCTTCAAGGTCAGGAGAGAGCCTAACTTATAAGCAAGTGGAAAGATAAAAAAGAAGTTGTTTCCAGACTTGCAAGGACTGAGAAGCTGAACATGCAGAGACGTCATCTGAGACAATTACTTGAGAATATTCTGGCAAAGCTAAAAATGAAAGATGAAGATGGGAAATATAAGAAGCTGGTGAACAAAGATGCCAATGAAATTTATGGGTAAAGCTAAATAATGGCTTATACTATAAATACCAGAGACTGAAAGCAATTGTGTCTGGACAAGTAGTGACTACTGAATAAAAGCTTAAGATAGGAGTTACATGCCTGGTAAAGGTAAGGACTAGGCAATGTGCACATTCTCAAAAAAACGTGTTACAAATGGAATGCGCAAGAATGTGAAGAGTGGCTCTGAGCTTCTTTCAAACTTAGGAGGAGCTCAGGCTTCACAACTTAATCCAATTCAACAGTTTACCACTGATCTATCCCCAGTTAGAGCCTCAAAATTTCTTCAGATAAGACACCAAGTTTGAGCCTTCTACAGAAGCCATTATTACAAGAGCCAATAAGCCAGATACTGTGAGCCTTCATTGCTCCAGTTACAGTAATGAAATATTTCATGGAGTAGGAGGCAACCTCCCCTGAGGCAAAGCAATAATGACAGTAATGACTACAATAGCATTAACAACAGAAGCAGCTAACACTTGCATTATGCTTTCCCTCTGCCAGAAGCTATTCCATGCATATTACCCACATCACAACAAACTTAAGACACACAGACCATTTCACAGACGAGAAAACTGAATTACAGAAAGCTTATAAAACTTCCCACAGACCTAGTTAACTGGAAGAGTTGAGATTGGAGCCCAGGCAGGCAGAGCCAAGTACCTATTCAACATATTCCCCTGGATTGCTACCTGACATATTTTTAATAGAGCCAAAACTGAATTCTTGATCTACTCCTCTTGCTATTTTCAACACCAACTCTACCCTTCTAATGATACCAACCAAAAACCTTGAAGTCAACATAGACTCCTCTCTCCTATCCCCATCCAATCTGTGAGAAAATCCAGTTTATCTTTAAAATATACCCATATTTGGCCACTTCTTGCTACTAAATACTATGATCCAAGCTTCTCTTGACTTGTTACATTCTACTCTCAACACAACCACAATGACCCTGCTAAAATGTCACCCTGTTGAAAACCTTCCAATAGCCTTTCATCTCATTCAGGGTAAAAGGCAAAGTCATTCTTATGGCATCTACAAGTCCCTACATGAACTGCCTCCCTGACCCTATCATGCGTACCTCTAGAGTATTACTTCTCTTCAACTCCTGCTACTCCTGGCCCCTCTGCTCCAATGACCCAATCACACCATGTTCACTCCACTTCAGGACTTTTATACGTGCTTTTATATTCTCTCTGCTAGAAATCAATCTTCCTCACCTCCAAGTCCCTACTCAAATATTACTCATCGATGATATCACTGAGGCTTTAACTATCGTCTTTAAAACATCTACATTCTCCCGACCATCCCATCCTCACTTCCTATCATTTTCGTTTTCTCCCAGGCATTTATCATCACCTAAAACACTATCTATTTATGTACTGTGAACCAAGCATATAAATCTCATGAATATGGAGATTTTTATCTCTTTTGTTTATTTATTCCTATAGCCCCAGGGCCTAGGATGTCTCATATGTGGCAGGTGCTCAATACACGAGTAATCCCATCATAAAATTACTAGCAAAAAACCCAGAAACCATTAAAGATTAATTCATTTGACCTTACTTAAAACAAACAAAAAAACCTTTATGCAATGAAAATAAAGCCATAAGCAAAGTCAAAAGACAACAAATTGGAAGTAAAATATCTGCAGACCAGAGATCCTAAAATTTTAAAGAGAAAGACCAACAAAAACAGGCAAAGGATATGTATGAACAAGGAACAGTTCACAGATGCTCTCCATACTTCAATACCATTCTCCACCTAATACTTTGGCAGAAATCCAGAAGTGTCTTTTATGTAGTTCAGTAAAATCGCTTCTCGGCCTCTTGGCTAAGATCAAGTGTAGTATGTAGTTCAGTAAAGCTTTTGTGAATAGAATCTTTTGTCCAACACATCTTCAAATCGACAGACCCTATTGTTTTCTTACATGCACCTATTGTTTTTGTGATGATTCACCTTGCCGAATTCTCTTACGTATTTCAATAGTCTATTAACTGGTTCCTCTTGTTTTCCTTTGTAGATGATCACCCATCTGCAATTAATTAGTGTCTTTGTCTCTTTTCAATATTTATAGATCTTATTTTAGTCACTTTGCCTTAGAAACGTAGCAATGAAATCAAATCATGGCTCCTGAAGTAAGACTGGGTAACTTAATCCTAGTTTTGCCACTTACACTGTGCAATCTTGACAAGTTATTTATCCTTTCTCTGCAATTTTCTCATCTGCAAAAACAAGGATAGTTCTTTTCTTCAAGGTTAAGATCAAATGACGTATTTCATGTAAAGCACTAAATAAAACTCTTGATGGTAGCCTGAATTAAGGTAATAGTTTTAATTAAGGTATTTGAGAGAGACGGGAACAGATTTGATATCAGAAGGTAAAATCAACCAGAATAAGAGATATATTGACAACGAGAGAAATAAAAGAACAAAGGACTGTGTGTCACAGTTTCAGCTTAGGGAAATTGGAAAAATACATTAAAAGCTTAGAAGTTGGTTTTTGCATTTCAAACTCAGTAAAAAAAAAAAAAAAAAAAGTAAATTAGTATCTGCGTGTAAAGAAACTACACTATACACGTCTCTAAGAACGAGATCAATAAACTAGCACCGTCTGGCCAGCAGTGCCCCCGACTTTCTCAACCTAAAGGAAATGTTACATCTCAAAGGTGTTTGCTGATTTATTATGGTCTTCAGGGTCTTTTGAGGCAAATCAATGCACTAAAGGTAAACTATTCACCCTTCACTGCTTAATGAACTTAGGGTTTCGGTTTTTTCTACAAGAAAAAAAAAAGCGGTTAGCATGTGTCAGTGAGAAATGACAATCTGTCCCCTAGAAGCTGATGGTCCGATGGAAGTAGGAGTACTTTGGGAACCCACTGGGTTTCTAACCTGGTTCACAGGGTCAGGAGCGCAAGGAAAGGGGAGCATCCTGGGGCCTCCCTCGACCCCTCTCGGTCGCCGCCTGGACCCCGCCGGTCCCCTCAACCTCAAGCAGGGTCCCGGCCAGAGCCGTGGCGGCTTACGAACGGATCCCCACCTCCGGCGTCCGTCCCCGCGGCTTCGGAACGACCTCTCCACGTCCAACCCTCGCGTCTGCCAGGCCAACCCCACGCGCTCGCTAACGCACTCCCCGCGCGACCCCGCGGCGTGGCCCACGCGCAGACCCCGCGGCGTGGCCCACGCGCAGCCCCAGCGGCCTCCGAATGGAACCAAAAGGCGGAACACAGCTGAGTCCCTGCGACCAAAGTAGAAAAAGATGCGGAATCACCTTTCATCAGAGTCCGTGGTCGGATTTTTACCCAGGGCCGGGTTGGGGGGCTTGGAAAAAAGATTCTCAAAATCCATCACCCTCACAAGGACCCGGCAGCTATAAAGTAACAGCCACCGCGTGAGGAAAAGGGACTCAGTGCGGCGCATTGGCCACAAGTCGCCCCGCGCATGCGCCGCCCCGTCCCCGCGCAAGCCCGCTGTCTCCTGCTCATTCGCGGTTCTGCGCACGCGCCAGTTTAGGTGTGTGTTCATTTTCCGTTCCCTTTTTGATCTGTTATCCAAAATGTTTACTAGAATTTTTAAATTGAGTCCTTGGGATTCTTTCTTTCACTTTCATTAGGGGTAAGTGGGTATCCCAAGTTGGAGAGAATTGTGTCAAGGCTGGAAAATAGAGCATATATATGGGAAACGGAATTGTTCAGTTTTGCTTACTGCAACGCCGGGGGAAGAGTGGCGATTGTGGGAATAATGAAAGGAAGGCTCAATCTGTAGGGTAGCTAATGACCTCAAACATGACTCACTCCTATTAGTGAGAGACTGATTCCTAGCGTGAATCAGAGTCCGCTTCCCATACAAACGAAGGAAAGTTCTTTGAAGCCAGACATCTTATTTTCCCCTGTAGTTTCACAAATTCTTTGTAACACTTCTCCCTTCAAAAGGTGGAGCCTATTCCCCTCTCTTAAATGTGGACTAGATTTAGTGACTCCTAATAAGTAACACTGTTAGATGGTGCCTGACTTCCGAGGCCAGGTGGTGAAAAGCATCACTCTTTCTGCCTTAGGCTCTTGAATTACCTACCTGAAGGAAAGTCCGTCACCATTTCATAAAGTACTCATGCAGCCTGTGAAAAGCCAGCCATATGAGTGGCCATCTTGGAGCTGATCTGCCAACGTGATTCCAGCTTCAGGAGAATCTGGAACAGAACCACCCCAGCTAAGTAGCTCCTGGATTCCTGACCCACAGAAAATATAAGAAGATAAATAATTATGTTACTGGACTCAGGTCTTTGGACCCAGCCATAGTAGAAATGAGGCTGGACCCAAAATTTAAAAGCACAGGCAAGGCTTTATTATGGGGGCAACAGCTACAGCTGGAGAGAGACAGGTAGTGACAAAGGTGTCAAACTGGCTCTCTGAACAATAGTCAAGGGAACTTTTTTTTCCCTACATGTATTTATTTTTGAGAGACAGCACAAGTGGGGAAGGGGCAGAGAGAGAATGAGACGCAGAATCCAAAGCAGGCTCCAGGCTCCGAACTGTCAGCACACAGCCTGATGTGGGGCTCGAACTCACAAACCGTGAGATCACGACCTGAGCCGAAGTTGGACACTTAACCAACTGAGCCATCCAGGTGCCCCTCAAGGGAACTTTTAAAGGGACTGAGGTGGGAAAGGAGGGATGTTTAAGCATGTAGGGGTGAGGAATTCCAGGAAATTTGGGGCACAGGCCCAGTTGACAAAACATGCTTCATACATATGTTCTGGGTGTTGTCTCCACTTCTGGGTGCACTTTTTAGCATTATAATGAGGGAAAAAGTCAGTGAAAATAAATTTGCTGCCCATCTTATATCAGACTAATCTGAACCTGGTCTAGTCTTGTTCCTTGGCTGGGGCTTTGCAAGAAAAAGCAGTAACAGCTCACGGGTTGCTCTGCAAGAGAAGTGTTAACAGCCATGTGGGAGAGTTCCGGGTGCATAGGGTTTTGTTCCCAAGGTCCCTGTCTCATTTATGTTTTAAACCCACAAAGTTTTGGAAAAATTTGCTATGCAGCATAGATAAGTGATGTCCCTATCATTATAAAGCAGCTGGCCTAAACATAGAATTATCATATTCTACTCCTAGGTATATACACCAAAGAATTGAAAACCGGGACTCAAACAGATATTTGCATACTCATATTCATTGCAGCATAATTCACAAGAGCGAATAAGTGGAAACAACCCAAGGAATGGATAAATCAATTGTGGTATATACATACAATGGAATATTATTCAGCCATACAAAGGAATAAAATTCAGACACATGCTACAAATGATGAACCCTGAAAACAGTATGCTAAGTGAAGTAAGTCTGCCTCAAGAACATAAATTACTGGGGCACCTGGGTGGTTCAGTGGGTTAAGTGTCCAACTTCTGCTCAGGTCACGATCTCACGGTTCGTGGGTTCGAGCCCCATGTCAGGCTCTGTGCTAACAGCTCGGAGTCTGGAACCTGCTTCGGATTCTGTGTCTCACTCTCTCTCTGCCCCTCCCCCACTCATGCGTTGTCTCACTCTATCAAAAATAAATAAATGTAAAAAAAAATTTTTTTTAAAGGCATACATTACTATGTTTACACTTATATGAGGTATCTAGAATGGGCGAATCACAGAGACAAATAATAGATTAGAGACTTTCGGTGCTGGGAGAGGGGGGAAATGGGAGTCATTGCTTGATGGTTACAGTTTCTGTTAGGGGTGATGAAAAAGTTTAGAAGCAGACAGTGATAGCTGCACAGCAGTATGTAGTTAATGCCACTGAATTGTCACTTCAAAATGGTTAAAACAGCAAATTTTATATCATATATTTTACCACACACACAAAAAAGCAACTGACCTAATAAGATGTTGGAAAGGCCTCTTGAGGACCAGTTTCAGTACCAGCTAGATGCAAAGTATGTTTTGTGGACATATGCTATAAATCAGCAATCAATAATATGGTGCTATTTCTCCCATAGTCGGGATTCACGGGTCTGGGAGTCAAACCATGGAAATGGGAGTGGACCCTTCCTTTATCATCTCTCTGACATCCTAGTAAAATTTTTGTTGTTGTTGTTGTTGTTTTGTTTTTTTTTAATTTTTGCTTCTAATCGCTAAAACTTTGGGTTCTACTGGTCAGCAGAGTTTTTCAACCTCAACATTTTGACATTTTGGTTTGAGTAATTGTGGGAGACAGTTCTGTGCATAATAGGATGTTTAGCAGCATCCCTGGCCTCTCCCCACTAGATGCCAGTAGCACTCCTTCCCCTGTTGGCACCTTTATAGTTGTTACAATTTTTGTGTGCATTAGGGGTGGGGATGATTGTCAAAGATAAACAAAGCCAGGCATTAAAGTAGCAATATTTTTATTCAGTTTTTATTCAGAGAAAGAGCTGAGCTCCAGATTGTGCAGGGGTGACTGGGTGTTTTAAAGGGACAATGAAATAATGTATAATTCAATTTACATGAAATGTTCAAAAAGGCAAATCTTTAGAGACAGAAAGTAGATTATCAGTTGCCTGACACCGGTGTGGCAAGACAGGATTAATTGTAAATAGGCACTTGGGGGAAGGGAATGTTCTGAAACTGAATGTTGGTGATAGCTGCATAATTAGGTAAATTTACTAACAGTCATATAAGTGTACACTTAAAATGGGTAAATTTTCAGGCATATGTTTTAATATCAAAAAAGCTATTTTTAAAAAAATAAAGGGAAAATGAGAAGTGGGCTATCCAAATTAGCTACAATAAGACCTAGGTAAAATGGTTTACAATAAATAAGGTCCTGAGATTCTAATCTAACTCCGAATGTTAATTGTTACTCCCGACAAAATAGATCTACTTTTCGAATGTTTACTAGTAATGTATTATGTCAAAATGTGGTGGATGCCCGCAGAATTATTTATCAGTGTGCAGGTCTTATCAATGGCTACATTCAACTTAAAAAAAAAAAAAAGTGCTATTTTTTTCCTTTTTCAATGTACATATCCAATTTTTTTTCGTTTTAAAATTTAACCGACTAATTGTGATTGCTTCCGAATGCACTGCATTTACGCATTAGCCAGATGCATTTATACCACAAAGTCATATATCTGAGAGGATTTACCATTAAGTCCATCATTTCATTACAAAACAAGGAACTTTCCTTCGGAACCAAATAATTTACTGAATAGGCCAAAACATTGAGTTATCATTAAAAAATTATTTCCAGGGGCGCCTGGGGGGCTCAGTCGTTAAGCATCCGACTTTAGCTCAGGTCATGACCTCAGTCTGTGAGTTCGAGCCCCTCGTAGGGCTCTGTGCTGACAGCTCAGAGCCTGGAGCCTGATTCGGATTCTGTGTCTTCCTCTCTCTCTGCCCTTCCCCTGCTCATGTGGTCTCTGTCTCAAAAATAAATAAAAATATTTTAAAAAATAAAAATATTTCCAAAGGTCACACTGTTCATAAGTATAAAAACATGTGACGGCTAGTTTTTGTGTGTGTTTATTATTGACAGAGAGAGTTAGATAGACAGAGCATGAGCGGGGAGGGGCAGAGAGAGAGAGGGAGACACAGAATCTGAAACCTCCTCCGAGCTGTCAGCACAGAGCCCCTGCACGGGGCTCGAACGCACGGACAGCAAGCTCATGACCTGAGCCAAAGTCCGACGCTCAGCCGACTGAGCCACCCAGGCACCCCTAGTTAATATATACATACATATAAATAAAATACTCGTGTATATTTCCAGATGGAATGTTAATCTTTTTACTATATAACTTAAATCTGATTTAGTTTTGTTTTCTTTTATTAACTAATAATCAAGTAGGTAAATTTAGTATTTTAACTATCAGAAAAAGTCACATGTCAACCCATTTTTCTCAAAACGCATTCCCAAGCACTAAACATTACAAAAAGATAGGTGCTACTTTGTAAGAGAATGTACATTTCCCCATTGTTTAAGCGACCGAAGTGATTTTTTTTTTTTTCACTCTACCCACGAGTTCTTTATCACCCCACCCGACCACGCCGCAGAAGGGCTTTGAGGGCCTGTTTGTTAGGGGGCGTCTTGAACCAGACTTCCGCCCGTTTCCCCGCGGGCTTTCACAAGACCGGCCCGGAGGGCCCGAAGAAGGCCCAACGGGCCTCCTACCCCGCCCAGTACTACTCCAGGCGCCGCCCGGCCCCTCCAGCTAGCTGCCGCCTCCGCCGTTCACTGAGAAGGATGGGAACCCGCCCCTGGAGGTGATTGACGGACTGCCTCCTCCAATGGCCAACGCGTTCGGCTCCGGCGGGCCGGGCAAGGGCCGCGGCACGCGGAGGAATCTCTCCTGCCCTTTAGTCCCGGGCTAGGTGTTGCGGCAGGCGCCATTTTATCGAGCCGCCTGTCTCGGGTGCCGCCATGTTGGTGAGGAGAAATCACCGTTACGGCCAGTGTCCAAATCCCCGCGTCGCTGCACGCCGCCCGCCCGCCCGCTCCCAAGCCTCAGCCACCGGCGGCGAATAGAGACTAAAGCGGCAGCGCCGGCAGCGCGGGGCCGTTGCCCAGTGTTTGCAGTTAGAGTCCCATCTCTCTGGCGTGGTTGTTAATAGACTGGAAAGTCTGTGTCTGTGTCGCTCACTAGTAACCGTGAGTTTTTACCACTTCGTCACCTCTCGGCGGCGGCCGGGAGCAGGTACCCGCAGGCGGCGCAGGGGTCCTCCCCGCGCCCCGCCGCCGCCGGCCTCGCAGACCTGTCCTCCAGCCCCGCCCCGTTCTTGACCAAACATGACAGACTCTGAACATGCAGGGCACGACAGGTCGGGAACCCTTCTTGTCTGTCTTTCTGTCGGATGAGAGGAGGGGTCTGGGGCGGCGGGAGCGGGCCGGGGCCGCGCGCCTCCTGCATGACTTAGACGTCTCTGTGTGGCTCCATCAGTTCCATGACGTGCGCCCTTATGTAAAGCCCAGGCTGGCGGCCGCGGGGGAGGTCGGCCCGGCCGCGCCCGCCTCCCCGCGCCGGGGTCCTTTCCGGCCGGCCCCGCCCCCGGCCCGCACGTGCGAGCCCCCCGCCCCCGGGCGGCTCCGTCTGCCGTTCGGTCTGCGCCCGGCGCCTCCCGCGTGCGGGCTCGGTGCTGCGGTCCAGCCTGGGCTGAAATGAAGCCTCTCCCAGCCCAGGGTCCGCCGTTCACTTCCTGATGGGACGAGCCAGGAATTTGTAATAGTCGGTGTTGTTTGACTACTACCCTAGCACACTCCTAAAAATAAACTTGGTGTTTTTGTTTTTTTTTTTTTTGTTTTTTGTTTTTGGAAAAACTTAAACCCCCAAAGGCCATGTGTTTATAGTCTTACCCCCTTGGAATTTGAAATAGTAAGTTTCAAGTTAAAAATGTTAGGTTTTGCAAAGCTTAGTGTAGCACAGTTTTCTTCTAAAGTGAAAACCCCGCGGATTATCCCATCTAGCTGCATTTTCTAAATACTGTGTATAATTTGAACATTTAATTGAGATTCTGATATTTTTGCTAGGCCTTGAACAGTTTTGGTTCTTTTAGTGTTTTGGGCGTATTTACATATTTTAGTAGCGCAAATAGCATATTTAAGTTTGGGTTAGGTTTTTATTTTACATTGATATCTATCTTAATCATTAAAAAAAGGAGGGCTTTAGTTCGTTAAAATTACTGGAATGAAATCTGTTGAATCTAATTCTTATTTAGAATATTTAAAAATATGGAACTCTGCAGTGACTCCTTAGGGAATAGAAGTAATCAAAAGTATACATTGTACTCTAGTCTAAACCGTACAAATTGCTTAAATTTTACCTGTGGAGTAATGTGATATGCTTTTGGTAAAGCATTCCAAACACTTAAAAAAAAAAAAAAAACCCACAAGCAGAAATAACAAACATCATTGAAATTCGAAATATCTAAATATTTGGCAACCTTGAGAGTGATAAAGATATTTCAACAACTCTCATATGGTAATAATACAAGTAGATCACCAAGCAAGTCAATTAAACATGCAGTAATTTTTGGCAAGTAAAAAAAAAAAAAAAAAACACTCCTAAAAATTATGGCTATTTAGGCTTGCACTTGACATATTTTCATGATTATTTTACATTATCTTGTCATTAAAATGACATAATTCTTGGAATGGGTTAATTAATATTTTGAGAAATTTCCCACTCTGAATATCTGTGGACAAACCAATGACTGGGTTTTGCTAATGCAGCTATAAAGTTCATAATTTTGTATGGAAGAAGGAAATACGTTCTCTGTTCACAAAGCAGCTTCAGTATGTAGAATTATGTATTCTATGTAATGAAGAAACCATGTCACCAAATTCAGATATTGAAATAATTTTGCTAGCAAGGAACTCTGATGCCAGACTTTAAAAAGACTTTGGAATTTTAAAATAATGAATTACAGGGCGTATGGGTGGCTCAGTCGGTAAAGCATCTGACTCTTGATTTCTGCTCAGGTTATGATCTCAGTTTGTGGGATTGAGCCTTTCTTCCCCCTTGGACTCTGTGTCAGAACAAGATTTTAAATGGGAATGGAAATTCTCAGAAGGCAACTTCTTTTTTTCTTTAAAAAAAATTGTAGTTCTTGCATTTTAAAAACATTTATTTATTTTCAGAGCGCACATGCATGAGTGCACAATTGGGGGAAGGGCAGAAAGAGATGGGGGGAGAGAGAGAGAGACAGAGAGAATGAGAGAATCTCAAGCAGCCTCCTTGCTGGCAGCCAGGATTCAGGGCTTGATCTCACGAACTGTGAAGTCATGACTTGAGCCAAAACCAAGAGTTGGATGCTTAACGGACTAAGCCACCCTGGCACTCCTCTTGTACGTGTTTTATATGATGAACATTTTGTACAAGGTTTGTTTGCCAGCTTTAAAAAAAATACCCATTTGGTGTACTTTTCTTTAAATATTTCCATGTCTGGAGTGAAAACATGGTATTTTTATTAGTGTTAACTAATATAATAATACCGATAAATTGTGGGTATATAGAATGTTAGTAGAGGACTTCTGCATAGGATCTGAGAAATCAATAATAGAGGTGGAGAAGGAGTTGGGGAGAATCCAAAGTGAGACAAAATCCTTAACCTCTTTTCATTCATTTCTTCCCTTTCATCTAGTTCTCTTTGGCACAGCTTCAGCCACCTAGCTTTATATTTCACAGGATGTTAATCCAATTAAAACAATTCACAAACAACTTTTAAAGGCTAAATACTGTGAGTTCCTGTTTTGGACACATGTACAGTGGAGTAGGAAAGATAGATACATACCTAAGTATTACATAATTTTCTGAAATATTCTAAAAATGAGTTTTACAGGGCCTGCACTGGGAAAAATGGTAATTTTAACATGAACAATATAAGACCTTGTGATTCTGAGAGTCTTTAATTGTTAAGAGATATGTAGAATAATTTCCTTTAGGAGGAAGTTATTCTTTGCCCATTATGAGCAACCTTCCCACCTCCTCACCTCCTTCTTTTCCTCCTCTCCCCACTTTTCTTCCTCATGTAAAACAAGAACAGCAAAACTCCCAACTAGTCAGAATTACAGTGTGTGTATGTATGTGTGTGTATATATGTATGCATACATATATATGTGTGTATATATACATATATACATATATGTGTGTGTGTACAATATATATAAAGATTATTTATTTTGAGAGAGAGAGAGAACACAAGCCGGGTAGCAGCAGAGGGAGAGAAAGAGAGAGAGAATCCCTCTCACAAACCATGAGATCATGACCTGAGCCAAAAACAAGAGTCAGAGTCAAACAGTTAATCAACTGAGCCACCTAGGCACCCGTATACAAGTTTATATTATTTCCCTCTTCTCTCTCCCTTGCACATAATGATTGAAACCTTACTAAGAGACGGCACTGGAGAATCTGAAGGGATGAGGATGTAGAAGATGATTACACTTTACATTTGTAATAGGGCTTTCATTTGATTCTCACGTTAATCCCATGAGGAGGCATATAGTATTACAGCATTCAGTACCTTGTCTAGGGGATCCCACAGATGGAGACTAGATAGCACACAGGTATGCAAACTTCCACTTGTATTACTTTCACTCTTCATTAAGTCTGCATAGGGATGCAGTGCGCTAAGTTCCAGCCTTTACTTTCTGAATTGTTGTAGGTTGTAATGTGGTAAATCTAAGAAACCCCTGCATTCGCAGTAAAACCTAAGTTTTGATCATCATTTTTCCTCTCACTTGGTTAATATTTTTTGTTTTTCATGATTGTTTATCTTATTTGTGAAATAAGGTAGTTGAATTAGGTGATACTCATCTCTCTTCCCATTTTAGTCAATATTAATTTAAAAAATTGCAGATGCCTTATCTCACATTAGAGTTCACTTGATGTTATATACAATATTTGGTTTGTAAATTAGTATGTATACTTGAGCAAATGCCTTCCCTCACTAGGCTATTAATTAATGTTTTATATATATATATGTTTACATATATATGTATATATATATTTGTTTATATGTGTGTATATATGTTTATATATATGTATATATGTATGTATATATGTATACACCCACACACATATATTTTTCTTTTTAAAGAGAAAGAGAGCAAGCTTGCATGCAAGTTGGGGAGGGGCAGAGAGAGAGAGGGTGAGAGAGACTCTCAAGCAGGCTCCTTGCTAAACACGGAGGGCTCAATTTGACGACCCTGGGATCATGACCTGAGCTGAAACCCAAGAGTTGGCCGCTCAGACTGAGCCACCCAGGCGGCCTTATTTTATTTTTAATTGTGGTAAAATACACATGTAAAATTTACATCTTAACTATTTGTAATTGTACAGTTCAGTAGTGTTAAGGACCTACACATTGTTATACAACCAATCTTCAGAACTCTTTTCGTCTTGCAAAACTTAAATTGTATCATTAGTTTATTTTTTACTCCTGAATCTACTCATTTAACTATTGTGAAAACTACCAAAGTGAGCTTTTCTTTAGCAAATATAAAAAACTCAAGTTCTACGTCATGTTCAGGTTTGATGTTGGAAACCACTTTGACTCTTAGAAAGACATTTTTCTTTTCTTAGCCCTTCATAAACAAATCATTTCATTTACTTTTGAATTTTCATTGATTAAATTTCCATTCAGCAGAATTCTGTGCCAAGTATATAGTGTTAAGCACTGAGGAAACAAATCTGAATACAATCTCACTGAATTTGCTCTCTAGGATCTTATAGTCTAGTAAAAGAAACAGACTGGTAAATATATAATTGCAGCACCAGTCATATAATAGAGGTATAAATTGAAGGTGGTAGTGGCATAGATGGGGGATTCATGGAGACATCATGTCTGGAGGATGAGTAAAAATTTGGCCAGAGACAAATATATGAAAAGCATGAAGAAGTAAAATGGCATAGTAGGTTTAGAGATGATAAAAGTGTTAGTATGTGAAGCATGTACAACATATTTTGGGGAATGAGGAAAAGGCTTCCGTGAGTTAGGAATCTGACCCTGAATGATGTAAAGATCTCATCAAAGTTTTTAATTTTTTGATTTTTTTGTAGTTTATTTAAGTAATCTCTTTACCCTACGTGGGGCTCAAACTCAAGACCCCGAGATCAAGAATCACATGTTCTTCTGACTGAGCCAGTCAGGCACCCCTCTCATCAAGTTTTTTAAGCAGGAGAATGTTCAGGTGCATTTTTTGGCATGATACCTGGAGGCTAGGAGGAGGCAGACTATGGAAAGGGATATTAGTAGAAGGAAGACAAGTTAGGGAGCTTTCAATGATTTTCATGAAATATTAAGCAGCTAATATTTAGTATATATTGTTTTGGACTTGGGAAAGAAAGATAGCAATAAAGAAAAAAATCCTTTACCCAATGGAGCTTACGTTTTCTTTAGAGAAAAAGATGATAAACATGAAAAACAAATGTGATCAATGCTGATAGAAAGGAAGGTGGGTTATCCTATGGGTGTGGGAAGGGTATTTCCATCTTAAGTAGGGTATGTTAGGGAAACATTCAACTGAAAAAGGAACATTTGAACAAAGCCCTAGAATGAACAATCCAGGCCCAGTACATCTGGGAGAAAAGCATTCTAGATAAAGGGAACAGAAGGTGGAGAAAGCCTAGAACTAGGAATGAGCCTAGTGTAATTAAGGAAAAAAGGGGGCAGTGTGGCTAGAGAAAAGAATGAGCAAGGGGAAGAGAAGTAAGAGATGAAGTTGGATGGGCAAGGGTGACTGTGTAGGGCCTTGGAAGGCCATATTAGGGAACTTGGATTTCACTCTGAGTGGTATGGGAGCCACTGGAGGATTTGAACAGAGGAGGTGCAAGGTGATGCTATAGTAAAAGAATGGTAAAAAGGAAGTTGCTTGAAGTAATATAAGTGACAAGTGATGATGGTTTAGGCCAAGGAGGTGAAAATGGTTGGATTTTGGATATGGTTTGAAGATAGAACCAATAGGATTTGCTGATGGGTGTGGAGCATGAAAAAAGGGAATGAATCAAAGCCACTGTAAAAATCTAGAAATTGGGTAACGAGGACCTAATCAAAAGCATTGACAGTAAGAAGGCAGACAAAAGTGAAAATTCATGGGATATTTCTTAGCATTGATAGAACTGGAGGTAAAGATCTGAGAGTTTTTAACAAAGATGTTAGTCTAGATGCTGAGATCACCCAGCTATGTGTAGTAGACCATGAAGAAGACAGGTTTTCTGGAAGCCAAGGGAGGAGAACGTTTCAAGGAAGGGGTGATCACAGAGCAGGTAAAGGAAAGGGTTGAAAACTGGTCACAGGATATACTAAATTAGGACTTTTAAAAACATGAATGAAACAGTACTGCAGGGCTTGCAAATAGCTGGCCTTCAGACCAAATATCTTGTTGTTTGCCTGACAGGATGTTTAACAATACTTGTGCTTGAATGCCACTAGACTTGTGGTCTTCATCCTTCACAATCTTTTCACTGATCCTTTCTTTGCATATTCAGCACCTAAGGTCTGCTTATGAAGTGACTTGCTGACCACTTATGCATTTGAGTTTGTGACCTTTTGTTATGCGATGAAGTCAAGTGTTCACCTGGACAGACAAGTGATCTGACTTCCAAAAAAATCTCAGAGAGATGGGTGACCTTGAATTCACCAAGTCAAGCCTCCGGCCAGTCTAGGGCTGTCAGAATATATTTTGTGCATCGATGCCCCCAGTGGTCTTGCTTTAATCTCTCAGATTCAGAAACTGATCAGTCTCAGGGCTGATCAGACTTGGGGATGTTAATTCATGCTAAAAAATAATAACAGTGGTTAACATTTTTAAAACTTTTTTTTTTTTAAGTTTATTTCTTTTTGAGAGAGAGCAAAAGCAGGGGAGGGACACAGAGAGAGGATGACACAGAATCTGAAGCAGGCTTCAGGCTCTGAGCTGTCAGCACAGAACCTGATGTGGGACTCCAGCTTACGAACCACGAGATCATCACTTGAGCCAAAGTTGGACACTTAACCAACTGAGCCAGTCATGCGTCCCAACAGTGGCTAACATTTTTATGGTGCTTACTATGTGCCAGGTTCTGTTTTAAGTGCTTTCCATGAATTACTTCATTTAATCTTCACAATAACCCTATATAACAGCCCTCGTTTTACAAATGAAGAGAGATTGATGAATTTCCCAAGGTCACAGAGTAAATCAGTGGGAACTCAAGTAATCTGATTGTAGAGCTTACACTTTTATTTGAGGATAGACATCTCTATCACAAGAGAATGTGTATGTGTATATCAGAATACCAATTTAGTCATGTAAAATGAGGATAAGATGTTTTCACCAGGGAGGGTATTCTCTCCATATAGGCTACTATATGGAAAACCAAATTATCAAAAGTTGCTTAATGAACAGGAGTATGGGATGAGAATGAAGGAGTTGATTGTAAATGACTGCAATTTTAAATGGCATCAGGCTCTAATAAAGTTCGTAATATATCTGCCAAGCAGTTACTTGCATCTGTCAGCTTTACAGGATATCCTCTTTCCTGAGCAGTGCTTACATGGGCACTGGCCACATTTGTGTCTTCACCTTTCCTTTTTCAACATTTCTATTGTTAAACAGCCCTCCTTTCTGATAGGTACATTTCTTCTCGTTGCATGTTAATGTCTTAAATTTAGTCATCTTTTACTTGGTCCTGTGTGTCTGACTTCTTCATCTCTGTTTTGGTTCATCTTCTTTTCATTTTATGGTTGAACTTTCTGAGGTCATTCCTATTTCTTGTATCTTTTTTGAAGTGTTTGGTTCCTGGGAGATACTACTTGACTGCTGATGCCATGTACCAACCCAGATAGTAGTTACTGGATGACCTTAGCAAAAGCAGTTTTAGCAGATTATTACTACTCTTGGCAAAGAGCAACGTTTCTCTATTGTAAAATGATTTTGTATTTGTTTTCTTTTGCTTTACTTTTTTAATGTGAGTTCATGGCTTAACATTACTAATTTGAATGAACTTTTTATTTTTTATTATTTTTTTTTCAACGTTTATTTATTTTTGGGACAGAGAGAGACAGAGCATGAACAGGGGAGGGGCAGAGAGAGAGGGAGACACAGAATCGGAAACAGGCTCCAGGCTCTGAGCCATCAGCCCAGAGCCCGATGCGGGGCTCGAACTCACAGACCGTGAGATCGTGACCTGGCTGAAGTCGGACGCTTAACCGACTGCGCCACCCAGGCGCCCCTTGAATGAACTTTTTAAAAAGTAATTATTTTTGAGACAGAGAGCAAGTGAGTGTGAGCTGGAGAGGGGCAGAGAGAGAGAGAGATGGGGATCCAAGCAGGCTCTGCCTGTCAGCACAGAGCCTGACACGGGCTTTGAACTCACGAATTGTGAGATCATGACCTGAGCTGAAGTCCAACACTCAACCAGCTGAGCCACCCAGGAGCCCCCAAATGAACTTTTTTATTACTTCAACTTTCATAAATCATACCCACATTTTTGAATGGCAAGTAACCAAAGCAAGTCCCAAGAAGTGTTTAAAGGGAATCCTAAGTTAATTATCATTAAAAGGATAAAACCATGTAAAAATCAACAACAATCTATTTATAAAATTGATAGAAAAGGGGCACCTTGGTGGCTCAGTTGACTGAGCATCCGACTTTGGCTCAGGTCATTACCTCACATTGCAGTCCGTGGGTTCGAGTCCTGCATCAGTTTCTGTGCTGATGGTTCAAAGCCTGGAGCTTGCTTTGGATTGTGTGTCTCCCTCTTTCTCTGCCCCTACCCCATTCACGCTCTGTGTGTCTGTCTCTCTCTCTCAAAAATGAATAAACATTAAAAAAAAAAGGTAGAAAAAAAGAACCTAGATTTAGAACTCATGATACTTAATATTTTACATATATTGCTATTTCTAATCCACATGCTTTAATTCATTTGATCCACATAGAAAGAACAGATATTATTATCTTCATTTTGTAGTTTAGGAAACAGGTTAAGAGGGTAAATAACTTGTCCAAGGTGATGAAGCAGCTGAGCGAGAACCAGTCTATGTCTTGCTGCATTCGGTTTCGAACTCTCTGCCTTGCTGCCATTGCCTCTTAATGGTGGTAAATCTTACTGCATTTACTGATGCTGGATTGGGATATTGGATCCTTAAAAGGGCTTGGGTTTTGTTTTTTTCTTCTTTTAGATATTACTTGATCATGGCAATTTGAGCCTACTTTACTACAAATTCATTTTCTATGACAAAGAGTTTTTCTAAATCCTAAAACATTAAGAATGGAATGTATAAAGAATGTTAATTTTCTCACATATTTTTAAAAGAGTATGAAATCAGTTCAATCTTAGTAACTGTGCACATTTTTAGCTGTAGGAAACAAGAATTCTTCTATTGTATATGCATTTTAACCTTTTAAGACAATTTATTGAAAATGCATTGAGGGGTGCCAGGGTGGTTCAGTTGGTTAAGCATATGACTCTTGATCTATGCTCAGGCCATGATCTCACCACAGTTCATGAGATGGAGCCCCAAGTCGGGCTCTGTACTGACAGCCCGGAGCCCGCTTTGGGATTCTCTGTCTTCCCCTCTCTCTCTGCCCTTCCCCCACTCACATGCGCACACACTCTCTCTCTCAAAATAAATAAAATTTAAAAGAAAAAAAGAAAATGCATAGAGATCAGAAGAGCCAATACCTCTTTTGCTTGAATTTTCTTTGATGACTGACAGTTGACAATAAAATGTTAGATCACTGGTTCTTGTGTCTGGGCTTTGAATTTTTCATGAAGTCTGTTCTTTGGCCCATAAAGGAGCTTGTGGGTTGGTTTATTTTCTATATCCTTGGGATACATAGGAGCCTATTTAAAAAATGTTTTATGTAAGCAAATGAAAATAGAAGTGAATAATGCATTTATGTAAGAAATACCTACATAGTTTGGCTGTATATATATATTGTAGCAAATATATATATATTTTTGGAATACCAGATATCCAAGTATGAAAACCAATGTTTGACCAAAGCTCAGACTAAAGTTAATATCCCCACCATAGATTAAATTTCTGGAATATGTAAATAATTCTGAAATATTATCCCTCAAATTATTATTAGAAATTTTAGTGGTCTAGTTGTTGTTTTTTCTCCCTTAAGTTTAGTTATTTACTTTGAGAGCGCAAGTGAGCTGGGGAGGGCAGAGAGAGAGAATCCCAATCAGGCTTCACACTGCCAGCCCTCAGCCTGACTTGAACTCATGAACTGTGGTGAGATCATGACATGAGCCCAGATCAAGAGTCTGATGATTAACCAACTAAGCCACCCAGGGACTTCTGTTATACTCTTCTTAAAATCAATAGCTAACTTACCCTATCAATAATATTACTCAGGTTTTCTACTTGGCTATTAGAAAATTGTTAGTTTCTTTTGTACATAAAATGGTTTTCATAATCATTAATTACACATTTTTCTCTTACATTAATGTACATTTGTACTTCATCTCATTGATAAAATTTCAATATATAACACACACAAGAAGATTCTTGTTTTAAGCTCTACCTGTAATACCTTCTAAACCTGGAAAATGAAAATTCAGATACAATAGTAAATCCAGATGACATGGCCTTTTGTGCATGTATGTGACCTTGTTGCACTGATTAGATATAATAGTAACTAACTTAAGGATCATGTAATTTCCAGTCATGTCATATCCAGGGATCCAGAAATGGCTTGAAGCAGGCCAAGGCAGAATGGAGGAAACATGCTTTAGCTGGATACCTAGGCCAAAGACTAATTTTGGCATATCTTAAAAAAAAAATCTACTCCTACCACCCTCCCCAAAACCTGGAGCCTCATATAGGTAATCTCATATCAGTTAATTTGGCATATTTAAGATTTACAGACCGAGTAGGTGTTTTGGATATTACTGGGTTGTAGGCAGTTTTACCCAGTTCACTATAGATTCATGCAACAAGATGTTTTCAACTTTTGTTCTGATGACATGACACCTAGATTATTTTCTAGCTTTCAAATTCTAAGAGTGTTTTATTTGCTGAGATTTGTTTCTGTTGAGTTTCCAGCTTCTCCAGTCTATATTGGAGAGCCTAAGTCAGAAGGATAAATTGAAAGGGAATGAGACTAAATTAATTTTAGCTTAGTGAGATACCTGAGATAGTAAATGAAATTTTAAAAAGAATAATTTTGGGGGCGCTTGGATGGCTCAGTCGGTTGAGCGTCTGACTTTGGCTCAGGTCATGATATCACGACCTGTGAGTTTGAGCCCCACATGGGGCTCTGTGCTGACAGCTCAGAGCCTGGATCCTGCTTCGGATTCTGTGTCCTTCTCTCACTCTGCCCCTTTCTCCTTCATGCTCTGTCTCTCTCAAGAATAAATAAAACATTAAAAAAAAAAGAATAATTTTTAAAATGTAGTCTCAAAAAAACTTGTGACAAGTTAACACAGTTTTGTTTTATTCCCCTAATAGTTTGTCTCGCTTATGGCATAAAGTATGTTTGAGGAGTAATGTGGTTATCCTTCATGGTGTCAAACATACAAGCTCAAGGATATTTTTTAAAATTCTTCATTTCATAGATTAATATACAATAATACCTCTTTTATCTGGCATTGGATAGAGGCAGGGAATTTAGCATCAACAGATATTTGATTATCAGAAACTAATTTTATTAAAAATATTTTCAAAGGAACTCTTATATGGCATGCCTTCTTGTCATACTAACTAGACAGTTACTGATTTATCCTTTTCTTAGTTACTTTGGATCATCATGAACATCTAATGTCACCATAATCACTATGAACCTTAGGTATTATACTCCATTTTGTATTTCCTTGTTGTGTTCAGGAGACTTTGGAAATATGGGAGGCTTTTATACAGACTGTACCCAAGTGTTGCTTAATGATAGGATAAAGGAGAAATACCCTAAGGAACAGACTTCATATTTGGTCTACCACAGCTTCTTTTCTGCTTTTACTTGTTTGAGATAATTTTTCATTGTTATTTTCTGAAGAAAAATAAAGGAAATTTCCCCCTTGGAATCCATGCTTCTTGGGTTTATATCCTTTCCCAATTTCTATGAAAGTGCCTGTCATCTACCATACCCATTCTATTAAAAGGCATATATTTCATCGCTTCTCGGCCTTTTGGCTAAGATCAAGTGTAGTATCTGTTCTTATCAGTTTAAAAGGCATATATTTCAGGTAAATTAAAAGAGGAAAGGAAACTTCAGTTGAGGGCTACTCATCTCAATCCTTAAACAACTTTGTGATGGTAAATTAATTGATCCTATTTGCAGATGAGGTAACTCAATATTAGGGGGTAAAATAATTTGTTCAAGTTAGTATATAGGTTGTATATGACTGGGAGGCAGAATTTGAACCCATATCTTGCTGGCTCTAAAGCTTTTGTTCTTCTACCTTACTACAGTACCTTTTTAAGTAACCAGTTTTCACGTGTCACAAGTTTGATTATTCTTGTTTAGCACTCCTGCTTTAATTTCCAGGTTCAGGTGATCTCTCTTTGCCAGAATCCTGGGTCCTCATTAAATAAGGTGGTTTTGTTTGTTTGTTTGTTTGATTGATTGATTGATTGATTTGGGTGTGGGTCCTCTTTAATGTTAGGTGAAAATTGCTATTCTGGCAGCCAACCATCTCATTAGTATTCTACTCTATTTTCTGGATGTTGGTGCTTAGCCCCTTTTCGTTTTCATTGAACAGCAAACCCTAGTGATAACATAGCAATTTCCATTACTTCCAGCATTCCTTTCTTTTCTTTCCATCTTCTGACTTTGACATGGAGGCTTTCACCTTAAGTAAGCTATTGCCTAAACTACACCATTTTTCTTTTCCAAGTCCCAGAAGTGATCTTTAATCAAATTTAACAGTACTTTTCATCAGAAACCCTGGAGACTGGAAAGCAGTGGGATAATACATGTTTTTTTAAATTCTTACTGAAGTACAGTTGACAATAAAATATAATATTAGTTTCTGGTGTACAACATAGGGATTTAACAATTCTGTACATTACTCTGTGCTCCTCACAATAAGTGTCACCATCTGTCACCATAGAATGTTATTACACAACATTATTGACTATATTCCCTATGCCGTACTTTTCATCTCCGTAACTTATTTATTTTTTTAATTTTGTTAACATTTTAATTTATTTTTGAGAGAGAGAGACAGAGCCTGAGCGGGAGAGGGGCAGAGAGAGAGGGAGACACAGAATCAGAAGTAGGCTCCCGGCTCTGAGGTGTCAGCACAGAGCCCTATGTGGGGCTCAAACTCACAAACCATGAGATCGTGACCTGAGCCGAAGTTGGACGCTTAACTGACTGAGCCACCCAGGCGCCCCCGTGACTTATTTATTTTATAACTGGAAGTTTATACCTTTTAGTCCCCTTCATCTATTTTGCTCATTCCCCTACCCCCCTCTACTCTAGCACCCACCAGTTCTCTGTATTTATGAATCTGTTTCTGTTTTTTGTTTGCTTGTATGTTTGTTTAATTTTTTAGATTCCACATGTAAGTGAAATCCTATGGTATTTGTCTTTGACTTATTTCATTTAGCATAATATTCTCTATGTCTGTCTGTACATGTTGTCCCAAATGTCAAGATCTCATTCTCTTTTTATGGCTAATATTCCACGTCTTCTTTATCCATTCATCTACTGATGGACACTTAGGTTGCTTCCATATTTTGTGAATTTAAATAATGCCGCAATAAACATAGGGGTGCTTATACATTTTCAAGTTAGTGTTTTTATTTTCTTTGAATAAATACCCAGTAGTGGAATTACGGGACCATCCTCCATACTGTTTTCCACAGTGGATGCACCAATTTACATTCCAGCTAAACTACACTGGTACTTTATCAGCTTGTCTGGGACCCTGAAATGAACAGGGAACCCCATTTTCCAGCTCTGCATGATTTGATTCTTTTTACTTCTTTTTGAAATATATATATAATACAAAATTTGGACTAATTTTCTTTTTTTTTTTTAATTTTTTTTTTCAACGTTTATTTATTTTTGGGACAGAGAGAGACAGAGCATGAACGGGGGAGGGGCAGAGAGAGAGGGAGACACAGAATCGGAAACAGGCTCCAGGCTCTGAGCCATCAGCCCAGAGCCCGACGCGGGGCTCGAACTCACGGACCGCGAGATCGTGACCTGGCTGAAGTCGGAAGCTTAACCGACTGCGCCACCCAGGCGCCCCTGGACTAATTTTCTTTAAGCCCCTGAGAAAAATACTGTTTAAGAAAAAGAAAACCCTATAGCACCTTATAACTCCAAGTCCCATATTATCAGTTGAACTGATCTAGCCTGGTGGCTGCCATTTCCTTAACAAACATTAAAATAATTTCTGTGGAACTGAAGTAGTTATATTTACTTTTGCATGTCAGAAATGCAACTTTTAGACCTTAACAGTTTCTCTGTATCGTCTCTTAAAATACCACTTAAATGCATGTTGAAGTTTCTTTTCCTCAACATTTTATTGTGAAAAGTTTCAAACATGCAAAGATGTTGAAGTTTGTAGTAAACACCCTCATAGCCTACCTACTAGTTGGTGAGCTTCTTAAATAATCTTCTTTACATTAGCTGATATTAAGTGGTTTGGCTATTTGCAGTTTCCTCCTGTGACCAAATGTGTTAAGAACTATGGGTCTGGCAATCAGACTGTCTTGAATTTGGGCTCTAGCTCTGTCATTTACTAGCAGAATGAGTTAAGGTCTTTGTCCCTTCTCTTCACCTGTTTATTGGGGATAATTCAGAGTTAACATGAAAATGAAGCAAATGGATCAAAAATGTCTGCAGCATAGTAATTATTCAGTAATTGTTAACTATCATACTAGTTTGGTTTTTTTTTTTACTAACCTGATTCAAGATGTTATTTTACTTCAGAATTACTTGGTCATACACACATTTGCTGGAATTGAAGATAGTCTTAAGTAGTGAAAGAATTAGATAATAAAAAGGGTAGACTAAAAATTGCTGGAAAAAAATTTTTTTAATGTTTATTTATTTTGAGAGAGAGTGTGTGGGTAAATGTGAACAGGGGAGGGGAGGAGCAGAGAGGGAAAGAGAGAGAATCCCAAGCAGGCTCCACGGTCAGCACAGAGCCCTATGCAGGGCTCAATCCCAGGACCATGAGATCCCAACCTAAGCTGGCATCAAGAGTTGGATGCTTAAGTGACTGAGCCACCTAGACGCCCCCTGAAAACTATTTTTAAATTATTTGTTAAAGTCACATATCCATAATCCTCTGATGGCCCCCAGTTTTTTAAAGGTTCTGTTCCAGCAGTATTTTGGACTTTAAGGGAAAAATAACAAAGTTAACTTACCCTTTTTCTTAGAAGAGGAAAAGCTAAAATGGAATCATTTGCATTTTCTGTTTATTAATATCTAGATTTGAGAGATTAATTGCAGGACTACTGAGACAAGCTGGCACTACAGTGAATGGTGAATGTTAATGCTCTCTTTAAAGGATAGCCATTAGTTTTATTTATGTTCTCTATTGTTTTTGTTCTGTATTTTTTGATTTCTGTCCTTATATTTATTATTTTCATTCTTCTTTTGGGTTTGCCCATTTCTGAATTCTTGAGTTGAATGTATAGTTCATTTGTTTTTAACAACCTTTTCATTTCCTGAAAACTGTGTTTATTTTATTTTATTTTTTTATTTTTTTTTAAAGTTTATTTATTACTGAGAGAGAGAGAGACACAGAGCATGAGCAGGGGAGGGGCAGAGAGGGGGGTAGACACAGAATCTGAAGCAGGCTCCAGGCTCCGAGCTGTCAGCTGTCAGCACAGAGCCTGATGCAGGGGCTCAAATTCAAACTGTGAGATCATGACCTGAACCGAAGTTGGTCACTCAACCAACTGAGCCACCCAGGTGCCCCCTGAAAAATGTGTTTAAATAAAAGCATAGATCTTCTAAGGACTCCTTTTCTTCATTCAGGTCTTTTAATTAACAACTTAATGGTATACTCTGCACCAAATTTATACTGGGAGGTTTATCAGGAAGTTACATTGCTTGAATTCACGTCTCATTAATATGTTACTGATAAATTCATTACCTGAGTCAGATCATTATAATGCCTGCTTTGAAAATTTTGAGGCTGAAATGATGGGGATTATGTCTTCCTGTGATATAGAAGATTAACACATTATTCATTCACATCCTTACTACTTTTAAGGAAAATCTTGACCCCATTCAAAGGAATGACCTCAGGAATAATGAGGTGACATTTAAATATACAAATTATGGGAATGTTTGTAATATTAATGGAGGATTGCCTGAAGGATAATAGTTTGTTAATTTCTCAGTATTACTAATTTTCAGCTCATTTTTTCTGCCTCAGAACTGTTAGAGAATAAACATCCCCATCTGTGGTAAAATGTATGTATTTGGGTGGAGAGTGTCAAGTTATTAGATTCTCCAAATATATTCCATTCTTCTTTTGGATTCTTGCTTGATTTTTGCAGTGGCATCCTGTTTTCCTGCAACTGTTTTATTTCCCCTTTAGATCTGTTTTTTACTCCCAAAGCTATCTTTCAGAATGAAGATCTAATTATATCACCTTCTTTCCTGGAAACACTTCAGTGCTTTCTCATTTATATTAGAATAAACTCCAAATATGATCAAAGCTCTGCATGATCTAGAAGCAACCAGCCTAATTTTGAACCAACTTTCCCTTTTTCTTTATTATCCAGTGACATTGGCATTGTCTCAGTTTCTGTCTCAGTTCTACACAGAAATTTTGCTTATCTTATTATCTCTGTCTACCAGAGGTCCTTCCCCAACCCTTTATCTCTTAGGCTAACTCATCACCTCCATTCATTCATGACTTCCTCAGGGAAAGCCTTTCAGACTTCCCTGACAGATGACTTTCTCCTATTCTGTGCTCTCATAGCACTATTTACCTCCTCCATTTACTTGTATGGTTGTTATTTTATATATATTTGTGATTCTTTCATTGATGTCTATCTCCCCCATCACTAGATTAAATACTTCTTGAGAGAAGAAACCATGTCTCTTTCTGGTTTATCATTGTATCCCCCCTGAGAAGGTGGTGAATAAATACATGTTAAATGAACAAATGCCCCCCCCCTTTCTGTTGGGAGGACTAAAAATTCTTATATACATAAAGTTTTTGAGAATCCCTGCTCTAGATGTTGTGAATTTCATCCTTGGATTAAATCAGAATCTCAGAGGGGTTGGGTACCTGGCTGGCTCAGTCAGTAGAGCAAGCGACTCTTGGGTTGTGAGTTCAAGCCCCATGTTGGCTACAGAGATTACTTAAAAAATAAAATAAAATCTTTTAAAAAATAGGAACATCAGACAATTGCATACTTGAACAATATTACTTTGTTTCCTCATATAATTGCTTTTTTGCAATTGGATTTTGACTGCAAACCCTTGGTTCAAATTGGGGCATGCTGTAGGTGATAAACTATTGCACTGAAGATAGTGTCCATTGTGTGAAGTACTGACCATTGTACCAGCTAATAATGTCTTTATGAGCACTCAGGGGAGAAATTTTTCTGGTTTCACTCCTAGAAAAAAAAGATGCCTCTCTTGAGCAACTGGTCTATATTTGTCTTAGAAGCACTGTTGTCTTGGGGCACCTGGGTGGCTTATTCGGTTAAGCTCAGCTCACGTCATATCATCAAAGGTTCGTGAGTTTGAGCCCTGGATTGGGCTCTCTGCTGTCAGCCGCAGAGCCCGCTTCAGATCCTCTGTCTCCCTCTCTCTCTGCCCCTCCCCTGCTCTCTCTGTCTCTCAAAAGTAAAAAAATAAAACACTTAAAATTTTTTTTAAAAAGATGCACCATTTTCTTGTACCTAATTCTTGTTTCCTGAAGGTCAGAGCCAAATTTGAAGCTCACATCTAAAAATGAGTCAGATTTCTGGCATACCTCTGTGTAAACTAATCTTAGTCTTAGCTTCATCTTAATCTTTGGAATTTTAACATATTTTATATTTTGATCAATAAAAGTTTCTTTAAATAGCTTTCAAGGAATAATACAATTCACCTGAGGTTTTTTTTTAAGCTATGAATCTGCTTGCTGGGTGAGAAATGAGTTCACCCTGTCTCTCCATGCTGAAAGTGAAAAAGAGGGGAAAAGTATATTAGGAGGAATTCTAGGTTTTATGTTCTGATTGGGTCATTTAGGAACTAGAAATTCTTCCTTTTGATTTTGTTCTGCTGTCACAAAAGTATAGAGATTTCTTTATAAAGAGGTATGAGGTGGGATATGAGCGTATCTGTTAGGCTCAGAGATACAGAGTCAGCCCTTTTGTATGCACCTGCTAGGAATTTGGTGGAGTTTTATCTTAGCAGTACTGCCTTAGTCCTATCGGTATAGAACAGTATGCTACATATTCACTGCTGTATGGGTTATGATCTTTGGAGGAATTGTGATCAAAGGCTTTGGTATTTAGCCTGACTGAATATCAGAGTCCTTTTGTTTTCCTTCTGTTGCAAAATGAATTTTTGTACCATCTGATGAAATAACAGCTGTGCAGAAGCATGTATGACTCTGGAGACCAAGCATTGGAATTAGAAGACTGTCAGACAAGTAAGAATAGCCATGACTATTATAAGAAGTGACTGGAAATTACTTTAGAGTGACCAGAGATTCTCTCACTTTGATTAGGAGATCAGATCTTAAAATTCAGACTTCTGAGTCTACTTTTGATAATCAAGTTGTCTTATCTTTTATTTGAATATAGATAGGTCAGCTTTCCCTGTGATACTACTCCGTGGGCAGCAGGAAACATTAGCAGTAATTCATATTTTTTTCTTGGCTTACCAGCAAGAAATTTAGGACTATGCTGTTATCCACGACCACTTAGATCAATGACTTTAGTTTGTTGTAATTCTGGGGCTTTGCAGTATTATTTATCTTTATAGTCAATGTTAGTCACAAATTTTTGATAACATTTTCAAGTTACGTGACCTCTGTAGTTGAAAATAGAGCCCGAATGATTCTAGCATAAAAGGGAGTGTCTGGTTTTTTTTTTCCTCCAGATAAATCATTGTTCCTTCAGACACTCCCACAGAAGCATAGTCTTTTGAAGGAGATGGGAAGGAAATATCTGAAATCGTCTAATTATTATATTTTTATATACAGTTATCTGTATATATAAGTTAGATTTTGATGAGGCAAATATGAATAAGGATGTTGTTGATTCAGAAAATAAAGATTAAAAGGGTCACATATGTAAAACCATAAGAGGAATTGCTCAAAAGTGAGTAAGAAAGGGATTCTTAGTTGTCTCTGGGATAGAGATAACTTACATAGAGTTAAGCAGAATTTGGAAGGATTGTCATAAGACTATGCAGGATCTTAGGCTAACTAGAATTTAAAATTTTGCCCATAAATTTGTGCAAAATCTCATTCTGGAAGGAATTTGTATTTGAGTTGAGGCTTTGACAAATTCTAAGGTTGGTCAAGTAATGAAACTTGCCATGGCTATAGACAGTCAAAAAGGGATAAGCTGAGTTTCTGCAAACCAAATACATTCCACAGGCTGTAAGAACCTGTTAGATAGAGGATAAAGATAAAAACACTTCAAATGTTGTAGATATCCATCAGATTTTACCACGGTAGTTTGTAAAGAGAAACTTTTTTTCTGAAACAATTAAGATGAGTCATCTAGGATACAAACGTTCAAGGTCCAGTTTGGGGATAACCATAAAATCGTAAAAACTCAGGTGAGGTAACTCTTCCGTGGCCCTGGTATGACCAGACAGTATTTTCCTTGAGAAGAAATATCTAGTTTGGGAAGTATAAGGTAGGGAGTTAGGTCAAGGCTTTGTCAAGAGGATCATATGTAAGCTATATAGTTGAGGGAAAAGATCAGAGTAGGCATGGGCAAGCCTATAGCCAAGCAAGTTTTCTGTTAAGCACGCTGACAAATTCAGCCAGTAAATTTCAGTTTATTACTTACATAGACAACAGATCACCATGGTGTCAGCTTCTCTTGTCCATTGTCTCACTGGGTAACACTGAAACCAGATAATCACAGGCAACATGAGTGGTAGGATACCCTGTGTCTGAGGAACGGTGGCCAGACAGAAGAGTTTAGGGCAGTGGGTGAGAGAGCTTTGTAGCAGCACCTGCCACGACTGCATATATTTCCATAGTCTGGAATATCATGAGGCATTCTGCCAGAGCTTAGGTCAGCCTGTGGTTAAGCCTGCCTATGTGGAGACATGTAAGGTTGGCAGGGTATGAGTACAGAGCAGTTCTTCTACATTATCCTTGGTGAAGGAGAAATGACAAGGTGAATTAGAACAAAAGCACAAAAAGAAGTATTACAAGCAATAGTTTCAAGTAGGTTGGAAATTTATGTTCTATTGGTCTTGGGATAAGCAGCCTACTTCTATAAAGTCATCTGCTTCTGGAATGTAAAGACATCCTGGACATCCTGACAGTCACTTGGTACCTTCTGAGAAATACCTTTTTTCTGGTGATAATACCAGCTTATCTCAGGAAGCTTGTATTTATGAGTAATATCTTTTAATATCATCCATCAGGAGTATGTGTATAGTCTTTTATTGAGGCTTTTGTGTTTCTTCCAGAAGACTCAGTTTCTGATCTGTAGCTTGTAACAGGAGCCTTTAGGCAAGCATAAAGAAAAAGCAGAAACTACCTGTGGAGGTAAGACTGGTTCAGATTAAGTTGTTTTAATAGCAACAGTATCAGAAAGGAGAAAAGTAGAATCCTTTATGAAGCAAATCGATTTATAAGGATTTAGTGAATAATTTACCTCAGAATAAGAACATATCATTGGCATTGACCAGTTTCAGGGTTTTAAATTTATACCAGTGTATTATGATTTTCTCTAGTTGTCTGCAATCTAGGTAGTTAAATCTAGAGATAAAATATTTTAAAACTTGTTTTTAAAATAATAGCTTTATTGAGATAAAATTCACCTTTTTAAAGTATATGATTCACTGGTTTTTAGGATATTCAGAGTTGTGCAGTCATACGACTATCTAATTTTAGAACTTAAAAAAAAATTTCTGGAACATTTTCATCACTCCGAAAAGAAAAACCCCATGACCGCTGACAATCACTCCTCATTCCTTCCTCCAAACTACCTGGCAATCCCTAATCTACTTTCTGTCTCTATGGATTTGTGCCTAAGAGATAAATTCGTTTAAAAATAATTTTGTTTGTTAACTGAACAATTATTTACATATCCATAAACATGAATATGTCTCTTCCTAAAAAGGACATAACCACTCTATTATTTTACATTAATAAAAAGTCATCCATTGTAGAATTGACCTAGGTAGGAGTTTCTCTTTTTGACTTATTAATTTTTGAAAAGTATCTTGGGTTTAGTAAATAAAACAGCTTTCATAATGTCATTGAGCTAATTCAAGATCTAGAGAATGCCAAGCACTCTTAACTATATCTACTATCTCTTCCATTTTTGATTCACAGAACTAGATTAGTATCTGATACATTAGTAAGTGCTCAATCAAGAAAGCTTTGTTTTGTTTTGGTGACAGAACTGGAATTAGAATCCGGCTGTTTTCCCATGAAGTTACCTCTTCCCATTACACCACACATGCTTTCCATTGTGTCCAAAGCTTATTTTTGTAAAACATTTGTAAACAGTTCATAGATGTGGGGATCAGTGTTCTTTATGTCCTTTTTCTATCCTATTTTTTGGAAGCATATAGGAATTCACAAGTTTAAATTTGTTATTGTGTGAATGCTGGCTAAGGAGAAGAAAGAAAAGTAAAATACCTTTCAGTGTTTTTTGTCTAATGATAGATATAAATACCCCATATTTCACAGTTAAAGAATTTATGTAAAGTAGATCATAAATTCATATGCAGCATTTTTAGCTTGAATACTGAGGTACTTAAATAGCTCTAGTCAAAATGTTAAGCATGAATTAGTGATTTTAAGATATAAAATGATTTATGCTTTAAGGAGCCCAATTTGGAGGAGAAGGATGGTAAAAGAAAGGATGAATGCCCATAGATTTTCTTGGTGCTGTTCAAATTTGATTATGGTATAAATATAGGCAGTATTCAATTTTTTTTTAATTTTTTTTTTCAACGTTTATTTATTTTTGGGACAGAGAGAGACAGAGCATGAACGGGGGAGGGGCAGAGAGAGGGAGACACACAATCGGAAACAGGCTCCAGGCTCTGAGCCATCAGCCCAGAGCCCGACGCGGGGCTCGAACTCACGGACCACGAGATTGTAACCTGGCTGAAGTCGGACGCTTAACCGACTGCGCCACCCAGGCGCCCCAGTATTCAATTTTTAAATGTACAACTTGATGACTTTTACACATTGATCACCACACAGATCAGTATACCGAATATTTCAACACCCCAGAAGGTTCTTTAGTACCCTTTTTTTTTTTTTGGTAGTTACAACCCTCCAAGAGGTAATCATAATTTTGGCTTCTGTCACCATAGGTTAGTTTTGCCTTTTCTTGAAATATGTATATAAATGGAATCAAACAGTACTGTCTTGTATCTGGCTTCTTTTACTCATAATTGTGTCTATAAGATTCATCCATATTGTGTATAGTAGTGGTGAATTTGTTTTGCTTTATAGTATTACATTATATAAATAAAGCACAGTGTATTTATCCATTTACTGTTGGGTTTTTTTTTTTTTACAATTTTTTAACAGTTTTTTACTAATGTGATTAAAGCTGCTAAGAACAGAACATTCTGTGCTTATCTTTTCGTCAATATATGCACTCATTTTTCTTGGGCCTTAAGGTTTTATAGTGTTATAAAAGTTTAGAACTTTTTTTGTTAAAATAGAATGCCAAGCCTGCCTCACAAGAAAATTTCAAGTCTGCTTAAATGAATATATACCTTTTTAATTTTATGATAGAAACTGAGGAAAAATAACATGGACTTCACAGCCAATTTTGAGTGGTATCATGTGCCTGTTCTGTAATGCAAGGGTTATGGATATTATACATTCATTCCTTCAGTGAACAGCAGGGAACCATGCTATGTGTTAGAGATACAGCTATGAAAGACACGGTCATAGTTTACTTTCCCCAACCAATATGTTCAGGTCATTTGAACATAATGTATAGAGCACAGAGATAAAGAAGTGAGAATTATTAGGGGAGTACTTAGGGTGAAGCATCTCACCTAAACCTGGGTAGTCAGTGGAAGCATCTCAGAGAAAATGACATCTGAACTGGGTCCTATAGAATGAACTGGACTTAGCCAGGTGTAGGGGTGGGAGTTGGCGTTGAGAACAGCAGTGCAATGAGAGCTTTTAAGGCAATGTTTAAAGCTAGAGACACAAGAAATTGAAAGTAGTTGGGAAAGCAGGGACACAATTATAAAGGGGTTTTTGGCAATATCAGGTTTTGACATCATTCTTAGGTCAGAAGGGAATCATTGGTACTGTCTTTATTATGGAAAACTTCAAACACATACAAAGAGAATAGTAAAACGAATCCTACACATCCCACAATTTGAGCAATTACCAACTCATGACGAATCTTGTTGATACCACTTTTCCCCTCCCCCAGTGAATAGTTCTGAAGCACATTTGAGACATCATATCATCATTGAAGATTTCGAGCAGGATAGTACATGGTCAGTTTTGCATTTTAGAAATCACATATCCCTAGTAACTTTAAAGTATATTTACAATGCGTACACCATAGTTAGTTGCTTCTCATTTGCTTCCGTTATATAGACATTTGTCTTTCTGCACCACCATGTACTATTTATAGCAGTTTGCATTTTTTCAAACTGTATGGAAGCAAGATTAAATGCTAAACTTATTTTTTTAAGTTTATTTGAGAGAGAAAGAGAGAGCTTGCACATACTCATGGAGAAGGGGCAGAGAAAGAGGGAGAGAGGGAATTCCAAGCAGGCTCCACTCTTGTCAACAAAGAGCCAGACATGGGGCTCAGTCCCATGAACCATGAGATCACAACCTGAGCCGAAATCAAGAGTCAAGACGCTCAACTGACTGAGTCACCCAGGCACCCCTAAACTTATTTTACATATTTATCTTCTTATGAGGATCATTGTTTAATTTGCCTTTAAAGATACTGAATATTTTTGGCTTGTATAACTATAAAAATGTCATAAACAATATAAAAGTTTGTTTTAGTTCAGTTTCCATGATAGCAAAGATACTGGTATTTGGAAAGTAGAATTCAATTTATGGTTTTACTACAAATATTTTTTTACAGATTCAGATTTAATTTATGATTTATAATTTAATTTATGATTCTTCTGTGGCTCAGGTTTTGCTATTTATCTACCTATTGAAATCTGTTTCTTTTTGAAGTTTACTTTGATGGTGAAAATTAATATAGGTTGCTTTCATTTTAAAACTATTTATAGTTGTTTACACACCACTAAGTTAAAAATTCCTTCCTGTAGTAAGATGTTTACTTCCGAAGTATTTTAGTTTAACCTTTGGTTTAGTAGATGGTAAACTACCAGCACCGCATTCATGCATTTATTCATTCATTTGGTGAAAGTCAGTGATCTTAATCCAAATCACAGGTTGGCAAATATTTGTTGCTGAAACTGGTTCTTAGATTTTTGGAAGGTTGTTCCAAAAGAAAGGGAGAATTCACAACAGAAACCATATGTGGCCTGCAGGCCTTACAGAAAAAATTTGCCACCCATGGTCTAAATGAATATAACTCAGATTACTGGATGTGCTTATTTTTCTTTTGGAAGCGTTGAAGATTCATTTTCAAATTGACATTTAAAATAAAAATTTAATTGTCTTCTACAGAGAAGATGGTGAATTAGAAGATGGTGAAATAGATGATGCAGGATTTGAAGAAGAAACACAAGAACAGGAAGCAAAAGAGGATGAGAAGCAGAAAAACTGAGAAAGCCTATAGAAAATCAAGGAAAAAAACACAAGAAAGAAAGAGAGAAGAAAAAATCCAAAAGGAGAAAACGTGAAAAACATAAGGTTAGTTGAAATCTACTTTTAATTCTTTTAGTAAATTTTTGTGAAATATAAAATACTGGAAATTAGAAAGTATAAATCATTGCTTATTTTTTTATTAAAAAAATTTTTTTTGATGTTTATTTTTGAGAGAGAGCATGAGTGGGGGAGGGGCAGAGAGAGAGGGAGACACAGAATGTGAAGCAGGCTCCAGGCTCTGAGCTGTCAGCACAGAGCCCGACGTGGGGCTTGAACCCACCAACCATGAGATCATGACCTGAGCCAAAGTCGGATGCTTAACTGACTGAGCCACCCAGGTGCCCCAATCATTGCTTATTTTATTATAAAACTTATTGATTACTTTTATTTATGTGAGTAATACATTTTCTAAACACAAAGATTATATGAATTATCTCAAAGATTTAAAAATTAATCAAGGTAACTTTTAATGCAAGTTAAAATAAATCTTTTTAACTGATGATAAAAGGTTAAGAAAGTTTTATTCTCTACAGATCTAAATTAGCAGCATTGGCATTGCCATCCATTTATTTATTTATTCATTCATATGTATTATTGTGTGCTTGCTATGGAAATCTCTGTGCTCTGTGTTAGAGTTACAGTAATGAGTGAAACAGTCTCTAACAGATTACATTAAAAGTGGAAGGAGAAGGCAATAAACAAATGAAAATATGATCAAGAAAAAAGAGTAGGGTGCTGGATAGAAAATAATGTAGTTTGGGATAGGAAAGAAAGGATATCTATGCTGATGAGAACTCAGGGAAAAGTTGGCAGCTGTAGTGGGGTAGCTTTTGAAATTCCCCCCATAAAACAGAGCAATAACGATAGCAAAATCTGGGGCACCTGGGTGGCTCAGTCGGTTAAACATCCAATTCTTGATTTTGGCTCAAGTCATTATCATGGCTTGTGAGATCAAGCCCTGCACTGGGCTCTGTGCTGGTAGTGTGGAGCCTGATTGGGATTCTCTCTGTCTCTCTCTCTGTCTCTGTCTCTCTCTTTCTGTCTCTCTCTGCCCCTCCCCTGCTCACAAGTGCGATCTTGCTCTCTCTCTTTCTCTCTCAAAATAAATAAATAAACATTTAAAAAAATGAAAGAAACAAGTTACCCTACAAACCTTAAAAATACAAATGGTTAAGGCCAAACTACAGACAGCAACAAGACCAGTATATTAAATCAGCAACTTTGCATACTGAAGCAGAGGGAAGGTAATGCGACCTCTAGAAAACTAATTGCCATCTTACCTCAAATGGAGGGATCCCCTTGCCACTCAACATGAAAAGTCCATAGGCCAAACTGAGAACAGCAGCAGAAAGTGAGAGGGGGCTTTACTAGTTCCAATTCACATGTGAGTGTAAGGTGATCACATGAATTTCAATGATGCTTGAATGGTCTGGGCCTGATGAACTCCTATTACTGATCAACCAAATCCCTCTCTCGGACAGAATCCTATACTGAGAACATAACTGCTAGCAGTAGAATCTAAATTAAGAGGACAAGTATATTAGGACCAGGCAAGGAAAGAAATAGATTTAAAAAAATGAGGGAAAGAAGCAAGGGACGCATATCTCAGGGGATACATAGCCTATTTATTAATACTTCATGCAACAACAGAACAAATAACCCTAGAGAACAAGATAAAGCCATGATCACATTCCATGTAAGTTACTATTTAAAAAAAAGGGTGAATAATGGACAGAATATTCTTCCAAAAGAGAAAGAATTCCCACAAAACATATAAAATATTTAACCTAATTTACAAAATGATAAAAAAATTAAGAAAGCAATATAAAGCTATGATCAAACAGCATAAATACAATTTGGAGGACACATCCTTTGGTCATCTAGGCAAAAAAGACCAAGTCCCTTATTAGGAAAAGAAAATCAGATTAAAAAAAATTATTTATTTTAGAGAGAGAAAGCTCAAGCAGTTGAGGGGACAGAGAGAGAGAGAGAGAGAGAGAGAGAGAGAGAGAGAGAGAGAATCTTAAGCAGGCTCCATGCTCAGCGAGGAGCCCGACTTGATACCACGACCCTGGGATCATGACCTAAGCTGAAATCAAGAGTCAGATGCTCAACTGACTGAGCCACCCAGGTGCCCCTAAGAAAATCAGATTTATATAGAAATTTTTGATATCAGTATTTTATGCCAAAAGATGATGGAATGCCATATTAAATAAGAATTGGTTTCAAGAATTTTATATCCAGCTAAATACTGACCTCCAGATATATAGTCCTCAGAAAAACTATATATGGTAGAACTTAGGAAGTATTGTTATCATGAGCCTTCCTACAGACTCTACTAGAGAGCAAGTTTAGATAACCAAAATGACTAGTTGAAAGAGAGGGATCTATATACGTGCATATATTTCCTTATAAAATTAAGACTAAATGATGGACATAAGAGCAGTATATTATGTATCTGTACATTACAACTATAAAAAAATATCAGGAAAAGCAGAAGAGTATATGGCAAGAAGAATAAGGTTACTGATTGCCTTATAGTTATTAACAGAGAGTAAAAGGATGTTGCTTCAAATTATTATCCTGGGAATAAAAGAAAGGAGAAGAGGTTACTGCCAAACTTCAGTATTGGTCCTGTTGGTAAAGAAACAGTATGTGCACCTGGGTGGCACAGTTGGTTAAGCATCCAGCTCTTGATCTCGGCTTAGGTCATGATCTCACAGTTCCTGAGTTCTGGTCTGATGGCACAGAGTCTGCTTGGGATTCTGTCTATCCTTCTCTCTGCCCCTCCCCTGCGTGTGTGCTCGCTCTCTCTCAATACATAAATAAACTTAAAAAAAAAGAAACAGTATGCAAAGAAGGGACAGGAAGTAAGGTTATTGGAAAAAGACTGTATGAAAAAAATAATTGAGACAAAAATATAAACTTTTCTAAATACCCCAACAATGCAAAATCCAACTCTGTGTACAAGAAAAAGATTTTAAAAATGGGTAAAGACATGCGAGGCAAATGCAAAGAAAGAAGGCAGAAGTCATAATGTTGATATCTGAGATAGTCAAATTTAGGTCAAAAAGAATTGAAAGAAACAAAGAAGAACATTTTATGATGTTAAAGTTTATAACTCATAATGAAATATAAGTTGTTAATATTTTATATCCCCCCAAAAAGCAACTTCTGAAAAGCAGGAACTATGGGAGCTACAAGAAGAAATAGGAATATAGTAATAACAGGAGATACACCAATATGCCTTTCTTAGATCAATCAAGTGGATGAAAAGGTGGTAAGGATGTTAAAGAGAGATTATAAATAAGTTGTAAGCTCTGAATCCTGAGAACACATCATCCTCTCATTATATGGCCACATAGTATGCCTTACAAGCTCCAATTACTTTGATAGAGTGGAAATGTTACAAAGAGCAACATCAAACCACAATACAATAAAACTAGACATTACTAATAAAGTCAAAACAAATGCCTTTTTTACTTTATAATTCAAATACCTACTATAAATAGCTTGTGGAATATAGGGAAAACAGATTAAAACTGCAGAATTTCATGAAAATAATGAGAACTCTTGATATGTAAGTACTAGTGGAATATGTCTAAAGCAGTTATCAGGAGAAAATTATAGTATTATAGTATTAAAGGCTAGAAAAGTGGCAAATCAAAACAAAAGAAACAAAAAGAAGGACTTTTGATAAAGTTACAAGCAGAACTTAATGAATTAGAATGAAAAGTCAGTAGTTACGAAAAAAAGATCAACAATATATGTATAAATCTTCGGCCAGACTAATCTAGAAAAAAGGGGGGATTGCCTGGCTGGCTCAGTCGGTGGAGCATGCAACTCTTGATCTCAGAATCTGAGTTCAAGCCTCACATTGTGCATAGAGCCTTCCTAAGAAAAAAGAGAATGAAAAGAAAAAAGGGAAAAGCAAAACTAAAACTCACTCTGTTGAAGCTAAGAACTTTCAAAACTAACAAGTTTCATCTCCTTTTTAACAGCCTTTCATTTATCTATTTTCTTTGACAGATAGTTACTTTCAATATTTTGCTTTAAAATCATTTTCATTTCAAAAAATAAACTTTAAAAAATTTTTTTTTCAACGTTTTTATTTATTTTTGGGACAGACAGAGACAGAGCATGAGCGGGGGAGGGGCAGAGAGAGAGGGAGACACAGAATCGGAAACAGGCTCCAGGCTCTGAGCCATCAGCCCAGAGCCCGACGCGGGGCTCGAACTCACAGACCGTGAGATCGTGACCTGGCTGAAGTCGGACGCTTAACCGACTGCGCCACCCAGGCGCCCCTCAAAAAATAAACTTTTTAAAAAAAGTTTATTTTGTGAGAAAGAGCAAGGACGAGTTAGGGGGCAGAGAGAGGGAGAGAAAGAAGAGACAGAATCCCAAGCAGGCTCTGCACTGCCAGTGCAGAGCTCCATCTCACAAGCTGTGAGATCATGACCTGACCCAAAAAGAGTTGGACTCTTACCCAACTGAACTACCCAGGAACCCCTCAACATTGTGCTCAAAAATCATAACTAGGTCACTTAGTTCATTAGATAACATTTTCTACTTTGCATGTTATTGAATGCAGCTGTGTTGTTCAACTTTCTGCTGCTGCATAACAAGAATGTCCCTTTTTCCAGTTTTAATAAGCTATCTCTCACTTTCCTTTAAGTTGCCTCAAAGTCCAAAATTTTGCTAACAATCATTCAAGGCAGTTTATGTATTGTTATTGTTATTATTATCATTATTATTATTTTGTAATCTCTATCCCCTACGTGGGGCTCAAACTCATGACACAGAGGTCAAGAGTTGCCTACTCCAACTGAGCCAGCCAGGCACCGCTCATTCAAGGCAATTTAGACTTTTACTAAGGCTCTCCTTAAAGTCGTTCCAATATCCATCCACTGTGTGGTTGCAAATCCCTCCTGCCTTTAGATACTTGTTATGGAAGCACAGCATTTCCAGACACCAGTATCTTATTAGTTAACTATTGCTGAACAGCATATTACCCCAAACTTAGAAGTTTAAAAGAACAGAGATTTATCTCCCAGTTTTTGTCAGTCAGGAAACTGGATGCAGTTAAACCAGGTGATTCTGGCTCACCTTTTCTCATGAGGTTTCAGTCATTTCATGGCTGGCTCGACAGAGGTAGGATCCTGTTCCGTGGTCACTCACTTGGCTCTTGGCGGGCCTCATCAGTTCCTCACCATGTGGACTTCTCTACAGGCTGCCTCAGTGTCCTCATTGATGTCAGCTGGCTTCCCCAAGGCAGGTGACCAAGAGTGAGAGAGAACAAGAGAAAGCATCCAAGATGAAAATTATAGTCTTTTTTATGACATAATCTCAGAAGTGATACACCATCTTTTCTGATATATTGTACTTACTACCTATTTTTAATGTAGTCAAGTTGCTAATTTCAGGTAATAATTACTTATTACTATATATGAGCCACATGTATATATTTTTTGATAATAGTCTTCTTAAAGTCAATATGTTTTTTAGCCTCACTTTTTTGGAGTAGCCTGAAGAAACTTCTCCCTTAAGCAGAACCTTCTTTTCCCTGGTGGTTTTTCCTGAAGCACTGTCTTCGTCTGAGCTGTTTCTGTTTTTGTTTTTTTTTTAAGATTTTATTTTTAAGTATTTTCTATATTCAACGTGGAGCTTGAACTCACAACCCTGAGATTGAGAGTCACATGCTCCACCAACTGAGCCAGCCAGGTGCCCCTGAGTTTCTTCTTAATCAAGTTTTATCCCTTCTGCGATCTTCAACTGAAAGGTTTTCCTTGGAACTGGAGCTGACTTCTGCTAGTGACTTAGCAAACTTGGCTTTTAAATGGACACTAATTGGGGAACCTGGGTGGCTCAGTCGGTTTAAGCGTCCGAATTCGGCTCAGGTCATGATCTCGTGGTTCGCGGTTCAAGCCCCACGTCGGGCTCTGTGCTGACAGCTCGGAGCTTGGAGCCTGCTTCACCTTCTGTGTCTCCCTCTCTCTCTGCCCCTTCCCTGCTCATGTGTGTCTCAAAATAAATAAACATTAACAAAAAATTTTAAATGGGCAATAATTATTTCAAGCCCTAATTAACAATAGTAGGATAGTTAAGTTTGAAGGATTTCATAGCATAATTATGAAAAGATTGCTTCGTATCACCTATCAAATCAGCAAAAAACAGAAATAGCACTACCACAAAACAAAACCTGAAAACATTTAAGAACAAAGTGGAGGAAAAGTTTGTTTTTCTTAAAGAACCTTTAAGAATTAAAGGGTAAAGGATGGGCACTGGGTGGCTCAGTTGGTCTAATGTCCGACTTTGCTCAGGTCATGATCTCATGGCTTGTGAGTTCGAGCCCTGCATGGGGTTCTGTGCTGACAGCTGAGAGCCTGGAGCCTGCTTCGGATTATGTGTTCTTGGTCTCTTTCTGCTCCTCCCCTGCTCATGCTCTGTCTCGATCTCTCAAAACAAACATTAAAAAAAAAAAAAAAAAGCGTGGGGTAGAGGAAAACAGATCCTTCTATTGTAAAAGCATCCGAGTTCAATGTAGTTCACCTAATTTTACTGAGATCTTCACTGATAAGAACTTTTAAGAATTCTTTAAAAGAATGCTTAACCTGAGAAGATAATTACTTGACTACACGAGATTTGGTGACTTTTTTAAAGAAATGCACACATATTTAAAAGCTGACTCTTGATATCTGCTCATCATTATCAGTTCCCTTCTGGTTTCCATTTCACTTTGTTCAATTTTTGGGGGTGGATTTAGTTCATATTTATAGTTTGGAATGTTTTGGTATCTTTTAGTTTTAGGGTACTTACACAAAAGAGTAAGAATTCTAAAGCCATTTTAGGTAAAAATAAATCAATTCATACTCTACTCATGTTCTGTGTTCCTCTTTGAGGATCTAGTTTTATTCTTTAGAGATTAACTTTAAGATCACTTTAAGCATAGTGGAGCACAGGTCCTTGGATCACAGGGATGATGATGATAATGTTGCTCTTAAGTCCCTAAGAAGAGGGGAAGATACACTTTTCCTCAGAAAATTTTTAGAGAAGTTGGGGTGGTGGTGGCCTGTAGTAGAGCAAGGATTTTTTCAGTGAATACTTCAGAACCTACTAGGCTAATACTGTCATATGGTTGGCACTTCTGGCTGAAAAGTTAATAGTTACTAGTTACTAGTTAAATGTTCTTCCTTTTGCAAATGTAACATAATTGTGTTTTCCCTTTTAGCATTAATTCTCCGTCTAGTGATGATAGTTCAGACTACAGCCTCGATTCAGATGTTGAACATACAGAAAGTTCCCACAAAAAAAGAGCTGGTTTCTACAGGGATTATGACATTCCATTTTCTCAGGTATGCTTTTTAAAAATGTGGTTCAAATATACATAACATAAAATTTACGATTTTAACCATTTTTCAGGTATACAATCAGTAGCATTAAGTATATCACAATGTTGTACAACCATCACCACTATCCATTTCCAGAACTTTTCATCATCCCAAACAGAAGCTGTTACCATTAAATGAGAACATCTCACTTCCCCCTTTCCTCTACTTTCTGTCTTTATGAATTTGCCTACTTTGTAGGCATATAGGTGCAGTCATACTGTATATGTCTTTTTGTGTCCAACTTCAGTTATCATAATTAAAAAAATTTTTTTTATGTTCTTTATTTTTGATGAGAGTGAGACAGAGCAGGAGTGGGGGAGGGCAGAGAGAGGCAGACACAGAATCAGAGCAAGCTCCGGGCTCTGAGTTGTCAGTACAGAGCCCCGATGTGGGGTTCAAACCTCGAACTGTGAGAACATGGCCTAAGCCGAAGTCGGACGCCCAACTGACTGAGCCACCCAGGCACCCCATCATAATTTTTTAAAGGTTCATCTAGCATGTATCAGAATTTCATTTTTTAAGGCTGGATAATATACGATTGTATGGATATACCATATCTTGTTTGTTCCTCTGTTGATGGACACATGAATTTCTCCCACCTTTTGACTGTTGACTGTTGGACTGTATACCTAAGAGTGGGATTACTAGATCATATACTAATTCTATGTTTAATTTGCTGAGGAACCACCAAACTGTTTCCCAGAATGGCTGCACTGTTTAACATTTCCACCACAATGCATGGGATTTTCCAGTTTCTCCACATCCTTGCCAAACTCATTATTTTCTGGGTTTTCTGTTTTATTTTGTTTTGCTTTAGGTTTTCTTCTCCTCTTCTTTTTTTTTTTTTTTTTGTTGTTTGTTTTATAATAGCCATCTTAACACGTGTGAAGTGGCATTCTTTTTGTTGTTGTTGGTAGTTACTTTTTACTTCTTCTTCTTTTTTTTTTTTTTAATTTACATCCAAATTAGCATATAGTGCAACAATGATTTCAGGAGTAGATTCCTTAGTGCCCCTTACCCAGCCCATCGCCCCTCCCACAGCCCCTCCAGTAAGTCTCTTCTGTTTTGTCCCCCTCCCTGTTTTTATGTTCTTTTTGTTTCCCTTCTCTTATGTTCATCTGTTTTGTCTCTTAAAGTCCTCATATGAGTGAAGTCATATGATATTTGTCTTTCTCTGACTAATTTCACTTAGCATAATGCCCTCCAGTTCCATCCACGTAGTTGCAAATGGCAAGATTTCATTCTTTTTCATTGCTGAGTAATACTCCATTATATATATATATATGTATATATATATACATATACCACATTTTCTTTATACATTCATCCATCGATGGACATTTGGGCTCTTTCCATACTTTGGCTATTGTTGATAGTGCTGCTATAAACATTGGGGTGCATATGTCCCTTTGAAACAGCACACCTGTATCCCGTGGATAAATACCTAGTATTTATCCAATTGCTTTATCCAATTTATACAATTGCTGGGTTGTAGGGTAGTTCTATTTTTAATTTCTTGAGGAACCTCCATACTGTTTTCCAGAGTGGCTGCACCAGTTTGCATTCCTACCAGTAGTGCAAAAGAGATCTTCTTTGTCCGCATCCTTGCCAACATCTGTTGTTGCCTGAGTTGTTAATGTTAGCCATTCTGACAGGTGTGAGGTGGTATCTCATTGTGGTTTTGATTTGCATTTCCCTGATGATGAGTGGTGTTGAGCATTTTTTCATGTGTCAGTTGGCCATCTGGATGTCTTCTTTGGAGAAGTGTCTATTCATGTCTTTTGCCCATTTCTTCACTGGATTCTTTGTTTTTTGGGTGTTGAGTTTGATAAGTTCTTTACAGAACCTGGATACTAACCCTTTATCTGATATGTCATTTGCAAATATCTTCTCCCATTCCTTTGGTTGCCTTTTAGTTTTGCTGATTGTTTCCTTCTCTGTGTGGAAGTTTTTATTTTGATGAGATCCCAGTAGTTCATTTTTGCTTTTGTTTCCCTTGCCTCCAGAGACGTGTTGAGTAAGAAGTTGCTGCAGTCAAGATCAAAGAGGTTTTTGCCTGTGTTCTCTTAGAGGATTTTGACGCGCCCTGTCTTACATTTAGGTCTTTCATCCATTTTGAGTTTATTTTTGCGTATGGTGTAAGAAAGTTGTTCAGGTTCATTCTTCTGCATGTTGCTGTCCAGTTTTCCCAGCACCACTTGCTGAAGAGACTGTCTTTATTCCATTGGATATTCTTTCCTGCTTTGTCAAAGATTAGTTGACCATATGTTTGTGAGTCCATTTCTGGGTTCTCTATTCTGTTCCATTGATCTCAGTGTCTGTTCTTGTGCCTGTACCATACTGTCTTAATGATTACAGCTTTGTAGTATAGCTTCAAGTTTGGGATTGTGATGCCTCCTGCTTTGGTTTTCTTTTTCAAGATTGCTTTGGCTATTCAGGGTCTTTTCTGGTTCCATACAAATTTTAGGATTATTTGTTCTAGCTTTGTGAAGAATGCTGGTGTTATTTTGATAGCGATTGCATTGAATATGTAGATGGCTTTGGGTAGTATCGACATTTTAACAATATTTGCTCTTCCTTGAAGTGGCATTCTTGTTGTGGTTTTGAGGTATTGCCTTTAAGGAGAGAAATGCAATTTTCAGTTTTATTCTTTGATTTCTGATATTTTGAAAAAATATTTTATATTTTCAGTATGGAAAAAGAGACATGAATAGACATGCTGCAGATATTATTTTATTTTATTTTCTAATTATATTTAAATCCAAGCTAGTTAACTAACATATAGTGTGGTAATGGTTTCAGGAGTAGAATTTAGTGGCTTATTACTTACACGTAACACCCAGTGGTCATCCCAACAAATGCCCTCCTTGATGTCCATCACTCATTTAGCCTATCCCCCCCCACCAACACCCCTCCAGCAACCGTCAATTCTCTGTATTTAAGAGTCCCTTATGGTTTGCCTCCTTCTCTGTTTTTATTTTTTCTTCCCTTCCCCTATGTTCATCTGTTTTGTTTTTTAAATTCCTTATATGAATGAAATCATATATTTATCTTTCTCTGACTTATTTTGCGTAGCATAATACACTCTAGTTCCATCCGCATTGTTGCAAATAGCAAGATTTCATTCTTTTTGATGGCTGAGTAATATTCCATTGTATGTATATACCACATCTTCTTTATCCATTTATCATTCAGTGGATATTTGGGCTCTTTCCATAATTTGGCGATTGTCAATAGCACCGCTATAAACATTGGGGTGCATGTGCCCTTTGGAATCAGCATTTTTGTATCCTTTGGATAAATACCTAGTAGTGCAATTGTTGGGTCGTAGGGAAGCCCTATTTTAAATTTTTTGACTAACCTCCATACTGTTCTCCAGAGTGGCTGCACCAGTTTACATTCCCACCAGCAGTGCAAAAGAGATCCTCTTTCTCCACATCCTTGCCAACATCTGTTGTTTCCTGAGTTGTTCATTTTAGCCATTCTGACAGGTATGAGGTGGTATTTCATTATAGTTTTGATTTGTATTTCCTTGATGGTGAGTGATGTTGAGCATCTTTTTATGTGTCTATTAGCCATCTGGATGTCTTCTTTTGAAAAGTGTCTGTTCAAGTCTTTTGTCCATTTCTTCCCTGGATTATTTGTTTTTTGGGTTTTGAGTTTGATAAGTTCTTTACAGATTTTGGATACTAAGCCTTTATTGTATATGTCATTTGCAAATATCTTCTCCCATTCCGTCAGTTGCCTTTTAGTTTTGTTGGTTGTTTCCTTCACTCTGCAGATTTTTTATCTTGATGAAGTCCCAATAGTTCATTTTTGCTTTTGTTTACCTTGCCTCCAGAGACGTGTCAAGTAAGAAATTGCTGCGGCCAAGATCAAAGAGGTCGCTGCCTATTTTGTCTTCTAGGGTTTTGATGGTTTCCTGTCTACATTTAGGTCTTTCATCCATTTTGAGTTTATTTTTGTGTATAGTGTAAGAAAGCGGTCCAGGTTCATTCTTCTGCATGTCGCTGTCCAGTTTTCCCAGCACCATTTGCTGAAGAGCCTGTTTTTCATTGGATATTCTTTCCTGCTTTGTCAAAGATTAGTTGGCCATACATTAATGGGTCCACTTCTGGATTGTCTGTTCTGTTCTATTGATCTATGTGTCTGTTTTTGTGCCAGTACCATACTGTTTTGATGATTACAACTTTGTAATATAGCTTAAAGTTCAGAATGTGATGCCTCCAGCTTTGGTTTTCTTTTTCAACATTACTTTGGCTGTTCAGGGTCTTTTCTGGTTCCATACAAGTTTTAGAATTGTTTGTTCTAGCTCTGTGAAGAACGTTGGTGTTATTTTGATAGGGATTGTATTGAATATGTAGATTGGTTTGGGTAGTATTGACATTGTAACAGTATTTGTTCTTCTAATCCATGAGCATAGAATGTTTTTCTATTTTTCTGTCTTCAATTTCTTTCATAAGCTTTTTATAGTTTTCCATAAACAGATCTTTTACCTCTTCAGTTAGGTTTATTCCTAGGTATTTTATGTGTTTTGGTGCAATTGTAAATGGGATAGATTCCTTGATTTCTCTTTCTGCTGATTCATTCTTTGTGTATAGAAATGCAACCAATTTCTGTACGCTGACTTTATATCCTGCGACTTTGCTGAATTCACGTATCAGTTTTAGCAGTTTTTGGTGGAGTCTTTTAGGTTTTCCACATACAGTATCATGTTGTGTCAAAGAGTGAAAGTCTGATTTCTTACTTGCCAATTTGGATGTCTTTTATTTCTTTTTGTTGTCTGATTGCTGAGGCTAGGACAACACTATCTTGTATAACAGTGGTGAGAGTGGACATCCCTGTCGTGTTCCTGACTTAAGGAGGAAAGCTCTGTTTTTCCCCATTGAGGATGATATTAGCTGTGGGTCTTTTGGATATGGCCTTTATGATCTAGAGGTGTGTTCCCTCTGTCCCTACTTTCTTGAGGGTTTTTATCAAGAAAGGATGCTGTATTTTGTCAAATGCTTTTTCTGCATCTACTGAGAGGATCATGTGGTTCTTATTCTTTCTTTTATTAATGTGATTTATCACATTGATTTGCAGATATTGAACCAGCCCTGCATCCCAGGAATAAATTCCACTTAATTGTGGTAAATAATTCTTTTAGTGTATTGTTGGATTAGGTTTGCTAGTATCTTGTTGAGAATTTTTACATACATGTTCATCGGGGAAATTGGTCTGTAGTTCTTCTTTTTAGTGGGGTCTTTGTCTGGTTTTGGAATCAAATAGATTCCATAGAATGAGTTTGCAAGTTTTCCTTCCATTTCTTTTTTTGGAACAACTGCAAAAGAATAGATGTTAACTCTCAGATGTTTGGTAGAATTTCCCTGGAAAGCCATGGCCTTGAACTCTTGTTTCTTGGGAGAATGTTGATTACCGATTCAATTTCTTTACTGGTTATGAGTCTGTTTAAGTTTTCTGTTTCTTCCTGTTTCAGTTTTCATAGTTTATATGTTTCTAGAAATTTGTCCATTTCTTCCAGATTGCCCAATTCATTGGCATATAATTGGTTATAATATTCTCTTATTTTCATTTGTATTTCTGCAGTGTTGGTTTTGATCTCTCCTTTTTCATTCTTGATTTTATGTATTTGGGTCCTTTCCTTTTTCTTTTAGATATATCTGACTAGGGGTTTATCAATTTTTGTTAATTCTTTCAGAGAACCAGCTCCTGATTTCATTTATCTTTCTACTGTTTTTTTTTTTTTTAATTTCAATATCATTGTTTTCTGCTCTAACCTTTATTATTTCCCTTCTTTGCTGGTTTGGGGCTTTATTTCCTATTATTTTCCACCTCCTTTAGGTGTAAGGTTACGTTGTGTATTCAAGACATTTCATCCTTCTTTAGGAAGGCCTGGATTGCTATATACTTCCTTCTTATGACCTCCTTTGCTGCATCCCAGAGGTTTTGGACTATCATGTATTCATTTTCATTGACTTCTATGTACTCTTTAATTTCCTCTTTAATTTCTTGGTTAACCCACTCATTCTTTAGTAGGATATTCTTTAGTTTCCAAGTATTTGTGGTATTTCCAAATTTTTTCTTGTGGTTGATTTCAAGTTTCATAGTGTTGTAGTCTGAAAATATGCATGGCACAGTATTAATCTTTTTGTACTTGTTGAGGGCTGATTTGTGACCCAGTATGTGATCTGTTGGAGAATGTTCCATGTGCACTCAAGAAGAATGTGTGTTCTGCTGCTTTAGGATGAAATGTTCTGAATATATCTGTTAAGTCCACCTGGTCCAGTGTATCATTCAAAGCTATAGTTTCCATGTTGATTTTCTGCTTAGATGATCTGTCCATTGTTGTAAGTGGGGTGTTAAAGTCCTCTACCATAATGGTATTATTATCAGTGTGTTTCTTTATGTTTGTGACTAATTGATTAGTATATTGGGTTGTTCGAGTTGGGGGCATAAGTATTTACAATTGTTAGATTTTCTTGGTGAATAAACCCCTTAATTACAATATAGTGCCCTTCTTCATCTCTTGTTACAGTTTTTGTTTTAAAGTCTAGGTTGTTATGGTGCCTGGGTAGCTCAGTTGGTTAAGCGTCGGACTTTGGCTCAGGTCATGATCTTGTGATTTGTAGGTTCAAGCCCTGCATCGGGCTCTGTGCTGACAGCTCGGATCCTGGAGCCTGTTCCAGATTCTGTGTCTCCCTCTCTCTCTCTCTCTGCCCCTCCCCTGCTTGTGCTCTGTCTCTCTCTCTCAAAATAAATAAACGTTAAAAAAATTTTTTTTTAAAAAAAAAATAAATAAATAAAGTCTAGGTATCTGATAGAAGTACGGCTACTCCAGCTTTCTTTTGAAGTCCATTAGCATGATAGATGGTTCTCTATCCCCTTACTTTCAATCTGCAGATGTCTTTGGGTCTAAAGTGAACCTCTTGTAGGCCTATGCCACAAATTTCAAGTCTTTGAAAATCATACAGCATATATTTGTTTGCCACCACTGTCATAACAAAATATCCCAGACTAGTGGTTTAAATAGCAGAAGTTTATTTTCTAGTAATCTGGAGGCTAGAAGTGCCAGAGCAAGGTGTCAGCAGGGTTGGTTTTCTCTGAGGACCATAAGAGATAGATCAGTTTAGCCTCTCTTCCTTGCTTATTGATGGCCACCTTCTTGATGCCATGCATGGTCATTCTGCTGTGCATGTACACCCCTGTTATCTCTGTGTGTCCAAATTTCCTCTTCTAAGGACACCAGTAAGATTGGATCAGGGCCACCCTAGCAACTTCATTTTAACTTCATCACCTCTTTCAATGCCCTGTCTTCAAATACACTCACATTCTGAGGTATTGGGGGTTAGAGCTTTCACATACAAATTTTGTGACATCTATCTCTTTAAGTGCAAAAATTATTTGAAGTGTTTTAAATAGAAAAAAATTTAAACAATAGGATATACTTTATATTTTTCTTAGGCATGTTGTGTTATCTGAACAAAGTCTTCAGTATAAATCGCATTTTATGCTAGAAAAATCACGATGCTCTCAGGAACACTGGGGAGTATTCAGATCATTGTGCACCTATCTGAAAAACCCTAGACTTTCTGAGTTCTGGTTTCTGCTGGTCTGTTACAAGAAATTAGGAACACCAAATTAGGAAAAAGAATACAGCTCTGTAGACAGAGCTGTATTCTTTTTCCTAATTTGGTGTTCCTAATTTCTTATAGGCTTAGAAAAAAAAATACTGTGTTAGAGTTCTTTCTATTGCCTTTCATTATTCTGTTGCCTTCTTTATAGTTGAGGTTGCTCAATAACTATTGAATAAATGATGTTTATTATAATATCTTTTAAAATTTAAAAAGGATTATACTCTAGTTAATAATTTTATCTAGTTAGGTCAATATATCTGTATATTCAGTGTGTCTATTGATTTTGGAGTAAATGGAGCTGCCATTTCTCAGAATATTTTAATAGCTAGAATTATTTTTGTGCTTAATGACAAAGGTTTTAAATCCATTTAATATATCAAACACTGATGTGATACCTAAATTTCATCATTTGCAGTTAGATTTATCTTTTGGAAATATTCAACAGTTGGGGCGCCTGGGTAGCTCAGTTGGTTAAGCGTCCAACTTCAGCTCAGGTCTTGGTCTCACAGTTTGTGAGTTTGAACCCCACGTCCGGCTCTGTGCTGGCAGCTCAAAGCCTGGAGCCTGCTTCAGCTTCTGTGTCCCTCTGTCTCTGCCCATCCCCCGCTTATGCTCTGTGTCTCTGTCTCTCTCAAAAATAAATAAACATTAAAAAAAATTAAAAAAAAAAAGAAATACTCAACAGTTTTGTTGATTGTTTGCTGTGTAGAAACTTTGTATTTTGATGTAGTCCCAGTAGTTTATTTTTGCTTTTGTTTCCCTTGCCTCAGGAGACAGATCTAGAAAGATGTTATGGCTAATGTCAGAGAAATTACTGCCTATGCTCTCTTCTAGGATTTTTATGGTTTTAGGTTTCACATTTAGGTCTTTAATCCATTTTGAGTTTGTTTTTGTGTATGGTGTAAGAAAGTGGTCCAATTTCATTCTTTGGCATGTAGCTCTCCGGTTTTCCCAACACCATTTGTTGAAGAGACTTTTCCTATTGAATATTCTTGCCTCCTTTGTCGAAGATTAATTGATCATATAATTGTGGGGTTATTTCTGGGCTTTCTGTTTTGTTTATTGGTCTATGTGTCTACCTTTGTGCTGGTTCCATACTGTTTTGATTACTACAGCTTTCTTAGTAATATAAGCTGAAGTCTAGAATTGTGATCCCTCCAGTTATGTTTTTCTTTTTTTAAAATTATTTTTCAGAGAGAGAGAGAGAAAGAGTGGGAGAGGGACAGAGGAGGAGGGAGAGAATTTCAAACAGGCTCCATCCTCAGTGCGGAGCCTGACACTGGGCTTGATCCCACGACCCTGGGATCATGACCAGAGCCAAAGAGTTGCTCACTCAACTGAGCCACCCAGGCACCCCTCCAGTTTTGTTTTTCTTTTTCAAGATTTCTTTGGCCTATTTGAGTTCTTTGTGGTTCCATACAGATCTTAGGATTGTTTGTCCTAGTTCTGTAAAAAATGCTGTTGGTATTTTGATAGGGATTGTATTAAATGTGTAGGTTGCCTTGGGTAATATAGACATTTTAACAATATTTGTTCTTCCAGTCCATGAGCATGGAATGTCTTTCCATTTGCTTGTGTCATCTTCAGTTTCTTTTATCAGTGTTTTATAGTTTTCAGAGTACAGATCTTTCACCCCTTTGGTTAAGTTTATTCCTAGATATTTTATTATTTTTGGTGCAACTGTAAATGGGATTGTTTTCTTAATTTCTCTTTCTGCTGCTTCATTAGTGTATAGAAATGCAACGCTTTTTGTACATTGATTTTGTATCCATGATCTTACTGAATTCACTTATCAGTTCTAGTAGTTTTTTAGTGGTCTTTAGGGTTTTCTATATAGTATTGTGTCATATGCAAATAGTGAATGTTTTACTCCTTCCCTACGAATTTAGATACCTTTTATTCCTTTCTCTTGTCTGATTGCTGTGGCTAGGACTTCCAGTGCTATGTTGAATAAAAGAGATGAGAGTGGATATCCTTGTCTCGTTCCTGACCTTAGCAGAAAAGCTCTGTTTTTCCCCACTGAATATGTTCGCTGTGGGGTTTTCATATAAGTACTTTATTATGTTGAGGTATGTTCCTTGTAAACCTGCTTTGTTGAGGAATTTTTTCGTGAATGGATATTGTATTTATGTCAAATGCTTTTCCTGCATCTATTGAAATGATCATATTTTTTTCCTTTCTCTTACTGATGTGATGTATCATGTTGATTGATTTATGAATATTGAACTATCCTTGCATCCTAAGAATAAATCCCTCTTGAATGTGATGAATGATTTTTTTAACATTGTTGAATTCAGTTTGCTAAGATTTTATTGAGGATTTTTGCATCTGTGTTTATCAGAGATACCTGTGGTTCTCTTTTGGTTGTGTCTTTATCTGGTTTTAGAAGCAGGGTAATGCTGGCCTCATACAATGAATTTGTAAGTTTTCTTTCCTCTTTTGTTTTTTGGAGATGTTTGAGAGGAGTAGGTATTAACTCTAATTTATTTTATTTTTTTAATTTTAATTTTATTTTTTTAATTTATATCCAAGTTAGTTAGCATATAGTGCAACAATGATTTCAGGAGTAGATTCCTTAATGCCCCTTACCCATTTAGCCCATCCCCCCTTCCACAAACAGTAACCCTCTGTTTGTTCTCCATATTTAAGAGTCTCTTAAGTTTTGTCCCCCTCCCTGTTTTTATATTATTTTTGCTTCCCTTCCCTTGTGTTTATCTGATCTGTGTCTTAAATTTTTTTTATGTTTATTTATTTTTGAAGGAGACAGAGACAGAGCGTGAGGGGGGAGGGGCAGAGAGAGAGGGAGACACAGAATCTGAAGCAGGCTCCAGGCTCTGAGCTGTCAGCCCAGAGCCCGACGTGCGGCTCAAACCCATAAACCACGAGATCATGACCTGAGCCTAAGTCGGAGGCCCAGTCGACTGAGCCACCCAGGGGCCCCTGTTCTGTGTCTTAAAGTCCTCATATGAGTGAAGTCATATGATAATTGTCTTTCTCTGCCTGACTAATTTCGCTTAGCAATAATACCCTCTAGTTCCATCCACATTGCAAATGGCAAGATTTCATTTTTTCTGACTGCCGAGTAATACTCCATTGTAAATATATACCACATCTTCTTTAGCCATTCATCCATCGATGGACATTTGGGCTCTTTCCATACTTTGGCTGTTGTGTTAACTCTTCCTTAAATGTTTGGTAGAATTCACCTGTGAATCCATCTGGGCCCTGGACTTTTGTTTATTGGGAGTTTTTTGATTACTGAATGAATTTCATTGCTAATAATATGTCTGTCCCAATTTTCTGTTTCCTCCTGATTGTTTTGTTAGGTTCTATGTTTCCAGGAATTTATCCATTTCTTCTAGGTTGTCTAGTTTGTTGATGTATTTTTCACAATATTCTCTTACAGTCGTTTGTGTTTCTGTGGTGTTGGTTGTTATTCTCCTCTTCTGTTTCTGATTTTGTTTATGAGAGTCCTCTTTTTTTTTTTTTTAAATGAGTGACCAGAGATTTAATCAATTTTGTTAGCTTTTCAAAGAACCAGCTCCTGGTTTCATTGATATGTTGTTTTTTAGTTTCTATATCACTTATTCCCTTATCTTTATTATTTCCTTCTTTCTGCTGGTTTTAGATTTTATTTGTTCTTCCTTTTCTAACTTCTTGAGGCATAAGGTTAGGTTATTGAGATTTTTCTTGCTTCTTGAGGTAAGCCTGTATTGCTGTAAACTTCCCTCTTAGAACCACTTTTGCTGCCTCCCAAAGATTTTGGACTATTGTGTTTTCATTTTCAATTGTCTCTATGTTTTTTTTTTTTTATTATTATTTCTTTGATTTCTTGGTTAACCTGTTCATTGTTTAGTAGCATGTTATTTAACCTCTAGGTATTTGTGATCTTTCCAGAGGTTTTCTTGTGATTGATTTCTAGTTTCATTGTCTTGTGGTCAGAAAAGACACATTGATCTTTTTTAATTTGTTGAGATTTGTTTTGTGGCTTATATGTGATCTATTCTGGAGAGTGCTCTGTGTGCACTTAAAAAGAATGTATATTCTGTTTCAGGATAAAATGTTCTGAATATATCTATGAAATCCATTTGGTCTGGTATGTCATAGAATCACATTTTTTAATAAAAGGAAAAATAAGCACTGCTCAACTAAAAATTAATCTTCAACTTAATCTAAACAATTATTTTCATAGTACTTTTATAAAAAATTTGAGAAACACTGCCCTTTGGCTGCAATTCTTTTTTTTTTTAATTTTTTTTTTTTTTAACATTTATTTATTTTTGAGACAGAGAGAGACAGAGCATGAACAGGGGAGGGGCAGAGAGAGAGGGAGACACAGAATCTGAAACAGGCTTCAGGCTCTGAGCTGTCAGCACAGAGCCCGACGCAGGGCTCGAACTCACGGACCGTGAGATCATGACCTGAGCCGAAGTCGGACGCTTAACCGACTGAGCCACCCAGGCACCCCTTGGCTGCAATTCTTAATCCCCTTCTGAATTTCTGAAGTGCTAAATGAGACCAGTTTATAAATTTTTTATAAATTTTAAAAATACTACTTAAAACAAATCAGAAATCTAATACAATGTCTTCAAAATTTAAAATTGATGAGCTAATTGATTTGATATTTGTAGTTAACTATTTTTTTCTATTTTATAATTACTGAAGATCTTAATATTTCTCTATGTTTTATTAAAAACACTATTCTCATGTTGGTAATCTGCCAGGGTAGGCAGTATTTTTGCATTATATTTTAAATGTGCTAAGCTGGAGATGAATCATGGCCTCGGTTTTTGCTAGATCCTCAAATTGCAATTACGTGCATCTTTTCTTCCTTTCTTTTAAAAGATTGACAGAAGATATGATAGAACTAATAAAAAGTATTTTAGTGAATAGAGGTAGAATTGAATACCATTAAATAAAACTATAGGACTAAAATGTATTCTTATTTTTCATATGCTTTTAGTAAAATAAATATAAATAAAATTAATCATGTATAGTATAGTAAATAGTTTCCAACAGCAGTTTATTCACTAGATGTTTTTAAGTTTTAGAGAAATCCTTGTTAGACCTCAGAAATAAGAATATTCTTTTTCTAAAATTTCCACACATACAGTTTTTTTGTTAAGTATAAGATGCTTAAACTTGTCATTTGGGACAATGTTAGGAGAATATATATTTTCTCCTACCTCAAGCTATTTTACTGTATTTTCCTTATTTTCTTTTTTTTTTTTTTGAGTTCATTTATTCTGAAAGAGAGAGGAGGACACATGTGAGCAGGGGAGGGGCAGAGAGAGAGAGGGAGAGATAGAATCCCAAGCAGGCTCCACACTGCCAGTGCAGAGCCTGACAAAGGACTCTATCCCACGAACCGTGAGATGATGACCTGACCGAAAATCGAGAGTCAGACACCCAACCTATTGAGCCACCCAGGTACCCATATATTTTCCAAAAGATGTTTTCAACTTTTTAGAGAAGGAATTCATGTATAATGGTGTGGATTTTTAAGTATACTTTTGTGTACAAATACGGAGACACTGGACATGGAAAACAAAAAGGGAACAAAACACACTCATCAGCAAGGATCTGTGAACATTAATTATAATGTTTGATAATACCAGAGTAGCACTTGGCTTTTTGAACTTAGTTTTAAATACTGTCATAGACAAGTACTAGCCAAGAGTCAGAACTATAATTGTCTTTCCCCTTTTTTTCTCCAGATTTCTGGGGGGAAAAAAGATGTCCTGTGTTACTATCAATTCATTTATATAGCTGAAAAATCCTGATAACTATTGTCTATTTTCACTTAGCATGGACATTTATCAGGAAGCTACATGACATCAAAGAAGAGTCAACATAACAAAAAATTTAGAAGTAAAGAATATGATGAGTACAGTACCTACAGTGATGACAACTTTGGTACCTACAGTCAGGAAACAGAGGAAGATTTTGCCAGTCAGCTGAAACAATACAGACAAGCTAAAGAAACCTCAACGACTGCTTTAGGATCATTTTCTAAAGAACCAGGGAAAAAACAAAGAATGAAAGTTCAGCAAGGTAAGTGTGAAATTGTCGGGCTGTGTTTTAATATGGGAACCTTATTACAGCAGGTAGCAATGGAGTAAAAACTTAAATTTCTTAGTCCCTTCTCAAGATCGGCTTATTCCTGTGGTTCCCGAATTCTTTTTTCTTTAATTTTAGATTTTGAGGACAAACATCTACAAATATTTTAATCTGCATAGTATTTTAATATTTGAGTTAGAAAGATACCCTAATATTTTAAAAGTATATAAAAATGTAAAACAATTTTCCCATTACTTTTTTTCCCTTTCCTTGTATAATACCAGTTTACTGAAAAAATAGCCTACCTTTTTCAGTTGTTTCTGTTACTCCATGCATTGCTTTATATTTTAGACCTGTAAGGAGAGAATTCTAGGAAGCTATTCTTTTATTAGACTTTAAAAGATGGTGATCATCTTTGCTGTGCAAATGTACTTATACTTAGGATTATGGATATTCTTCAAGATTGGAAATAAGAACATAAACTAAAGAAATTTCTGGAGTGATCATCAATTCATCTGCTGTATTGAGGCACATGGTGCCTGGAGAGAGCATGGCAAGTTGCCATAGAAACTGTGGGTCACATAAGGGTCAGATCAACCTTAAGAACTGTCCACTCAATATCTGCTTCATGAAAACTGGAGTAAGATGAGGCTGAAGTCAAGCAGTGAGCACCCAAACCCTATGTTACTACACTTTAATTATTGTTGAAAAAAGGAATTAGTTAAGAGTAAATGTGGTAATTTTTATGACTTTATTTTTTCTTGATTTCTTAGCAAAATTCCTTTGAAAAATATGTATCCAGGCTTTGCTGACCTAAAAAGGAAAAGAATTTGCCTGTGCATATGCTATTGTAATTAGTAAGTTTGTTCCTGAAGTCTAGACATAGTGGTGTCAGGAATCATTCCACTTGGGGAATAAGGGAACATAGAGAGGTTTCGCTCATCCATTCCCACCTGGGGTTTTCCCTTTCAAGTTCTTCCTGTTTGCTCTGTTAAAGAATTGAGTATTCTTTTATTTTTGACATTCATTTCCTCCCCCTGAAATATGAAAGTAATACATGGCCAAATGCAGAAAACCTTTTCTGTGTGTGGAAACAATAACCCAACAAAGATCAAAGATAAAACAAAAGCAATTTGAATCCCTACACCCCAAAACAGTGACTATTAGTATATTTGATGTACATTCTTCCAGAATCTTTCTGACAGTTATTTTTAACAAAAAACTATGCATGCTGTTTAACTTGTTTTTTCCCTTAACTATGAAGTATATCTCATTCTTCCACTAACAAGTAGCTTTTAATGTCTGCATTCTATTCAATTAAATAGATATACGATAACTTGTTTCACAGAGTCTTAGGTTTGTGTAACAGTAACCACTTGAGATTTAAGTGCTACTTAACATTTAAGTTGCACCCAGGTTTTTTTTTTTTAATTCTGTGATTAACCATGCATATTTATACATGTCTCAGAAAACATCTTCACAAATACTTTTTAAGAATAAATTCTGAAATGCAGAATTGAGTCAAAAGATATAGCCACGCATTTGAAGAATTTTAATCCACATACCAAGGTTGATTTACAAAAAGTTGATAGACCAATTTTTTAACAGCATGCCAGTGTGTGAAAATGCCAGTTTCTCCAAATCCCTACCAACCCTATTCTTTGAAAAGGTGAAAATTGATGTTATTTAAAATTTTTAATTTCTTTGACTCTTTTTGATAAAAACATTTTTTTCATATATTTATTGCTGTTTTGTAGGTTTAAGATCACGTAATACGTAAGAAAATATTAGTTCTATGGGACTTTGGTAAAATGAGAAATACTCTGTATTCTATCCTAATGTTTAATTTTGGTAATTTTAGATACTTTTAATACCAAGTTTTTAAAAAGTAAGACAAGTAAATTTTACTTGGAAATATATGTGATATCTATTCAAAATTATCACTAGAAACTCAATTTGGTCAAGTTAATCAACTATCTATAATGTCTTCCTTAGGGATGAATATAATGTTTAATTCTCTGAAAAACTGTTTTCTTATTCTAAGGAAAATTAAAAAGAACAAAACTAGATTTAACTTCTCTAGTCATGTGTATTGTGCCTTGCTTTCTTATTATCATTAACATCCCTTAAAAAGAAAAAAATGAAAAGCAATACCCAGAAAGTAAAATGGAAAAACTTAATTAATATTTTTCATTGAATCTAGAGAGAAAGAAAAAGACACTGTATATTATATACTATTTAAAAATATGCTGTTCCTTATAAGCTAATAGATTGACAGTTGCGTTGTTTTTCTGTAATATTTGAAGTACATTTTAACTCTTTTAGGTATTGAACAGAGGGTTAAAAGTTTTAATGTTGGTCGTGGACGTGGTTTGCCGAAGAAAATCAAACGCAAAGACCGTGGGGGAAGAACCAATAAAGGGCCTAATATTTTTTCAGGAATGGATGACTTTCAAGAGGTACTAGTTTTAACCTATTTGGCTGCAGAGAAATCACTGTGATTGTAATGCTACTTTCCTAGTAAATGAAAATTCTCTAGCTAAGATCAAATGAGTTTAAACAGATTCTTAAAAAAATAATTAAAGAATTGTTTTAATAGTCATGATACAAGTATAGAGATGCAAATTTAGGTCACCTTGAAATAAAATGGATGTGTTTGAAAGCACCTTAAAATAAAATTGGTATCGGGGCGCCTGGGTGGCGCAGTCGGTTAAGCGTCTGACTTCAGCCAGGTCACGATCTCGCGGTCCGGGAGTTCGAGCCCCGCGTCAGGCTCTGGGCTGATGGCTCGGAGCCTGGAGCCTGTTTCCGATTCTGTGTCTCCCTCTCTCTCTGCCCCTCCCCCGTTCATGCTCTGTCTCTCTCTGTCCCAAAAATAAATAAACGTTAAAAAAAAAAAGTTTAAAAAAATAAAATAAAATAAAATAAAATTGGTATGTCAGAAAACAAAAATGTATGGTCGATTAGTTCTCTGCTGTATTTTCCTTTCCTAGGAGTCATTTTCCCCAGATGCAAATGGAACTAAAATGCTAATAGCTTAATATGTAGCAGGGCTGATAAGAAGGGAGATACTGTAGTGGTAAATTAACTTAGTAAAACTGAAAGCATTGAAAGAGAGGAAAAGAGATATAAATGGTTGGAAAGATGAATTTGTGTACCTTGTGTTTGGTAGATATTGAATAAATATGTGTTGAATTGAACTCTGAACATGTACATTTCAGCCTTTTGGCAACTCTGGATTAAAGTGGCCCAATTTCAGTATTCTGTCACTGTTCCAGTAAGATTGATTGGATTATACAGAGCAAGGGTAGATTATTAAAAGCTGCAACCTTAAGTGGGAACAAAGTGATAGCAATGTATTGTAATTTGAAAATGCTTGGTTTTCTGATGTCTGGGTTTAAAGATAATGGGCACAGATTTCTTAATATGTATTCGTTAGTACACTATTTAGGGAGATGTTAATAAGTATGAGCTAAAAAAAAAAAGAAGTTCAGGCCCAGGTAAATTAGTGAAACCCAACACATACCACTCTACCACTGATGTTCTCAGTTAACATTAATGTATTAAAGGCTCCTTGGGGCACCTGGGTGGCTCAGTCGGTTGAGCGTCCGACTTCGGCTCAGGTCATGATCTCATGGTCCATGGGTTCTAACCCTGCGTCAGGCTCTGTGCTGACAGCTCAGAGCCTGGAGCCTGCTTTGGATTCTGTGTCTCCCTCTCTCTCTGCCCCTCCCCCATTCATGCTCTGTCTCTCTGTCTCAAAAATAAATAAATGTTAAAAAAAAATTTTTTAATGTATTAAAGGCTCCTTGCAAGTTAGATATAAAAAAATCCTGTTTTACTTTGTTCAATCCACTGTTTTCAAATTTTACTTAACCCTAAACTCACTCCTTCACCCCACCCACATTTATTAACATTCACTGAACCACTCACTGTTCCATGGAATAGCAGCTTTGGAAACAAGCTTGGAATTTCTGAGTAATTATAACCTGTCTATCCATCTTCCTAGACTCCCCTAGAATGTGCTGCTTTCCCTAGACTAAATTAATGTGAATACTTTCTACAGTAAGTTTTCTCCTATAACCAATACCTACATGCTATACCTGGAAAAAAAAAAATTAGCTTCCAAGAAAGTGTGGCTTTGAACAAGTTACTACCTGTCTCTGAGTTTCAATTTGCTTAATCTGTAAAATGAAAGTATGGAATTAAATTAACTCTAAGGAGCCCTTCAAGCACTGACATATTATTTTTTTTGTTTTTTGTTTTTCAGTGTTTGTTTATTTTTGAGAGAGAGACAGAGCGTGAGCGGGGAGGGTCAGAGAGAGGGGAGACAGAATATGAAGTAGGCCCCAGGCTCTGCCCAAGCTGTGAGTACAGAGCCTGACCCAGGGCTTGAACTCACAAACCTTGAGATGACCTGAGCCATTGTTAGACGCTTAACTGACTGAGCCACCCAGGCACCCCAAGCACTGACATTTTGGTGTTTACTGATCTGGACTGCAACTAAAAGATGCTTTATCATGGTATAGAAAATCAGAATAAATTCTTTCTTTTACATTAATCAGATTTAGAATATTTTTCCTTTTGTTTATTAAGGTTAAAATGTTATCAACTGTTTCAGTTTATTGGCTGTCAAGAGAGATTTCTTCTTATTCCAGAAACAGCCAGGAGAGTGCCAGAGCCCAAGCATGTAGCTTATGTTTGGGAGTAGTCTAGGGGAGACCTATTCAGGATAGAGTGAACATGGTAAAGTGGCCAATATAGATCCATCCTTTCCAAGGAGTGTAAGATCTTCCTAAAGCCAGATAAACTCACAGATACTTGTATGTTCACACAGTCTTGAAAACTCAAGGGTAGTCACAGAACAAGCAAATTTTTGATGGATTTGAAAGACTTATTTATTCTGTTAGCCATAAAGCATCTAAATTTTTTTGTCTTTATAACAGCTGTTAAATTTTCTGTAAACATATATTATTTTACTGGTAGATCCTTTCATTTCCTCTTCTTTATATATTTAAAAAATATTTATGCTTGTTTTCCTTATACCAGTGTAATACATCTTCTAGAGTAAATTTTAAAATAACCAAGTAGATAGTTTAGTTTTCTCCCTCTCCCTCCATTTTTCCTTTCTCTTCCTCTTTTCTTGAATTGTGTTTTCTTAGAGGTAATGTGATACAGTGCAGAGAGTTCTATCTAACCTGCCTGCTCACTCACCATATGACCCTTGGCAAGTCACTAATTTCTCTAATCTTCAGTTTCTATACTTGTCCAGTGAGGGTGCCAAACTAGATGACTGATTCTTCCAGCTCTTACATTACAAGTGATCTTTAAGGGTAGAGGACATTCATGTTGCTTCTGTAGATTCAGACGTAAAAGATCAGATCTTCTAGGCACTTTATTTTGTCCTAAAATTTTATTGTTAAAGTTAGATTTTCTGGAATATCATGATTATAATTAGATTTCTCACAGTTATGGATACTGAGATACTTTCTACTTTTTTACCAAACTAAAGAACAAAACGGAAAAAACCACTATCCTCTATTACAACAATGAGGCATATCATTAGAAAGTAACATAGAATGAGTTATTAATGAAATAAAGGTGCAACTTGGTGTGTTTTTCAGGGTGTTTGGGTGGGTTTTTTTGGTGATTACCTAATTTTTTACTTTTTAATTTCAGAGTTATATTCTTCAAACTGGCCCATTGATTTTGTGTAATGCATTCTCCTTGGCTTCCTATTTTATTATAGCCACGATTCTTTGTAGAGAAGGCATATATGAGCTGGTCATTTATATCTACTTGTTCTAAGTGAACCTAGAAATAGAAAATGTTTGTGAGTCAAATCTACATAAATTTAAGACAGTTTAAATGGTTCTGTCATAGTATATTATAAGCAATTTCATTGCGTTTCCCTGGGGCAATTTGATTATGCTCTTATTTTTTAAAAGAACCTATAGGATTGTCTGTTTTCTTGGTATTTTTGTACTTTTTTCCCCCAAGAATTCCTACAGTAAAGCATATTTCAAATGCAAGTGCTGAGGATCAGATTTCAGTCTAGCCATCTCTTGCCTCAAGTGTTTGCTGGAAATCTCCTATTTCCAGTAGGTTGTGTTTTGTTCTCCATCTCCAGCAAACTGAGGGAAAGGGAAACAAATCAAATTATAAGAGCAAGTAGCTATTGACTTCTGTATGCCAAGCATGGTGCATACCGGGTGTTTGAAAAATAGCGTTGCTTTTTTTTTTTTTTTTTTTAATTTTTTTTTTAACGTTTATTTATTTTTGAGACAGAGAGAGACAGAGCATGAACGGGGGGAGGGGCAGAGAGAGAGGGAGACACAGAATCAGAAACAGGCTCCAGGCTCTGAGCCATCAGCCCAGAGCCTGACGCGGGGCTCGAACTCACGGACCGCAAGATCGTGACCTGGCTGAAGTCGGACGCTTAACCAACTGCGCCACCCAGGCGCCCCAAAATAGCGTTGTTTTATAGAGTTCATGAATCTTAAGTCCTTAGCATGGCTAAGCATCATACTCTTGTTAACAAATCAATCTTGTACTCCTAGCGAAAGTTGAATAGGGAAAAAAAAAAAAAGTTGAATAGGGGTTAAAGGAGAACTAAGGAAACATGTAGGGCTGTGAGATTTTCTACAATACATTTCTTTCTGTTTTGTTTTGTTTTTTAATTTAAAAGCTAAAGGAAATATATCCTTTCTCTTTTGCTTAAAGGAAGTACAAACATAATTCAAAAAATCTCTAATTTTTTTAGGAGTACACCTAGAGACATATACTCTTAAATGTGGGGGTATATTCTTTTAGTCTTTTTTCTTTTTTATTCTTCAGTCTTTTTTTATTATAAAATTGGGATCAGTTTTTCACTTAGTAAAGTATTATGTGCATTTTCTTTCTTTCTTTTTTTAAATGTCTATCAATTTTGAGAGAGCGAGAGTGTACAAGGGGCAGAGAAAGAGGGAGAGAAAGAGGGAGGGAGAGAATCCCAAGCAGGCTCCATGCTGCCAGTGCAGAGAGAATGCAGGGCTCTATCCCATGTACAGCAATACCATGATGCAAGCTGACATTAAGAGTGGGACGCTTAACCAACTGAGCCACCCAGACACCCCTATGAACATTTATGTCCCCAAATTGTCTCTCCATCTCATCAGTTTTTAAAATTTTTTTAATGTTTTTATTTATTTATTTTTATTTATTATTTATTTTTTTTTAATTTTTTTTTTTTCAACGTATTTATTTTGGGACAGAGAGAGACAGAGCATGAACGGGGGAGGGGCAGAGAGAGAGGTAGACACAGAATCGAAAACAGGCTCCAGGCTCCGAGCCATCAGGCCAGAGCCCGACGCGGGCTCGAACTCATGGACCGCGAGATCGTGACCTGGCTGAAGTCGGGACGCTTAACCGACTGCGCCACCCAGGGCGCCCCAGTTTTTATTTATTTTTTGAGACAGAGAGATACAGAGCATGAGCAGGGAGGGGCAAGAGAGAGGGAGACACAGAATCTGAAGCAGGCTCCAGGCTCTGAGCTGTCCAGCACAGAGCCTGACATGAGGCTCGAACTCACAGACTGTGAGACCATGACCTGAGCTGATGTCGACACTTAACCAGCTGAGCCACACAGGCGCCCCTCCATCTCATCAGTTTTAATGATTACATAGTAGTCTACCAGTGATAGGTATTTAACTGGTCTTCTTATCTGGGATGTGTAGGGTATTTCTAGATTTTTGTTTGTTTGTTGTTTTATCATGTAAGTAATTCTGCAGTAGTTATTTTGTGAATAAATATATGTGTGCCTCCCTGATGATTCCCTCAGAATACTCCTGAAAAGTACAAATTCTGTGTCCTAACAATATGGATATTATAAGTCTTTTATAACATAGCTATCAAGAATAATATGAGAGTGCACACTTTATCATACCTTTGCCACACTGAGTATTATTGTTAATTTTGCAAGCTTTTTATCTTTAAAAAGTAGTTGTACATCCTCATTAAAATAGAAATAGGGTTATTTGAACCACTAGTAGCAATAAGCAGTGTATTAGAAACATAAATCCAAATAATGATAGCATGCTGAATGTCCAGTCTTGGCCACTTTAGGTTGTAATTACACTGCTTTCTCATCCATTTGACTATCCATTTTAATACCTTTATATTTGTATGTTGTATTCAAATGAATTGTTTTTTTCTCACAGTATATAAACCAGCGAAAGAAATGGAAGGTTATGACTCAGGAATTCATTATCAGCACACAGTGGAACACAAAGGAAAACAAATCTGTAAATACTTTTCTGGAAGGGAGATGTATTAAGGTAAATTTATAGTGATATCTCATGAGTCATTTTAACTTCCAAAATAATCTTTAAAATTTAGTCTTTTGGGGGTGATTAGGTTTTTCATTTCTCATATAGTTGTAATAAAGCTATTTCTTTGAAATGTATCTTGCATGGAAATACTGTACCACAGAGCTCATTTAATTATATTCTGGGACAGTAATATACTTTGTTAAATCAGGTTTTATTTAACAAACACATAATCTGACTATGTGGCAAGTACTGTTCAAAGTGGATCACTAATATTAACGTTTTAATCTTTACGCAAACCTATGAAGTAGTTACTGTTATTCTCCCCACTTTATTTTATTATTATTTTTTTAAGTTTTTTTTTATTTCTTTTGAGAGAGAGAGAGAGAGTAAGTGGGGAGGGGCAGAGAGAGACAGGGAGACAGAATCCCAAGCAGGCTCTGAGCTGTCAGCTCAGAGCCTGAAGCAGGTTCAGTCTCACAAACCATGAGATGATGGCCTGAGCTGGAACCAAGAGTCTTACTGACTCAGCCACCCAGGCACCTCATATTTTCCCCACTTTAAACGTGGCCAACCAGGAGATTAATTAAGTGGACCACAGTAGCTCAGCTAGAAATGGTGAGTGCTGGTAGAGCCAGGCAGTAGCCTCTGAGGCCACGCTCACTGTGCTGCCTCTGTACATGGCCACATCCACGGTCTTGGGCAAGGATTCAAGGGATTGTTTGAATTATTATTAGCTCGTTATTTAAAGACTGAAGATGTGTCCATAGTTCTACCATGAAATACGATAGAGAAAATTCATGTTTCTCTTTTTCCTCTCTTTTTTTTGTTTTTCTTTTTGTGACAGGGAGATCATGTAAATTGATCATGATGCAGAGTTGGAGAAGAGAAAGAGATCTGCAAATTTTATTTACAAGGATATTGTACCAAAGGAGAGAACTGCATTTATATGCATAATATCCTTTATTAAAAATATGTTAACCAAAATATTGAGGTTGTAAAACATTACTGAGGTATTTATTTATTTATTTATTTATTTATTTATTTACATTACTGAGGTTTTTTAAAAATCCTAGGTACAACCTCTACAGGCTACTTTGGTTGTAAATTTAAAATAGCACATTACATAAACCAAGTCTAGGTAGCCTTTGTGCTTCGAAAGGGCAAACTGAGGTATTCTTTAGGAAAATAAGATAACTTCCCTTTGGAAAAGAAAATCTGTGAACTAAAGGTACTTTATATTTAATATACTCAGCTTATAAGTATTTCAAGCAACTGTACTTCCTAAAGGAGTAGTTGGCAAACTGTTTATTCTATGACTTAATTATTTTACTTATGAATATAAGTATTAAATTATTATTGTTGAACATTATAAAACCGAAGTCTCATCAAATCTTATCACACAGTGACAAACACAGTACATTCTTCCCTATTTCTCTTTGGATATCTATACATTTAAATTGTAACTCCTGTCCCCACTCAAATTGGTATTTCATTATACATAATTCTTCTTTTAAAAAAATTTATATATATCTATATCTTTGTGTCTATCTATATCTAAATCTCATGAATCTTTCCATGTTAACTGCCCCCCATTATGTTGCTGGTTATTCATTACCATTTATAACTAATGGAGCCTTTCCTCCCTGATTTGAAACTCCATCTTCATCATAGATGAAGTGTTTACATGTATGTTTTTGGTTTTGTTCTGGACTTTCTGTTGGGCTCCATGGATCTGTTTGCCCTAATGTCTGTGTTGCTTTGCTGTGATTATTTCTGTCTTGCCAGCAAACTGATATTTCACAGATCCTCACATTTATTTCTTCCACCTAAAATTTAAAATAGTCTTGTGTAGGTCAAAAAATAATATTAACAAATTAAGTAAAAAAATCCCTTTTTATCATAGAGCTAAATATAAAAAGTGAAACCATACAAATCAAATGATTTTTATGAATGGATTCCTTCATAATCCAGAAGAGTAGAAAACTTTCCCAAGTCTGACTTAAAATCCAGAAGCAATAAAAGATTGAAAATTTGCACAAAAATTTTTAAACTTGCATGACAAAAATATGACCTCTGTAGCCAAAGATAAATAATAAAATGAGAAAAATTATTTGCAACTTACATCACTTACAGAGAGATAACAGCCTTAATACATGAGTTTCTAAAAATTGAGAAGAAAAATGAGCAAGACATACAGATAATTCATAGAGAAATGCAGATGTTCCCAAAATGTTATAAAAAGACGCTCCATCCTGTTCATAATATAATGTATGTCGAGATACCATTTGTATCTTCCAGATTTGCAAAAATTAAAAGTGAGAGCAAGGTTTGTTAGCAAGGCTGTGAAAAAACAGATGACATTCCAACTTTGTGGTAAGAATGCAAAATTGTTCACGCCTATAGATGGGAGCTTGGCAGGCTCTGGCAAAATTACATGTGAATTCACCCTTTTCTAATTGGTCTGGGCAGTGATTACTGATGGCTGCTAAACTCATTAGGTGAAATGTTGGTGAGCAACTTTATAATTGGTAGATTGGGCTGACAGCACTGGGGCTGACTGCTTGGTCTTAACCTCACTAAAAAAAGCCAACTATACGTTAAATGCCTCCTAATACGATGCAGTACAGAGTGTTTAAACACCATCTATTGACAAATAGTAAAATTAACAAATGATGCAAAAATCAAGGAGAACTTCTAGAGATCAATAAAGGAAATTTGAGAGGTCTATTAACTGGATGCAATTTATGGATCATGTTTGGATCCTGATGTGAATAAAGCAGTTATAAAAAGACATTTTTTGGAAACAGTCTGGAAAATTTGTGTATTGACAGTATCACATGAAATTAATGCGTTAATTTTTTTAGATTGATGGTAAGGTTGTGATTGCTAAGAAAAATATTCCTTATCCATTTGAAATAAATTTGGAAACATTTTCTGATGTAATGTATTTGGAATGTGCTGTGTTTCATATACTCCAGTGTTTGTGGGGAGAGTCGAGAAGAGAGTATAGGAGTGATAAAGATCTCACAGAATACCAAATGATGAAAATTGTTGAACCTACATGGCCAGCAGGAGGGAGCTCATTTTCTCTCTACTTTGGTACATGTTTGATAATTTTCAAGTTGACTTTTTTTAATCCTAAGTAATCTCACTCTTCATGGATAACCATGCTAACAATATGGTGTGAAGCCTTTAAGATTTTTTTTCCATGCTGAGGTATGTATGTATGACTGGATGTATATATGTATATATTTTTACACATAATTTTTTACAAAAACGTTATCCAGCTATGGTTGTTAAGGTTGTATTTTTTTTAATTTAATATTTATACCTTTAGTTGATACGGATTATTTTTTAATGTGTGATGTGCAGTAAGGACCTTATTTTTTTTCCAGATGGTTACACTTATTGTCTCATCTTCACTGATTTAAAATGGCATCTTGACCAGATCTACCTCTATACTACTATTACACATTGTGCTGTTTGATTTTTCCCCTCTATAATAGTATATTTGATATGTAGAAGGACAAATAATCCTCCTTTCTCTATCAAAATGTTATAATAAATTTGACTTACTCAAGAAAAGGAAATCTTTTTAAGATTTGGCATATTTCTTTAGAAACCAAACACGTTATTGAAATAAAAGCTTTCAGCCTATTCTTACATTTTCCCCATAGGGTTATGTCATCTGTAAATAATAATAATTACTTCTTTTATCACATTTAAGCTTCTTTAAATTTTTTTTTTCAACGTTTATTTATTTTTGGGACAGAGAGAGACAGAGCATGAACGGTGGGGGGGGGGGGGGGGCAGAGAGGGGGAGACACAGAATCGGAAACAGGCTCCAGGCTCTGAGCCATCAGCCCAGAGCCTGACGCGGGGCTCGAACTCACGGACTGTGAGATCTTGACCTGGCTGAAGTCGGACGCTTAACCGACTGCGCCACCCAGGCGCCCCTAAGCTTCTTAATTTTCATTATATTGGCTACACTTCCAGCATGATGTTCAACAGTAGTGATTGTGACAGACATAATACGTGTTTTAATGATCGTGCTTTTTTGCTTTGGCTTGTGGCTGTAGGTTTTTATTTGTTTGTTTTTGTTTTTAAGATTTTATTTTTAAGTGAATTCTAACACCTAATGTGGGGCTCAACAATAGAACCCTGAGATTGAGGTACCCATACTCCATCGACTGAGTCAGCCAGGCACCCCTTGTGACTATAGTTCTAAGATACATTTTTTTATGTTTATTTATTTTTGAGAGAAAGAGAGAGAGAGCGGGGGGGGGGGGGGGCAGAGAGAGGAAGGCACAGAATCCAAAGCAGGCTCCAGGCTCTGAGCTGTCAGCACAGAGCCTGATGCAGGCTCAAACTCACAGACTGTGAGATCATGACTTGAGCCGAAGTCGGACACTTAACCAACTGAGGTGTCCCTAAGATTTTTTTTTTTTTTTTTTTTTCAACGTTTATTTATTTTTGGGACAGAGAGAGACAGAGCATGAACGGGGGAGGGGCAGAGAGAGAGGGAGACACAGAATCGGAAACAGGCTCCAGGCTCTGAGCCATCAGCCCAGAGCCCGACGCGGGGCTCGAACTCCCGGACCGCGAGATCGTGACCTGGCTGAAGTCGGACGCTTAACCGACTGCGCCACCCAGGCGCCCCAAGATTTTTTAAATCAAGTTAAGTAACTGTGTTCTTATTTTACTAAGAGGTTTTTATTTTTATTTTAAGTCGAAAAAAGATTTTGAATTTTAGCATTTGCCTTTTGTATCTGCTGAGATGATCATATGATTTCTCTCTCTTGATCTTGTCAGTGTAATGATTATAGTAATAAATATGCTAAAACCACTCAGGAACTCCCTGAACATAAACACAAGTGGTATATTTTTTTAGTAAACTTACGGATTTAGTATTTTCTTTAGAAGTTTGAGGTTTGTCTCCAAAATCATGAGAATGATTTGCTTATAGTTTTCATGTTGGGATATTTGACTTTAACATGACATATCAAGTCCTTTTGTTTTCTTCATAGATATAAGCTCTTGCTACAAAATTTGTTTTATATAATATTTTTATTATGGAAAATTACAGGACTTACATAACTAGAATACTATAGTATTAGCTATAACAATTGTAAGTATTTTTTCTTTAAAAAATTTCTAGTTTAATATAGTAAGAAAGATTTAAAATTTTTGAATGTTTGCAGCCTAATTAAAATACTTAATCTTAGGGGCGCCTGGGTGGCGCAGTCGGTTAAGCGTCCGACTTCAGCCAGGTCACGATCTCGCGGTCCGTGAGTTCGAGCCCCGCGTCAGGCTCTGGGCTGATGGCTCAGAGCCTGGAGCCTGTTTCCGATTCTGTGTCTCCCTCTCTCTCTGCCCCTCCCCCATTCATGCTCTGTCTCTCTCTGTCCCAAAAATAAATAATAAACGTTGAAAAAAAAATTAAAATACTTAATCTTAAAATAAAAAATTAAGTAGTCTAATCTGACATGATTGTAGAAAATTTAGTATGATATGATTGACTCAGCACAGTTATGTTTTGTGGTTTAAAAATATTGGGGTTTGATTTTACTTGGTTTATTCCTTAATATTTTTATTTACATGAATTTCCATGTAAGTTCTATCACAGTGGAGCGAAATGTTACCAAGGAGACAATTGTAAATTTTCCCATGATGATCTGACTAAAGAAACAAAGAAACTTTTGGACAAAGTAAGTACTGTCTTTTGCACTTCAGTTATTTGTTAGGTCTCACCACAAATTCATTTGACTTGAATCATGTTTTACAAATTACATTTCATAAAGCCCTCCTGAGAAATCAAGGGTTTGCTATTTTAGGTTTTAATCCATTAACGTAGTGTGTTAAAGGGGCTCCTGGGTGGCTCATTCAGTTAAGTGTCCGACTTTGGCTCAGGTCATGATCTCACGGTCTGTGGTTTCAAGCCCCGCATCGGGCCCTGTGCTGACAACTCAGAGCCTGGAGCCTGCTTCGGATTCTGTGTCTCCGTCTCTCTCTGCCCTCTTCTGCTCATGCTCTGTCTGTGTCTCTGTCTCTCTCAAAAGTAAATATTAAAAAAAAATTTTTTTAATGTAGTGTGTTAGAAAAGCAGAAATATTGGGCTAGGAATTAAGAATCTTTTCTTACTCTTGTTCTGCTATTAAAAAGCTAATGTACTTTGAGAAATATCCTTTACCATTTTGAATCTCATTATCAAAAATGAGTTTTCTCTCTCTGATCCATTTTAACTTTAAAATGATAATTTTCTAATATCAAAACTAGTTTATTGAAGTGTTCACAGTTTTTAAATGTAAGGAAGAGGGGTGCCTGGGTGGCTCAGTCGGTTGAGCATCCACCTTTGGCTGGGGTCATGACCTCATGGTTTGTGAGTTCAATCCCCATGTTGGCTCTCTTGCTGTCAGCATAGAGCCTGTTTTGGATCCTCTGTCCTTCTCTCTCTGCCCCTCCCTCATTTGCACTCGTCCCTGTCTTTCTTTCTCTCTCTCTGACTCTCTTTCAAAAATAAACATTGAAAAAATTTTAAATGTAAGGAAGAAAGCTTGTGTTGAAATAGTAATCTTTGCCAATTATTTTTAGGTGTTGAACACTGAAGAAGAAGCCACAAATGAAGATGAAAGAGAATTAGAAGAACTTAGAAAACGGGGCATAACTCCTCTTCCCAAACCACCTCCAGGAGTTGGGCTTCTGCCAACCCCACCAGAGCATTTTCCCTTTTCTGATCCTGAAGATGATTTTCAGACAGATCTCTCCGATGATTTCAAGAAAATCCCATCTCTTTTTGAAATAGTTGTGAAACCTACTGTGGATTTAGCACATAAGATTGGGAAGAAGTAAGTTAAAATTTTTTTTAGTGATATCATTTTTGCTCCTAAAAATTCTTATTAAGAAACTAACTTGTATTCCACGGTAATCATATAATTAAACTTAAGTAGAGATAGCAGATACCTGGCATTCACCCCAATTGCTACTTCCTACTTTCTCTTTGTCCCCACCCTCCACTGCATGCCATCCATGCTTTTCTCTATGGAATCCTTAACACAGCTTCAGAAACCTCTCCACACAGTAATCCATCCGGAAGGGCACTGCCAGGTGGATGAATTGATATTTCTCCCAATTTGTTAGGAGGCTGCATGGATACTGATAACACCTTCAGATAGTGGCATTAGCATGGCTTAAGAATATTTAGTTCTTTTAGAGAAATATTTCCTTGGGCTAGTAGAGAAAAATCTCTGGATAAGCTGGATCCAGATCTGCATTTTCTAACACCACCATTCCAGCCTTGCTACCCACACCACAGGGTCTGTGCACCTGGGCCTTAAGTCCTATTGTTGATTGTTCTTTTAACCCTGAACACTCAGGGATCCCTAACAGTGAGATGTCAGCAAATGAGGAACAAGAACTCTATAAGAAACATCATAGTTAATGTGAACCATTAAAATTATTTCTATTAAGGTCAAGAAGAAGACAGGTATGTGCACTGTTGGCTAATACTGTAGATCAGATCCTCGTCAATGCAAAAAGAGAAAGATATAATAGATATAAAGATATAAAATGGCCTGGAGAGACAGGCCATTATTTGGGCAGTTTTCCTCAGTAATCCTGAAGGAACCAACTGCCAAAACTATTAGAAATAGTAGTTAAATTAGTAAGATATCCAGAAAGAAGAACAATAGTCAAAACCTAAAGGTCTTTTTATATGCCACCAGCAATCAATCAGAAATTGAAAAGTTGTATGTTTATGTAGTATAATTTTAATTTCATTATGTATTAAAAAAGATCTGTGTATGCCTAGACTAGGAGAGAACTGATAAAGAAAAATTTATCGTTGGGTGGTGGGATTAGAGGTGATTCTTACTTATTTTTGTACTTTTCTGTATTTTTCAAAATATCTCTGAGTAAGTTTTAGAACAGGTGATAGTGAGTGGCAGTTAAGACTGTGAGCTGAAAATGAAAGCAAGATGCATGTATTGGTGTTTTCACTTGGAGATAATATGGAATAAACTGCTTCTTAAAAACACGTTCTGATATAGAAAAGCACATTCAACCAATACTTACTTAAAAATGTAACATTCTTACTTGCCTCTTTCTTTGAGCTAAGAAATATTCCTTCTGTCTACAGGCCACCAGCATTTTATAATAGTGCCTCACCACCAGGACCACAATTTCAGGAAGGCAGTCCACATCCTCAACATATCTATAGTTCTGGATCAAGTCCAGGTCCTGGACCCAATATGTCTCAGGGACATAATAGTCCTGTGATGCACCCAGGCTCCCCCGGACATCATCCGTGTGCAGCTGTGCCGCACAGCCCACCTTTGCCACCTGGTCCACCTGGAATTTTAGGTCCTCACAGTCAAGCTGGAGTACTTGTTCAACCAGATCCACCTTTGACACCACCAAGTATGAGTGGTGCTTACCATTGCCCAGGCTTTCCAGAACACATGATGAAAGTACCTAGAGAGAATCACTGTTCTCCAAGTTCGTCATACCTGCAAAGTACTGGTGAAATGCAGCTCAACACCAGTTACGAGTCCGTACAAAACCCAGCCGAGTTTTATGATAATTACTATTCACAGCATGTTGTACATAATTTCCAGCCACCCAATAACTCTGGTGGTAAGTTTTCCTTTTAAAATAACTCATTTTTAATTTAAAATCTTTGGAGTTATCTATCTTTCATTAAAAACATAAGAATGTATGTTTTAAATAAAGCTAAGTAAAATGTAATGAAATTGAAACCATAAACATGTTTGTTTTTTTTTTAAGTTTATTTTGAGAGAGAGAGAGCATGCATGAGAGCACAAATGAAGTTGGACAGAGAGAGAGGGAGAGAGAGAATCCCAAGCAGGCTCTGCCCTGTCAGCACAGAGCCCCACACTGGGCTCGATCTCATGAACCACAAGATCATGGCCTGAGCCGAAATCAGGTTGGCCACTTAACGAACTGAGCTACCCAGGTGCCCCCAAAACCATAAAATATGTTTTAAATTTAACCAAACATTGGTTACACCAGAACTTTAGATAGTTTTAAAAAACATTTACAATCACATAATAATTTGGTAATCAAATGTACTTAGTATTAGAGCTTCAATTTGTTATAACTCACTGTGGTGCCCTCTAGAGGAGTTCTGTGCTAAATTCGCATCTGTGTCTTTCTGTGTTATGTGTATAGATGGCATGTGGCATGTTGAATTTGCTCAGCATCAGCCTCCGGTTGTTCAAGATTCCCCAAACCGGGGTGGTGGATCTGACGGCAGCAGCAACACGATGGGCCACGGCCCCCTGCCTGCACCAGGTCTCCTTCCTGCAGTGCAGAGAGCTCTTTTTGTGAGACTTACTCAGAAATACCAAGAAGAAGATGAACCAAGCAGCACCCAACCTCAGAGGGCACCAAGCAAGGAAGAAGGTGTGTCAGGTGCTGTGATAGCATCTTACTTTGGATTACTTGGTTCCTGAAACGGTCTTGAATAGGTTAAAACTTGGAAAAGGAGTTCCTCTAAACTATCTATTCTATTTCCAATTTACCTCGTAGCTCCTATCTGCTTGGAATTGATTGTGGTTTCCAGGGCCATACATGCTTTAATAATTAATTGCAAAGGGTTTGATCTGAAGCTATAGTATGAGGCCTGGCTGAGCAGACTTGCTAATAAGTCCTGTGTTTGGAAGAAAGAAATAGAACAGAAACAGGACATCTTCCAGTTCAGGAAGTTTGACTTCTAGCCCAAGTTTAAAATGACTTAGTTATTAGAGAAGTTTTTATGGGCACAGGCTGTGTATTTCAGGTTCTACTATATTATGAAGGAGTATTCCTTTTAATATAAAAGATTATGTGGAGGGGCGCCTGGGTGGCTCAGTCGGTTAAACGTCCAACTTCGGCTCAGGTCATGATCTCACAGTCCATGAGTTTGAGCCCCACGTCAGGCTCTGTGCTGACAGCTCAGAGCCTGGAGCCTGCTTCAGATTCTGTGTGTGTCTCTCTCTCTCTGCCCCTCTCCTGCTATGCTCTGTCTCTCTCTGTCTCAAAAAATAAATAAAAACATTATTTAAAAAAAATTTTTTTAAAGATTATGTGGAGACACCAAGTTTACCCTAGTGGTTTTGATATTGATAAGTGTATAGCAATTAGTTAATTCAGTTAAGGAGAGAAAGCTTAAAGCATCAAATTTTTATGAATTACAAAATTGATGTGTTTGCCCACTCTATTTGTGTGTGTGTGTGTGTGTGTGTGTGTGTGTGTGTATTTCCTTTTTCTTAACTGCACACCCACTGTGGGGCTCAAACACACGACTCAGACCAAGAGTCACACTCTCCGCCAACTGAGCCAGCCTGGTGCCCATTTGCCCACTCTTAAACGTAAAATTTATAAATAACTGTGTAGAACTAGATAACATTAGGTAGCTACAAGCTATTATATAAACATTGTTTGTTGCCTTTTCAAAGAAGGTAGCATTAACTTTTCATTTATTTAACATCATGGGGAAACGAGGGATTCCTAATAAGTTAATTTCCTGTACAATTTATGTTTGCTCCTTTAAGTGCTAAAACTTAATTTTAAGAAAAAACAATTTTCATTATTTTCTATAAAGTCTTACAAAGATTTGTATTTTCATAAATAAGAAAATTACAAATTTTCTAGATATAAAATTTTGTACTATAATATTATATAATTGGTGATGTTTTATGAGAGTTTTTTCTCTGTGTCCAGAAAAAATCTTGAACAGCTAGGTTTTTTGTGTTTGTGTTCATTTTTATAAATTTTAATGCCCTTATAAGTTTATCTGTCCTTTGATAAAAAGCTGATAACTGTCATTTCCTATCTAATATCTCCTTTCCATTGGGCTATCCCTACTGGTTTGCTTTCCTTCTGTCATATACTCATTCTCATTCCAAAAAGGATTTAAGATTGCTTATAGATATGAAAGTCAAAATAAAATAGCATTTTCCTTATATGGATCAGATTTGGATCATCTTACCTATTTGGATCAAGTAACAAATTCTGTGAGGAGTGAAATTCCTATACAGAAGTATTTAAAATAAGGGCAATAGGTAAAAGCTTTAGGCTTCCTGAGGTCACTGAGAAGAAGAAAAGAGATCTAGTGTGTAGAAGTAGCCTGTTGTTGTTGTTGTTGTTGTTGTTGTTGTTGTTTTGAAAGCTAGCTCACTTTTTTTTTCTATTGAGAAGAGAGCGCAAGCAGGGGAGGGCCCAAGGGAGAGGGAGGGAGAGAATCTTAAGCAGGCTCCACCATCAGTTCAGGGCCCAACATGGGGCTCAATCTCATGACCATGAGATCATGACCTGAGCCAAAATCCAGAGCAGGAAGCTTAACTGACTCAGCCACCCAGACGCCCCTAAAAGTTTTCTTCAGACACTGAGATATGAGTAAAACTTTTTTCAGTTGTGTTGGGACACCTGGCTGGCTGAGTCGGTGGAGCATGCGACTCTTGATCTTGGGGTTGTTAAGTTTGAGCCCCACATTGGGCAGGGGGATTACTTAAAAATAAAATCTTTAAAAAAAAAAACTTTTTTCCATTGTGATATAATCTATACAATTTTTGAAATTTACTTTAAGACTTTTCTTATGTTTATTTATTTTGAAAGGGAAAGAGAGAGAGCAGGGGAGGGGTAGAGAGAGAGAGGAAGAAGAGAGAGAGAGAATTCCAAGCAGGTTCTGTGCTGTCAGTGCAGAGCCTGAGCGGGGCTCGAGTTCACCAACTGTGAGATCATGTCCTGAGCCGAAATCAAGAGTTGGTCACTCAACCGACTGAGCCACCCGCATGCCCCAGTCTGTACAATTTTAAACCACACTTTTCAGCCTAAATTTCAGTACTTGTTTTGCAAGCTCTGTTCAAACTAAATGTGTAACACTGAAGTTCCATGTAATAGAAACACATTAATGAAATGAAATGAGGTAAAATGAGAATATTTACAATATTCTATTCATCCAAGATATTCTAGTATGTATATGTATGTATGAGTGTGTGTGTGTGTGTGTGTATGTGTGTAACCAATTCAGAGTTAATGTATGTTGTTTTAATGGAAAGGAAGGAGACTCCCCTTCTGCAGCATCAGTTTATAATCCCTTCTGTACTACTAGAGAGAATACCTCTGATAGTTAAGCTTCTTAACAGTGTATCTAACACACTAAGGTTAAATAGACTAGGAGTAAGGTCTGAAGTGTTCCCATAAAGTGTATAGATTTCAGGATGTTAGTTTTGTTACTTTTAATTTTAAATGTTTAAATAGCTAATATATTCACATATGTCAAGCATCTAAAAATATAATAAGCTATAAATGAAAAATCTCTACGTCATCCCTCATTTGGTCAGTTCCCATTGCTTCCTTAACCAGTACTATTAGTGTTTTTGTTTTCTTTCCAGATTTTTAAAAAGTATTTCTCCCTTGTTATCTTGATAAATCCAGAGCTATGAAACCTGAGTATTACTTGAATTAAAGAGATCCAAAACATTTGGTGTTCTTTTCCAAGAGTATTTCTCTTCTTACCCAACTCTGTCATACCACACACACTTTGGCCAGTCGGAATGAAAGGTTCTGACTTTCTCCTGGCTGGAAGGACATTACACATATTCTAGTATCACACTTCTTTCTTTATGGAGTATAACGACTAAATTGATCATTGTCATCCCACATCTAATTTTGTTCCAGTGTTGAAACTCTGGCATTTCTATGATGCATTTTCTTGAAGTTAGACTACACTTATTTCAGAAATAGCATGTGTTTTTTAAATTATCTCAATTAAGGCCAAATATGAATGTTTCATTCTTTACAATAAGTTTTTGTCTACATTTAGATGATACTGTTAACTGGTATTCCAGTAGTGAAGAGGAAGAAGGAAGCAGTGTCAAGTCAATACTGAAAACATTACAGAAACAAACAGAAACTTTAAGGAATCAGCAACAACCTTCCACAGAGCTCAGCACTCCTACTGATCCAAGACTTGCTAAAGAGAAAAGTAAAGGAAACCAAGTTGTTGACCCTAGACTTCGTACTATCCCAAGGCAAGACATGAGAAAAGCTTCTGAGTCTGCCCCGCTGGATCTTAGACTTGCATGGGATCCCAGAAAATTAAGAGGGAATGGAAGTAGTCACACAGGATCTTCCGTTGGTGGAACAAAGTTTGATTCACACCATGCAAATGCTGGCTCTGTCAAACACAAAAGAGGAGATGATGATGATGAAGATACAGAAAGAGAATTGAGAGAAAAAGCTTTCTTAATACCTTTGGATTCTTCCCCTGGTATAATGCTCCAGGATCCAAGGTCACAACTGAGACAGTTCAGTCACATTAAAATGGATATTATCCTAACCAAACCCAACTTTGCAAAACACATCGTGTGGGCTCCAGAAGACTTACTTCCAGTCCCCTTACCTAAACCTGACCCAGTATCTTCAATCAATTTACCTCTACCCCCTCTTATAGCTGACCAGAGGCTCAATAGGTTATGGAATACAAAAAGCGATCTTCATCAAAACACCGTGCCCGTTGATTCAAAATTAGCAGCCAAAGCCAAAATTAACACAACAAACAGAGAAGGCTACCTAGAACAATTTGGGGACTTACATAGTTCAGGAAGTAAGTTAGGAGATCCTAGGCTACAAAAAAATTTTGATCCTAGACTTCATAGACAGCATGGTACAGAGTCTCATCAGGCAGTTACAAAGGATTCACATACATTAAAGAGTGCCCCTCACTTAACCAGATCAAACCCTGGTTCATCACAGCCCTCAGGGGCAATAACTAGCAATTCTAGTCCCGGGGCCTTGCCTCCATATGCCCCTAAACTCTCCTCTTCAGCTGGCCTTCCACTGGGAACTCCAAGTTCAGTTCTTAGTGGCATTAGTTTGTATGACCCTAGGGAGCATGGTTCATCATCTACATCAGAGCTAGCAACAGAAAATGCAGAGAACCAGAAAAAAAGTGGTAGTTTAAAAAGTAGTGACAAAAATGAACCTTCTCCCGGAGAGGCAATCCCGCCACAGAAAACCAGTCCGAACGTGGAAGTCACTGTTGATGGGCCAGTTGACCCACAGGCAGATAATCTCAGGAGTTCTGGTGTGGTTCAGGTCCCAGCAGTGCACAGTCTTCCTATTCAGGCATTAACAGGCTTAATTAGACCCCAGTACAGCGATCCAAGGCAGTCAAGACAGCCAGGACAGATGAGTCCCACCCCAGAAAATGATCCCGGTAAAGAACCAGATGACAAATCTCTGAAAGAGGTTTTTAAAACTTTTGATCCAACTGCTTCACCATTTTGTTAGCTATTGTGTAATTAAGCAGTTCTTTTCACTCTTGTGACTATTGCAGTCCTCTGCTGTTTTGTAACTGGTTTACCTCTATAGTTTATTTATTTTTAAATTATAAATACTTTTCAGCTGCTAGTATCAGAACCACATGAAGTTATATCCTCTAAAGCCTGTGGTATTTTATATAATATTTTTATAACTTTAAGAGACTGTAGTAATTGACATAGAAACTTATCTATCATGTTAGCTTCGGTAGAAGTACTTTTCTCGTAAATAAACCATCATGAACTCAACACTCTGCCCAAATATATGCCAGTTGTCTTTCATAATCAATGTTTAGATAAACGATTACCACTTTTATATGGTTGTTAGTTTCAAGCAATATGATGTACATTACTTTTGAGCAACAGTATTTTGACTAGGATCTTCTCTATTTGTCAACCCAGAACTGATTAATATGTAATGCTAACTGCTAACTAAAATGTAAAATTAAGTAAAGAAAACATTTTTAAAATCACAATTAGCAGAGCAGTTCGTGTTTAAGGGCATCACTTTTATTAGTATTGGCAATATTATTTGTGTAAATGAAGCATTTGAATGTCCTATCTTTTAAAAGTATTTTATTGTATACTGTATCATAGAAGTTGGAGATACATAGTTTTTGCTAAAGTGGAAAATTCCCAAGTTCTCTAACATAACTTTTTAAATTTAGTTTTTCATATTAAATAGTTATGAGTTATTGCTGTGTTACATTGTGATGTTTATGTGTTTCAATGTTTTTTGTCTTTAGCAGCATAATTTATATTACTTTTTCAAATGATGTAGCTGCAATAATTGTATCCATCATGACTTTGGTAATTTTTAACACAATTTTAATAGATCCAGTGACAGTCTGTAGTGATTATTGCATTGATAATGTTTTAAATGTCCAGGTTCTATATTTTTTCTTAAATAGCAAGAAAACACAGAGATGGTATAATCAACTGTATATGGCTACCAATAAAGAATCTCTTTCAGATCTCTCCTGACTGGCATTCTGTAACAGAGGAGACTGCCTGGTATTTACAGTATTTAATGTCCTCATAGATTGGAAATCTCCTAAGTTGGCTAGAAATTGTATTTTTATGAAAACTAATTTGTATTCATTCTTGTGTATTTATTGCAGTATATAAGTAATGGCAGCCCTATTTGTTTTATACATATATTATTTATAACAGAAACTAAGTATTACACTAATATTCATATCTTGAACTGGATGTGTGTGACAGTGTTTGTTGGTAACAACTCCAATAAGTAACTTGAAAACAGAGCATTTCATTATAAAAGATAGTGAAAGAGGGGGAAATCGATCCTTGGATGAAAACAGCTACCCTTGAAAAGTGATTTTAAAAACATAGCAAAATATTTCTGTAGGAACCTAACACTTAGATAGCATATGTTAACTATTAATGCATATTTTTTCTATTCACTTCTTCACTTTTTTGTTTTTGTTTTGTTTTGCTTTGATTCCATGCTTAAATGGAGTTGCAGCTAAGTGAACAACAACTCTGCTTACTGAAGAAGTTCATTGTGTTCTAAGTGGAAGGACAGTTGTTTGAGGGGATGTGAATTTCTACTATTTATACTTTGGTTACATTGTTGCCTAACATGGCTCTGGATAACATTTTTGTTTAAAAATGTACTTTAAAGCCACCATAGAAAGTATTTTCTGGTTTCCTATCCACATGAACTTTATTATACACACATACATATATGTAATACTCCTTTTTCAGGGAAAAAATCAGTAAAATTGCTGAATTTTAGTAATTAAATGGATAATTTTAGCAAATCTCTAATTCCCTTGTGTATTTTATAATTATATTAAGTAATGCTATTTATATTTTAAATATCATACAAAAAAGATAATTTGGCTTGTTAAAGATCAAAATAGAATCCAAATTCTTAACAGAAGATCCTTTTTACCAAGAGATGTTGAACTATTAATTAAAAAGTAAGGTTTAAGTATCATTAATGCAAGTTATAATGTTCACTTGCTCAGTATTTTTGAGCCCCTATTATCTCAGCTAGTGTCCTAGAGGCTATTTTATAAGAAAGTGTGGACTTAGTTTAAAATTTAACAATATATTTTATATGAAAATTTTATATTTATGTTTAAAATAATGATTTTAATTTGTGGTCTTTTTTAATTGAGATAACTTTAGCTTAAGGGATATCCTATCGTATCCTGTCAACTTAGATTATCTTAATCTTATTTTTTCCTTTTTCTCACCAAAATCTAATAACCCATTTCCGCTGATGAATAACCTCCTTTAAGATGAATCGGTGTTTGTTAGAATCCATGTAAGTTGATTTACACCAGCACACTGGAAAGTACTTTATGTCCCTATTCTTATAAGCCAAACATTTACAGATAACAGAGGTAACTTGTGTCCTAAAAGAGTCTGGATGAGACTCACTGACTGAGATGTAACTTAACTATTCATACTGGTTTGTGGCAGAAGGTTTATCCCTATTTACTGTGATGTTGAGTGGAATGGGATATATCAGGGTGTTACATTGGAATACCCAGGTGATCATAATTTAGATTGGGCAACTACTTTCCCATATCTTGTTTAGTCTTTGCCCAAAACTCCTGTCTCTGGAGCTTTCCCAGTTAGGACCTCATTCTGAACCCTGAAAGAAAACCGAATATTGGAGTGATTTCAAATTCTGCTTCATCAGTTAGGTCTGCTTCTGTAGGGACCCTCTGTTACCCAGCTCTATGTACCAAACCCCAGAATTAGGGTGCGAGCAAAACAGCCTAAGTAGATTAGATTTGCTTAGGTTTCTATTTGTCTTTTTAACTTGCCATAAGGATTTTAAATAGTAGTTTTCCTTGCTAGTCCTACTTATTTTAAGAGTGGAAGAATAGTTGATTAGTAAAGAAATCCTGCATAAGCTTACATATAAGCCGCTTTGCTGAATTAATTAGAAGAGAGAGAAGGAAAGGAGAACTTAAGAGGGCTAGGGGGTTTAAGGACCATGAATTCATATTGTTCTAAATTGATATATGGACTTTTTTTCCCAATGTCCAGTTCCTTATCTGTGAAATGGGTATAATTTTGACTGCTCATAGATTTGATATAGTGAATGAATTATTATTTTAAAGCATTTTAAAATGTAAAATTGGTTTATAACTTTTGCAAACATCATTATACTTCCACTAGGGTGCATTTAGCTGTACAAATTCTAAAGTAACACGGTTTGTGTGGTTTACCAGTTTTATGAAATCTCAGATGATATACATTAAAGACACAATAGAATTGTGTAAGAAGTTATTTTGCAGAATATTAACCCATGAAGTTAGCAATTCCCCCTTAACATTTTGTGTGTTAGTAAGACATAGGACTTTCGTATTTTAGAGCTTTATGGACTTGTAGTGTCTATTCAAGATCTGACCACTCTGCCCATTTTGTACAAGTTGGATATTGATCGAGGGTTAAAAATGCTGACAGTCCATATTGCATGGTGTATTTGCTTCAATTATAGCATGTGTACTGTGGGCAAAGTGGCCCATTTATTCATTATAAAAGCCATTGGCCTTAGAAACAACAGAGATGTTTACTCCCATTTCTTAGTATGTATTTCTGCAAGCACATGACACAGAGGTATTTCTGAGTGCCCACTTGCTTGATAAAGGTGTCATTTTCCTTTGTTCACGGCAATTTAAAGTTTGACACTTCCTAGGGACCTAAATGTGAGGTCTTGTCAAAATCCTTCCAGTTGCACAACACAGAGTCTTAAGGTGGAGATGTTCTCCCTGAGTTCACCCTTCTGGGCGTAAGGGCTGTGTCTCAGAGGGGTGGTCTGCGCTCAAGGCTGTAACTTGGAGGGGTTGTGTGCAGTCACGGGGTCGGCTGATAGGGCCCCTGCACATTTCAGTAATTGGGCTTTTTGTGAATATCCAAAATGAAGAGCTGTAATTATCTTTTCAGAAATGGGTTGGCAGTGTTTGATCACATAATGGTCAAAATTAAGTCTAGTAGGGTATGTAAGTCGTTAGTAAACTTAGTTTAAATAAGGCTTAGTTTAGGAAATGTAAGCTTTAACAAAATGTAACCAAACAGGGCTTGAGTGTCTAGAGCTGTTTTCCTCACGTGTGTTTATTGTTTAGTATTTATGGAATGTCTTTACCCAAAGTGTTTAATGTGATTTACAGAACCAGTTTCAGTAGCTACCAATCACCAAATTGCTGGGCTTTTGTTTTGTTTTGTTTGTTTTTGCTGGGGTTTTGTTTTGAGTATGCTATTTATCAGCAGTATCTGCCAGTTGTAACAAAGCCTGTATTAACCTTCTTTTCTTGGAAAGGATACAGACCTAAGAAAGGACTTTAGGTTAACATCAACATAATATTTAGAATTTCTAATTTTTAAATAAGAAATAAAAAGCACATTTTAAATTGTATTTTATGCTTTTGGAGGCAAGACCGGTATGTGCCTCCCTACTTTGCTGTTTCCCCACAGCAACAAGCCTAGTTCTAGGCACACAGGTGGGTGCTTTGTTAATTGCTTCCCAATATCCATCCAAGTTTAGATTTTCATGTGGCAGAGCCTCTCCATGATTGTGTCCAAGAGTACAATTCATAAAGTATACCTCCTTCAGTGGACACAAGGTACCTACCTTCTCTTTTTTGTTTCCCCTCCCCATCTCCCAACCAAACAATGTAAAGGTAGGGTTATGGCAGCTTAACGTTTCTACAATAATTCATAACTCCAAGAGCCCTCCAGTTTTATAAGTTAACTTTACTACTTCATGGTAGAAATTTGAATTGGCCAATAATTTATTCCTGTAGATCTATGAAGGATTCTTTCTGTAACCAGAAAGAACTGCAGAATCAGAGACCTCTTTTTATTTTACAATATATTTGTCTAATTTCTCTCTTCCTGTTCTTAAAATATCAACCACAATTATGAAGTTATACCCCACCTGGTGAAATTCCAATAACATTAAAATTTTTCTTTATCCCAACACCTTGAAAGGTAATTTATCCTTTAATGTCATGAATTGGACTCTATATTGGGTCCTGCATGTTGCTTAATACCCTTCATTACCCTTTGGAATAGAACAATCATGTGTTGCAGTGGGCAAAATCATTGTGGGCATAGAGAAAATCTATTTCTCTATGTATTTTATAGCCTTGTTTTTCCTTGAATCTCTTGTCTTTAAAACTTTAAATTTGTCAGAAGAAGTTAATATATAGCTAATATAGCATTTTAGAAAAATATTAGCTCCGAATTATCAGACCCCACACTTCCTTGCTCATTACTGATTTTAATACCTCTGTGAGGGTATTAAGGTTAAGAGGAGCAGTAAAACTTGCATTAGCTAATACTATTTTGTCAGAGGTCTGATACATAGTTTATTGTAAAACAATTAAATATATAGAGCCTCCCCCCAAAAACAACTAGCCATGTTATTCCCAGACCTCCATTATGAGCAATATTTTCATATTAGTTGTCAGCGATAGACTATATGTTTTATATGCTTGTTAAATAGAGAAAGTGAAAAATAATGAACTAATCATTGTTACTAGAGGTTTTCGTCCACCTCTGTTTTACAGAAGTTTGCCTTCCATTTGTTTGAGAGGGAAGTCAAATAAGATAGGAGAATATCTTTTCAGAAGGTAGAATGATATTTCCTTATAAAAGTGACAATCAAGAAATAGTCATTTGTATACTTGCCAAAGTTTTAAAAAGAATTTTATATTCCTGACCCTAAATCCACGGCTCCCCCACCCAGGATTCAGAAAGGGCTCAGTGTAGATCCAGGTTTCCGCGGCCCAGGTCCTTTTGTTTTTAGTCCAGGGCTTCTATGCTTGCACATGACTAAGGCATTGATGGCACTTGTGTCCTAGGATTCAGTGTGTGTCTGTGTTTGGAGGCGGGGTTTGGGATTGGGGTGGGGGAGGAGCGGTCTGTGTTCAGACTTATGATCATCCATTTTTTTTATCAGGTATCCAAGTACCATCTGTGGGCCAAAACGCAGGTTCAACCTATTCAGAATGAGGTGGGATTTTAAAACAAAACAAAAATTTCTAATGTTATTATTTAATTTCCCCCAGTTGTATCTCAAATGTTGGGGAAATGCTGCCTTGACTGTTTTACTTTGCAAGGTTTTAGTAGATACCAATTTAGTAAATTAACTATACTGTCTGTTCAAAAGATACCAGCAGGGTGTATTTTGCTAAACTGATAAATTATTCTACTTAAAGACTAACAAATCATTTGGTAAAATCAGGAATATTATTTCTTTTCATTTACTAATAACTTTCCAAGTTACCTTCTGTTGTTGCAAGTTTCTGTAATTTTTTCCTGTCATACCTTTCTATTGTCTGACTTTAAATAAAAATGTTTCTAATAATATCTGTCTAGCACTGTGTTGCTTTTCTTTAATACATCTTCTTCCTTTAAAGACAGAATACAGGGGAGCATGTACTCGTATGAGAACTTAGAAATGGACCCCATCCCAGGCCTTCCTGAAAGAAAGAGATGGTAGTCCTTCAGTGTATCGGAGGCACAGAGATTGTGCTTCACTTAGCCACACAGGTTAGTAGCATCTGAAGTCCTCTATTTCCTGAGACTGCCGGCATTCTGGACATGTAAGTATCTCTTAGATGAGCTCACATTAATTTTCTAATATTTATTTATTTCTGAGACAGAGAGAGACAGAGCATGAATGGCGGAGGGTCAGAGAGAGAGGGAGACACAGAATCTGAAACAGTTTCCAGGCTCTGAGCTGTCAGCACAGAGCCCGACGCGGGGCTCGAACTCATGGACTGTGAGATCACGACCTGAGCCGAAGTCAGACGCTTAATCGACTGAGCCACCCAGGTGCCCCTAGCTCACAATTTTCTATTAAAGGATCGAATCCAAGAGGTTGCTAGCAAATGGACTGCTTAGAGCAGAACAGGACCCCTCAGGACCAGAGTGGGACCTCATCACAGAGGGAGGGCTCAGAACAATGGGGTATGCACTTCCCTTTGAGACAGGAGCAACAAAGAAGTGACTGATCATGACTCCCTCAAAGGCCTGGAAGCTTCATTAAAAGATGTTTTCTGGTTTCTGTTCTAATATGTTCAGTGGCCAAGGACACACCGTCTTGAATAAGGGGAACTTGTAGATTCCTGGACTTACTTATTGAGCAACTCTGTGGAAAAGTCTTCTTTGAGAGCTAGCAATCTCGTCCTGGAGCATACTCTCCTGAGCAGTGCAATACTGGGCGAGTCGGGACTTCCCAGAGCATCACCTTCCTCATAGACAAAATTGGGATCCATCACTCATTTGAGAAAGATTGTTTGAACAGTCAGCATATGCTAGTAGGTGTTGGGTTACAGAGATGGATAGGATAGACTGCTTTCATATCCTACATTTCCCGAATGAAAAATGTATGCGAGGGGCGCCTGGGTGGCGCAGTCGGTTAGGCGTCCGACTTCAGCCAGGTCACGATCTCGCGGTCCGTGAGTTCGAGCCCCGTGTCAGGCTCTGGGCTGATGGCTCAGAGCCTGGAGCCTGTTTCCCATTCTGTGTCTCCCTCTCTCTCTGCCCCTCCCCCATTCATGCTCTGTCTCTCTCTGTCCCAAAAATAAATAAAAAAACGTTGAAAAAAAAATTAAAAAAAAAAAAAATGTATGCGAAACCCCAGTGTGCAAACTGGATGAAAGTGGAGACACTCTGGCTGACGTTGGGGTAGGGTGCCAGATCCCACAGCTGAATCACCTCAAAGGAACGCGAATGGAGTGCGAGAGCCCACATCTGAATCCTCCACGCTGCAAGCAACCAGTTAGTTCATCGTACAATGCAGCTATCATCCTTTCACTCATTGCCTTAAAAGCCCTCCAGGGTTTCCCTTATCTGCACAAAAAGTCCAAACTCTGTGGCTTTGCATTCCAGGATTCTTTTCCAGTGCCTTCCCCACTCTGGTTGTCACACCCCTGGATCAGCAGAGAACTAATTGTGCTGTGTGCGAATGAGCTGAGAATTTGTCCTCTGTTGCACTGTGAGCTCTTATTCTATTTGCCTCTATTTCCCCAGGACCTCGCGTGGTTTCTGGGTTTCTGTTCCTCAGCAGGAGCTCCCTCAATAATCGCTAGGACGTGACAGACTGGAATTGCAGATCAGAGGCCTTTATCCACATGGGTGGCACGCTTCCAGCTCCCACAGCCTTGTCAAAAGTCTACAAAAAGTTCGAGACTTGAATTTTGGTTTCAAAATATTACAAGAGATTGTAAAGGTGAAATGTTTATTTTGAAAGCAACATTATTGAATACTGTCATAGTGTGTATAATGAATAATTACATAACTTTATATTTTACACATGCATAGAAACACATGCATAAATATATGTGTACATACACAGTGTGGAAGATTGGGTGCCTTTACTACACTAGAGTGAGATCTTTAATTTTTTTTTAATGTTTATTTTTGAGAGAGAGAGACACAGTGTGAGCAGGGGAGGGGCAGAGAGAGAGGGAGTCACAGAATCCGAAGCTGGCTCCAGACTGAGCTGTCAGCACAGCCGGACATGGGGATTGAACCCACGGACCATGAGATTATGACCTGAGCAAAGTCAGATGCTTGCTTAACTGACTGAGCCACTCAGGTGCCCCGTGGAGTGAGATCTTTAGAAATTATCAGGAGGTCAACACATAGCCCTGCTTCCAATCCAGAATTTAAAACCAAGAAATATCCTGGAAGACAGGAAGTGGGGCTTATTCTATAAACCTGGAGCTTCACTGCTGTGAATTATATTTCTGTGTGTGTGTGTGTGTATACATATATATACACACATACAAGAAAAATGGGGAGATTGCCTAGTTTTCTGTACTTTGTGCAATATTTTTACCAGGAAGATATTTTAGCTAGTTGTGAATAACCACCTATGCTTTATGTATTCATTCAGCAAATACTAAGCCCCTATCCTTTGTCAGGCTCCACAATAGGCTCTGGGGATTCAGATGCAAATGGGGCAGATGGGCTTGGAGTTTACAGTTGAATGGAGGAGACTGAGATGCAGGAAGCATGTAACTACAGTGGCCGGGTGCCACTTCTCGTGGCCGCTGAGCCACAGGGTGCTTGGAGAAGGACCCAATGCTGCAATGCTCCCTCTCTTCCAGGGAGGAACTGGTCCTGTACGTGTTTCAGCCCCTTACAGGCAGGACAGCTGAGTCTGATCGCCATCTGGAGGCCATGTTGGATAACCGCTCACAGATGGAGTAGCAAACCCATCCCTCGCACACCTCTAACACTGAACGCTTTGGGCTCCGTGCTAGGTGTCAGGGGTGAACGGATGAGACACACACGATACAGATCCCATCCTTGTGGCAAGATTCAACCCAGCTTCACCCCACCCCCAAACTGGTACCTGTCTCCCTCACAGGCCTTTCCAAAAGCCTCCCCTCCCAACTGTCTGGAGCAACTGGGAAGGGCTCTCCCTCCCCACCATGGCACTGGGGTAGAGACCGGATGCCTGAAGCGACAAGCCTATCCTTAAAACGCTTTGCTCTGACGGTGCAGTAGTTCTTCAGCAATGGCCAAAGAGCCGGCAGCAGTCTGGCTCCTGGTTCCCCTGTGCTTGGGGCAAAGGATTTGAAGCCACAAAGAGACCTAAACAAAATTGCAATTAGAGAGGATAAAGGGTGACAATGTGGAGGAGAGAACAGGTGGAGGTGGGGGAAGGGAGCAAAGGGAATAAAAAGCTGCAGTCAGCAAAGGGGAAAACTGCAGAGAGGAGGCCCACGGAGGAGAGAGTGTCAAGAAGGAAGAGGTCCCTGGAGTTGGACCAGTCAAGAACTCAGGGAGACCAAATTTGGAGAAGAGCCCATTGCATCTGACAAATTGGGAAAAAAATGAAAAATGAAGCCAGAGTTTTGAAGGATTGGTGGATGGTAAGGAAACAAAACAGCAGTGATAGACTAATATTTCTTGGACCTTGGTTCTGAATAGCAGGAGAAGACCCAGGGAATGTTTCTGAAAGAGGAGACTCAAACATGAGCCAGAGAAAAGGTAGTTTGAAAAGAGAAACAAGTACTTCCCCTGCTGGCCAAGAGGGAGTAACAGAGGCTAGGTTACACACACACACACACACACACACACACACACACCCTTCATCCCCAGAACAGCCAGATGAAACATACAAAACAATAGAGTTCAGAGTTGGACCCCAGGCAGCATAGGACAGTCACTCTTAAGAGAGATTAAACCCAACAGGCAAATTCACACTTCTAGTTGCAGATTTCAATACCCTTCGCTCAAAATGGTTGGAAAAAGTAGAATGAACATCAGGGAACATCATGGAAAACTTGAACAAAAGAGTCGATCAACTTGCCCCAGCTGGTGTTCATAGAAGACTCCACCTACCAACAGCAGAATGTACATTCTTCCCTACTGCACGTGGAACATTTATCCAGATAAACTATACCCTAGGCCCCAAAACAAAGCTCGGTAAACTTAAAAGGATTCAAATAATACAAAGAATGTCTTTTGACCACAAAGGAATTAAATCCGAAATCAAAACAGAAAAAAATACCTGGAAATTCCCCCCAAATACTTTGAAACTAAATAACACAGTTGCAAATAATCCATGGTCAACAAAGAATTCAAAAAGGAAATTAGAATGTATGAGAAAGAAAACCATAAAAATTGGAGGCTAATGCTGAAGTAGTGCTTAGAAATCACAGCAGTAAGAGCCTGTAATAGAAAAGAATGCTACAGAATAATGATCTCTGGTTGCACATGCAGAAACTTGAAAAGGAGAACAAGTTAAGCGCAAAGGCATGATAACAAATATCAAAGAGGGGCACCTGGGTGGCTCAGTTAATTCAGTGTCTCTTGGTTTTGGCTCAGGTTATGATTTCCTGGTTCATGGGCTCCAGCCCCACATTGGGCTCACTTGCTGTCAGCACAGAGCCCACTTCAGATCCTCTGTCCCCTTCTCTCCCTGCCCTTCCCCCACTCACATGTGCTCTCTCTCTCTCTCTCTCTCAAAAATAAGTAAAACATTAAAAAAATATATATTAAAGAGAAGGAATCCATGAAGTAGAAAACAGAAATCTAGGAAAGAAAGTCAATAAAACCAAAAGTTGGTTATTTAAAAAGATAAATAAAATGGATAAATCTCTACATCCAACTTTCAGAAGAAAACGTAGGAGGAAATCTTTGGACCTAAGTATGGCCAAGAGTCCTGAGCATCTGAAAAGGATCATCTTGCAGTGATCATGCTGAAGGAAAGAAGCGGGGGGGGGGGGGGGGGGTAGGAAAGAACACTATTACATGATTCCAGTTTAATAAAAATCCTAGAAAGTGCAAACCAATCTTCAAGCAGCCATGCAAACCAGTCCTTATAGGGAGCTCATCCCAGGCTAACACAAACTTCAGTTTCCCCACACCTTGAACTTGACTGACCTCCCCAGTGAAACTTACACATCTTTCAGTACCTGGCTTCCTGCACAACTGATACTGTTCTCACTTTGCAACACCTTAATAAAGGCTTAAGCTAACAGGGCGTCGATGTTTTCCCCCCTCCTCCCACAGTCTATATGTGATGTTCCTTCTAAGCCCAGAAACTTAAGTATCATTCCCAGGGGATCAGCCTCACCAGGGGCCCAGGGACATTCCTCCTCACTGGGAGAACTGCCAAGGCAGCTCTGTGCAAGGCCTAGGCCCTGCCCCCCCCACACCTGCCCAACCCCCATGTAGAAGGTTCTACAATGTGAGCCTATTTCAGCCTAAGAGTCACTCCCCACTCTGGGCTGCCCATCTCAGGGCCAAGGCACACATCAACAGACAGTCTGACTCAGAGAGTATTTCTCAGTCTTTAGAATGCTTCTAGAAACAGGGCTGCTAATGTTGGGGGCCCTTCTGTGCTTGTTTTTCGCAGGCCCAGCTCATCATAGTCCAGGTTTGAAGTTTCTCGAAGTCTGTGCCTTAGCAGTTTTCTTCTCCACTGCACACAGAAGGCAGCAACTTCCAGTTCTTCTGGATCTGAGGAAGGCTGTCTCAAGCCCTGGAGGAGAGAGAGGTAATTACATGTCCTGGGGGACACTGTGCACACCTTCCCAAGGTCAGCTGACATGAGCTCTTGCTTAGTTAGCAGACTCCACTGACTGACGGTGGAGCTCATTTTCTGACATTTTGGCCCTAATTTTTTTCCTTGTATGTATGTATGTATGTAATCACTACACCCAACATGGGGCTCAAACTCATGACCCTGAGATCAAGAGTCACATGCTCTTGAGGCGCCTGGGTGGCTCAGTCAGTTGAGCATCCAACTCTGGATTTCAGCTCAGGTCACGATTCTAGGGTCATGGGATTGACCCCTGCATTGGGCTCCATGCTGAGCGTGGGGCCTGCTTGGGATTCTCTCTCTCTCTCTCTCTCTCTCTCTCTCTCTCTCTCTCTCTGCCCCTCCCCTGCTCACATGCTCTGTCTAAAATGAGATTAGATTTTATTTTATTTTTGATTAGATTAGATTTTAAATTAAATTTAAAAAGAGTCACATGCTCTTCTGACTGAGCCAGGCCAGGCACCACTGGCCCTAATTGAACAGAGATTAAGGAACTGTGTTTGAAGGGATCCTCTGAATTAAAGCCCACTCATTCCCTCTCTCATGAAAGAAGCACAACAGAACAAAGGATCTTATGTTGGTCAGAATCGAATGTTCGGAGAATGCAGCCAATTAAAAATGCTCTCTCTGCCCCAAATTCTGCCTCCTTTTGGATCTCACCTTCTTCATTTTGGTTTATGCAAACTATCCGTGGGTCTTTGGCCAGTGGCCTAAGCAGAGCCCGGACACAGGTGCCCACGGTAAGGACACAGCCCTGCCCTCAGGTTCTCCTGCACACAAGTGGCTAGGAGATTGAGCTGTGGTGACTGTCCCACCTCAGGTGGTGCTGCAGGGTGAGTGGGAGGCTGGGACTGTGGCCATGCCAGTAAGGAAGGACTCGGCTCCCTCCGGGCCAGGCCTAAGCAGAAGAGCTCAGCCTTCAAGAGACTCTGGAACCTTAGCTAAACTATGCCCATTTTTCAAATGCATGTCTATTCAATGTACTCTTTGAGCTTAGCCAGTACAAAGTTGCTTTAAACTTGAAATGGAAATTCTCATTCTATTTACTTAGCACCTCCATGCACCAGCCCACAATGCTAGGTCTGTGGCTTCATGGAGTTTACTTTTTTTTTTTTAATTCGAATTCCAGTATAGTTAGCATACAGTGTTAGATTATTTTCAGGTGTACGATATAGTGATTCCACACTTCCATGCAGCAGCCAGTGCTCATCACAAGTGCACATGGAGTTTACAATTTCTTTTAAATAATTAATTTATTTATTTTGAGAGAGAGAGAGAAAGAGTGGCAGAGAGACAGGGAGAGAGAGAATCCCAAGCAGGCTCCCTGTCGAACCCACAAACTGTAAGATCATGATCTGAGCTGAAATCAAGAGTTGGACACTTAACCGACTGAGATACCCAGAAGCCCCAGAGTTTACATTTTCATAAATGTTTCTTTCTGCCTGTGGCCCAGAGCCGTGGTGCCATATGTGTGTAGTCTCTGCCAGTGGCCACTTTCAGATGGGGTCAGCACTTACCCGCAGACTTGCAGCTTCTGTGGTCCTCACGGTCTTGGACACGGCCCGGAGGAGCTGTTGAGCATTTTCCAGCAGGAGCTCTTCAGAGGACCTGCTTCTTGCCAGAGAGGCCTTTACACTTGAGAGTTTACAGGAAGAAAGCAGACAATGTTACACCAGGGAAGAGATGCCGTCTCTGATTGCTGATGCTAGAACTTCCAGCACTATGTTAAACAACTACGGTGAGAGTGGGCATCCCTGTCGTGTTCCTGATCTCAGGGAAAAAGCTCTCAGTTTTTCCCCGTTGAGGATGATGTTAGCTGTGGGCTTTTCGGAAGAGATGCCGTCTCAAATAAATACTGGAAGGTTCTACAATGTGAGACTCTTCCAGAACGCTGGGATGCATTTACAGGGACTACTCTGGGGGAAAAAAAATGTTTCGAAGGCAAATGTAACATTTTTAAAATAAAATTTATGTTTTAGTACTAAGAAAGTATGAATCGGACAGTATCTACAAATTAACAAGAAGTATGTTTTTAAAGAAAATAACTGAAGAGACGTGGCAGAACAAATGCCAACATCCATATATGAGGAAGGCAACAAGAAATTTTGCATACAATTGTACTCAGGACTTAATAGTTCTCAGGGCGCCAGGGTGGCTCAGTCAGTTAAGTGTCCAACTTCAGCTCAGGTCATGGTCTCATGGTTCCTGAGTTTGAGCCCCACATCAGGCTTTGTGCTGACAGCTGGGAGCCTGGAGACTCCTTCAGATTCTGTGTCTCCCTCTTTCTCTGCCCCTCTCCTGCTCATGCTCTCTGTCTCTGTCTCTCTAAATAAGTAAACATTAAAAACAAAAACAAAAACAAAAACATTCTACTCAAAGATCAGACCGGTACCTCCTAATTAAATTATACACCTCAATGATATTTGTTTTATAGTGAATGTAACTGGATTTAGTTATACAAGTTGTTTCCTACAAAGGTAAATAAAGATGTTATGAAATTCACCTCCTTTAAAGGATTGAGAGCTTGATAAATATACCTGTATTAATCATGTCTTTTTATTTTCTGTATTTCTGATGCATTGACATTTTAGGACCTTACTGACATTGGAAAGACGGCCCCTGCGGCGTTAGCCGCTTCTTAGAGAGTCAGTAAACGACTCCTGGCACTTACACCTGCAAACTAGCCAGTGCAAAGCCCTGTCTTGAATACCTCCTTTGTGGAGCTCTTACCCTTGGGGCCATAGCCCTGCCCCAGGGCTAGGTACCAGACAACTAGAGATAATCTCCATACTCCAGGGGTCATTGAAAATATTCAATCCAGTCTATCGGAAATCTGTTTGCCTGCTTCCCCTGCCTTGCCCATTCCTTCCCACGAAAACTCCAGTAAAGGCTCTCGTCAGGTTTCCCCTTTGCTCCCTCTGCTTTTTGACCAACTCTGGCACTTTCCTGCATGGTCCTGTATGGCATGCTATGCCTCCTGTTCCTAGGAATCTTCTTCCTCCAAGAAAGTCCTTTCTACCTTTGCAGGTGTTACCATACCTGATTGAAACAAATCCCAGGTACCCTTATAACATGACCCATAACTGAAATGCTAACATTAACTGCAGTTCCTGTTTCCTAAGCAGTAAAGTTTGAGTAGCTATCCTTGAGATGATTATATACCTGAAATATTATTTCCTAGAGAAGAGTAGCCACATTTTATTTTTATATAATTATTTAAAAAATTTATATACCCTGGTCTTAGCAATGTTATTTTTATGCCTCACAGTGACTGATAATAGTTTTAGCTATCAAGCTTTCCCATAATATAAGAATATTACAAATACAGGAGGTACCTGGATGGCTCAGTCAATTGAGCATCTGACTCTTGGTTTTGGCTCAGGTCATGATCTCATGGTTCGTGGGTTTGAGTGTCAGGCCCAGTGTCAGGCTCTGGGTTGACAGCATGGAGCCTGCTTGGGATTTTCTCCCTCCCTCCCTCTCTCTCTCTCTGCCCTCTTCCCCCCAAAATAAATACATAAACTTAAAAAAAAGAATACTGGGGCACCTGGGTGGCTCAGTCGGTTAAGTGTCCGACTTCAGCTCAGGTTATGATCTCATGGCTCGTGAGTTTGAGTCCCATATCAGGCTCTGTGCTGACAGCTCAGAGCATGGAGCCTGCTTCAGATTCTCTCTCTCTCTCTCTCTCTCTCTCTCTCTCTCTGCCCATCCCCCACTCACACTCTGTCTCTCACTATCTCCCAAAAATGAATAAATGTCAAAAAATAAAAATTAAAAAAAAGAATATTATGAATACAAGTTTGTTACTGACAAATGTGCCAATGCAGGTATCAGGAGACTCAGGGAGAAATGAAACCATTCCATGCTGCCATTATGATGTTCTATATTACCAACACAAAAGCTGTTATAAGGAGACAATTAATAAAAACTGCTCAACTCCAAAGTCTGAGCACATTAAATGAATAAATCTTAATGTAAGCCGTGTACTGGTATAGTTTTTCTTAGGCCGATTACATTCATGGCGCTTTCACTTTGTAATTAATGTATTTTTAGATAACTGATTTTTTGGTTAAATATGCCTAGTATAAAAAGAAATAAAAGAACTAATGGTCAAAATTTAACTGTGGTTATAAAGTAGAGATCAGGCATTTACGTTTGCAGATGGAACTCTGATGTGATGTGAGGGCATAGGACCGCTGGAGAAGGTGCACAGCACTGTGAAGCAAGGGGAGCCTTGAAGGGGAACAGAAGTCCTGATGTATTTGGGTTTTAAACATCCCTTATGGTTACTTTATGTTCACACCTCCTCAGGAACTAGTTTTCCATGTTCAATCTTTTTTTTCCTTTCTTATGTATATTACCAGATCTAATATTTTTGAGATAAAGGGAGAAATGACAGTGGCTAAAAATGTATTTTTTTGTCCTCTGTAATACTTCTCTATATTTTCAACATTTGTTTAGTATCCTCAACATAAATGTAGGCTCCTGAAGGAAATATTTTTAAAAGTATACAAAAAGAAAAAGAAAAAGAACTGCCTAAGCCCTCCCTCTGGCTCTTGAGAAAGCAGAGCACAGCAGTCACAACCAAAACCGTTTCCTACCTGGAGATGATGCGGAGCTGGTTGCTCATTGTTTGAATCTGGTCTACCACACACAAAAGCTCCTGGGAACATCTTTGATCTATGCAGTTCTTGGCGATGATGCGGATAAGTCTGGCGAACTTTTGTCCAGAAGTCGCGATTTTCCTAGCAGAGGTAATGAGCTGATCTTTGGTCTATATCAAAGAGATGAAAGTCAGAAGTAGGTAAAGCCCTCACAGGTTTTCCAGAAGAAATCAGTGGCAAATCGTAAAGCATCCCAAACTTGCCTAGCACAATGTACTTCAGCCCCAGAGTGAACGTGTCTTAGCTTGGTCTAAAACCATAAGCTCTCGAACCTCCTCCACAGACTTCAAGACCAGCCACTCAGATGCTTACTCTCCTGAAAGCCAGCAGAATGAAGAAGTCCACGCCCTTGCTTTTGTGGGGGAACTGCTGAAGGGAAAGCAGCCCAGCCTCCTGTTTGTGATCTAGCCCTTTTCCCACGGGGGCTGTGGCCTGCACTGGCTCAGGGTTAGTTTTCAGCAGGCCCAGGGCAGAAATGAGGCCCCTAAGAAGGTCCAGGTATGGGGAACATCCAGGTTGAAGGTGATCTTGGCTGCAACAAAGGTGCAAAGGTACGTGTAGACTACAGCTACACGTACAGCTTCTTAGATGGGAAATGATCCTTAATGGGTGACAGAAAACAGCACCTTTTATCCAAATAAAATCTTAAACGTAATGGTGTATGTTGAGGCAACTAAAATAGATAAAAGACAGACACAGACAAGCTCTTTGCGTCCACTCGCTCTCTTGATGTGCTAAGTGTGGGTTTGATGACCTGATTTCAGAATCACTGGTCTTCTGTGACTCACTGAAAAGGTGAGAGACCTTTTCCCCCCCTTTTCCTGGGGATATTTGATACAGTAAACAGTACTGCTACAGTTCTCCAGGCTGGACAATGACTAAGGAATGCCTTTGTTCTCTGCTGGCCCACAGAAGATGTTCCACAAGTATTTGTTGAGCAAACGAAGATGTGAGATGCCATGATGTTGTGGCAAGTCTACCATGAGATCACCTCCATGTGGGAAGGGGAAGGGCTCCCCTGAAGAGGTCTCAGAGATGCGAGTAACCACATGAGAGTAAGCGTATGCAGACCTCCACCACGAAAGGAAGTGTTTACCTTTTCTGTCTCTCCAAGGGACACCGTCTTCCAATTTTCCCACCTCCCTCCTCGTCTCCTCCAGCTCTGAGCTGAAGAGCTGCTGGCATGGTGGGTTCTAGATTAATGTCATGGGATCTGACGTTCTGCTTCAGGAAAACTTACGTCCCGCACCCCTGTGCTGCCAGTTTCCCCCTCACCAGCTATTTTAAATTCTTTTCTCTGTTTGACTTTGGTTGTTAAAATCTGGGAGGTATTAACATTGAGATTTGGGAGGTTTGTGGGAGAATTCTGCAGAGGCACTTCATCTTACCAGGCACTAGCCTGACTGTTAAAAATTATCATTTGAGGTGCCAGGTGGCTCAGTCAGTTAAGTGGCCGACTCTTGATTTCAGCTCAAGTCATGATCTCACGGTTTGTGAGATGAGCCCTGTCACTGTCAGTGCAGAGCCTGCTTGGGATTCTCTCTCTCCCTCTCTTTCTGCCCTTCCCCCACTTATGCTCACTCAAAACAAACACACATTTTAAAATTATCATTTGATATTTCTTTTGGCATTTCCCCTTATGTGTGCATTTCCCCAGGGAACACTCCATGGGGTAGAGGATTAGTATATTCCTGGGCCCTCAGCCACACAGCACCACCAGCACCCAAGTCCTATATAAATTAGAATACCTGAGATGTTTGGAAAGAAAATGGGAGTCGGCAGGAAGTAACCACTGCCCGTTGTGATGTAACGACCCTGTGAAAAAGGGACTGTTTCAACTGGGCAGGGCAATGAAAGGTCTGAGCCTTGGGTGTGGTGGCTGCTGGGTTTGAATCAGGAAGAGGACTAAAGAGAGTTAGAACGGCCACACAGCACTGCAGGTGGTCTCCAAAAGCCAGTGGAAAGCCACCCCCTCCCCCTCTAGGCTGTGCTGGCCCTGAATGGCTATCCATCAGGAGGGTGCCGCTCTGTTATTTCCATTTGGGGGAATTTTTAAGAATGTAAATAGCTCCCTTCAGCTCATCCTTCTGGGGATATGAATGAGTCCTTGGTTTTACTGAATTGCAGTTTCCGGCAAATTACCTTCCCTGGTGCCATAAGACCAAGATTTAGTGACTGAGCACAAAAGAAGAGGGAAAAAGAGAAGTGAACTCTAGGACACACCCAGACAGAGGAAGAAGGCAGCACATTAGAATGCTACAATCCCACTAGTCCACAGTGTGGTCTTTCTTTCCTGGGAGCTGCCCTGCCTGGCCTGGCCCACCTCCTGCAGGGCAGCAGTCGGGGGCTTCTCTTCCCCCAGGGTACCCAGCCCCGCTACCACGGCTGCCCGCTGAAGGCCAAGTACCAAGACGGGTCCTCTCCTCCTCAGACTCTGAGCCATCAGGAGCACCTCTGTAGCCATCTCGCGGGTAATCTGGATGATCCTGCTCCCCCCTTCCACGCCGCCATCCTCCGGGAGCAGCTGGTCCGGCTCAGGGCCCAGCCAGGCCAGGGGGCCTGTGGAGCCAGGTGCTGGGCTGTGCGGCTGCTCCTGCCAAAGGACAGGGTACAGCTAATGAGACTCCAGATGCTCAGGCCTTGAAACTCCTGTGCTGCTATCAAGGGCCCTCTCGCCACTTTTTGAAGAAGGGTGGGCGGAGCGCCTGTGTGGCCCAGTCGGTTGAACGTCAGACTCCAGCTCAGGTCATGATCCCATGGTTCGTGAGTTCAAGACCCAAATCGGGCTCCCTGCTGTCAGCGCAGAGCCCGCTTCAGATCCTCTGTCCCCATCTCTCGGCCCCTCCCCCACTCATGCAGTCTCTCAAAAATAAAAAAACATTAAAAAAAAGAAGAGTGGGAGTCAAGAGGTCCCTCCCACCCTGCTGATTCCCCACATGCTGGCACCTCCAGGCAGTTTACTCCACGTGGGTAGGGAAACAGTGAATCCCTGTTCCTCCAGGCTCTGTTCATCCAGAAACCTGGCATGCTGGGATCCCAGTACGGTTCAAATACCACCTGTTCTCTCCTTCTGTCAAGTTTTAGGCCTTACATGGGAGAATTTACAGCTTCTTGAGGAAATGCAGGAATCCTTGAATGTTCTAACTTTGGGACCCAGACACTTTCTCACCAATCATTCTACATGAAAGCACTTTACAGTTCTGATATGAATACTTAGGAATTCTCTCCCATGGACTTCCTTGTTAATTTTCTAGTGAGAAAGAGAGCTACTGCTGGCACCCAGAAGTGGGCAGGGCATTCAGCACTAGGCCTGGTGATTTTTTTATTGGACCAGGTGATTTTTTTATTGGACCCTTCTTGGAACCTCCCCTAAGCCTTTTCCAGACTCTGGAATTGAGACAAGTTGTTCTGGCTTGGAGGCGAATCCAATAGCAGAGGATCAAGAGTGGCCTTGATTTCTCTCTGCCTCGCCTGTCAGATCCTGAGCTCCTTAGGGCAAGGGCTGTGCCCTAGGTGCAGGTGGGAAGGGAACGGGGTGGGAGGGACCTCGGGCCTGCCCCCAGCCCTGCTTTTTCTCCAGTCCCCCAGTGCAGCATACTAATGCCTCAGAAGGGATATAACCGTTAGGTGTCACTGTTGGAAAGGTGTGAAGTCTTGAACATGATAATAAATTCTATCGAAATTGGGAGATACAAGTTCTGAGCCTGATGCAGGCCCCACAAGCGAGATCCTGACCTGAGCCGAAGTCAGAGGCTCGACAGACTGAGCCACCCAGACGCCCCTCTGTGCTTGTGCGTATTGAGGCGTCATCTGGCTTCGCTATCCTTTCTTGTTGCTTCTTCAATTTAATAATTCCCTGCCTCTTCAAAACTGTTCATCAGCCCTCTGTTAGGCGGGTTGGGAATCTGAGGCAAGAGGCCTTAGGCTGTAGGGAAAAAGGCACTGTGTCTGCTCTCCTCCCAACTACTTTGGGAAGAGGGTCCCCTCTCATGGTAATGACACTTCAGGGAGAAAAAGGAAGAGTAAGGGGGTGGGGGCACATGGTCTGATGGGCTTTGTGTTGGGAGAAGGCCCAGGGAAGGGTTTGGGAGGGTCCATGCAGCCAAGCATGAGGTCATGGAGGGGATAGATCGAGTGGTGAATTAAATGCTGGGCTGAGCACGCTTGCTAGGGAATTTCTTGGGCACTGCCAACCTACTTTGGTGATAGCCGGTATAAGTAAATCAGATGTTTGGGCTCCACAATGGCTGACTGTCCTGTCTGGTGCCTTAGAAGGAAATGACTATGTGTGGAAGGTGTTGAACAGACCCAGCGCCCTTCTAATAAATCTTTCTTTTTGCCTGCCCTGCTTCCTGCTGGATCCCCGCCATTTGCAAACACAAGAACCCTGATTGGGACAGGGAGGTAACATCACATTGGTGCAGGCGGCATGAAGCAGCCTGACCCACAGGAGAGGTGCTGTCGGTCACAGCAAAGGGGGACCATTTCCAGTTGGGCCAACGGGGAAAAACTTCACATAAGTCAGTAATTATAGCCACTACTTAGAGGACCCTTCCTATGTGCCAGACAAGTGCGAGTATTTTACATGGAAGCTTTTATTAACTCTCTGCCAGAAGAGTATCAATATTCCCATTTTCTAGACTAGAATCTTGAAGGCCAACGTAGCTAAGAAGCTTCACTGAGGTCTCAGAGCTAGGAAATGCCAGAGGCAGGCACAGCCCAGGCAGTCTGATTCCTGATCTCAGGCTCTCAAAGGCTGTACTGTGCTGCCTGCCAGATGTGAATTACACACGTGGGCACCAAGACAGCTTTTTCTGGAACTTGGCAGTGGCCTTTGGTTACTAGAAAGAGGGCGGTGGTGGGGGAGAAGGAAAGATGCTGGCAGTCCTACCGTGTCCAGGTCTGCTGCAATTGTCCCAGTGACGTCTGGGTCCACAGTGCAGGCCCCCCCTGAGTTCCCTGGGGTGTCTTTTGGGGCAGCACCCCAAGAATCCACACTGCCCACTGCAACAGCTCCTGAGGCACCCTCCTCACAGTGGAGCTGGGGCTGGGCAGAGGCCTGTTCATCCCTGGGCTTCATCACTGTCGTCTCATCACTGGGCTTCAGGCACTGGGCCAAGAGTGCCCAGGCCTTGGTGTGACCACCTTTCCAGGCCTGGAGCTGGGCCATGGCATGATGGGCTTTGGCTGCCCACTCCCACTGAAGCCAGTCCAGGGTGTGCATTCTCCACTCCTCTGAGTGTTCTTGGAGCACTGGGACCCTCTGGGCCACCTCCTGGGTGAGGACAAAAATGCTCTCCAGAGCCCTAAGAAGGTTCTCCTGGCAGGGCCCAGACTCTTGACTTCCTGCCACAATTCCCTGTGCAGCTTGGATACCAGACACCATTCTTTCCAGGGAGCTTTGTGGCCTGGCCTGAGGTTCTTTACAGACAGAGAGCCTTGGATAGAAGGCATCTTGGAAGACATGTTCATAGTCTGCGTTGATGATGCTGAGGTGGCCAGTGAGGGCCTTGGCTTGAAAGGAGAGCTCCAAGCAGAGGAGTTCAAAGCGTGTGGACAGACTGGGAGATGGTTTGGGGGAGGAGGCCAGGATCTGTGCCACATCCAGCAGAGCATCTGTGAGCACATGGATTTCCCTGCACAAAAATGAGACCTCACATTTTATCTGCGCGTCCCCACACAGGAGGCCAGACAGCCTGGCAGCCTCTAGTAGCCTCTGAGAAACAGCTGCTGCCTGGGCCAACTCTTCCTGCAGTCCCTGCTGGTCCTTCACGGCCCGCCGCAGGGGCAGTAAGAACAGGCCTTGTCTCCTGCTGAGTCTCTCCATGCACTGGAGCAGGTCTTGGACAGCCACTGACCATCGAAGGCACCCATCCTCAAAGCTTTCGTCCCATGACGTAGGGGCTTGGAGGCTATCGAAAGCCAGAACCTTGTCCGACAGCTGTTTAGCATGGGTCTGCACCTCCTCCAACCTGCCTTGCATTTGTAAAAGTGCTTCTGGACGCCCAGCTGAGTCAGGGTCCTTCTTACCCCAATCCACAGGCTCACTTTTGGCTGCTAGTTGAACCACTGAGGCCAAATTCTGCTGCAGCTCCATGAACACGGCCATGTTCCCTAGAAGATCACCTGCTGGGTTGTGACAAAAGAGCTGTTGACACAGAGGGTACCAGTCACCAGCCCTGGCTACCAAGCCCTGCCCGGTTTCCCTGGGTCTCCCAGACAGCTGGAGAGCCACTTCCGGAAGCCCACCGGTTCTAGCAGTCGTGCAAGGTTCTATCTCTGTTCCTAGGTCAACAATAGAAGGTGTTAGTGTTGGGATTTCTTGGAGTCCAGGCATCCCCTCTGACCCCAGTGGTCCCTCCCCAGCCAAGGCCTCTTGAGCTGCATCCACAGTGGCGTTTTGTTCCTGCAGGTTGGTGCTAGCTGTGGTCGCTGCCTGGTGGCTCTGGCTCTCTACAGCAACGATGAATTTGCCGATGGCTGGTAGTGGAGGGTCCCCACTCTGTAGATGCATGTCAGGAATCAAAGGGTGGGAAAGATTGTTCCTCAGTGGATAGGAGATGCCTGAATTGCTTTCCCCCAACCCAGGTTCTCCCTGGTGTTCCAGTGCAGGAGTTGTGGAGTCCTGGAGGCTGGGGAGAATAAAATAAGGTTGTTCCTTAGCAGTGTCAAACCTTTGGACTTGGTCCCGAAGCGGGCTGAGGATATCTGGGTGGTTAGTCCCATCCAGCCCTTCTTGGATGCTCTGGGCTGAACAGATCAGATGTTTTGCCATGGTTAAAAATACTTCTGTGTCCTGAGCACTGTGCCCACCCAAACAGCACTCAGCAGCTGCACTCAGGAACAGGGAAGACTGCTCCAGCTGCTGGATCAAGACTCTCAGGCCATTCCGGAAAATGGGATCTCGATCTTGGTCCACATACCTGCTCATCACCTGCACTATGTGAGTGGCCCGACCCTGTAAATATGCCACAAGTTGGGGAAAGTCTCTGGAATCTCCCTTTCTCAAAGCCCATCTAAAGAAGTCCAAGTGCTTGGTCATTTCTTGAATGGTACCACTCAGTAACTCAGGATATTGAGAACATCATCAAAACATCCAACAGGCCTTCCGATGCCCTGGTCCATGCCTGAGCAGGCCTGCAAGGCAGCTGGGCTCCAGTCCAGACCAGATCCTTGTGGACTTTGTGAGAAAGTTGCTGCACTCTGACCACAAGCCCCAAAGGCCTGCCATGGTGACCTCCATGTCTTTGCCAGTTTGTTGTCGAGGGCAGCAAACCAAGACCAAGTGAGCCACTCTAAGCATCTGCTTGGCATGGTCACGGAAAGCAGCAAGGAAAAGCTGGAGATTCTTTGGCAAGGCCTGGCCATCGCACAGGGAGCTGACTGGGCGAGTGGCCAAGGCGGCCTGGACCAGTCGTTGAAGAGGGCTTTGCGTGTCAGTGAACGTGTCCAGGATTCTGGCTGCAGCAGCCCAGAGCGGACCCCTTGGCACAGGGCTCCAGTGGCGGCCTGCAGATCCGCACACTCCTGCCCGGGTTCCAGGCTCCCGGAGGCCCGGCCTTTCGCCGGATGCCTGTCGATCCGACCCAGGCGCCCGGCGCTCCGACAGCTCCAGCAGCTGGCCGCAGCGGGCCACCAGGCGCAGCCTCTCCGGCGGTGCGGAGCAAGCGGCCAGACGCATGCAGGCCACACTCGGCCGCCAACAGGGCGTCTAGAGGGCCGCCCGCGCCATGCGCTCGTACCCGGGCGCCGACAGAAGCTCCCGCAGCCGCCGCAGGCGCCAGGTGAGCGCGCCGGTCTGGGCGCTGGCCGCTGGGGCCGCGGCGCTGGGCTCCAGCTGCGCCAGCAGCTCGCCTAGGGTCTTCCTGGTCTGGGCCAAAGTGTGGCGCTGGGAAGCGGCCAGCTGCGGGTCGCAAGGGCGCTGCAGGTGGCCGCGGGCGGCCTCGAGCAGCGCGGGGACACAGCCCCGCAGCAGGCGGCCGGCGTGGTCCAGGCGCTCCCCGGGCCCGCGCGCGGTCAGGCGGCCCAGGCGTAGCAGCGCGGCGGCCAGGTCGGCGAAGGGGCCGCGCAGCGAGGCCGCGTCGTCCGCGTCCTCCAGCGCGTCCAGGCAGGTCAGGCACCAACCCGCCGCCCGCACTATCTTCCTCGCCATCGCCGCGTCTTCTAGGAGCAGGACCTGTATGGGCAGCCAGGGGAAGAGAAGCTTGAAAATGCTGGCATGTTCCTGGAGCGATAGCAGAAGCAACGGCAGCTGCTTTCCCTCCCCACCCCCCCCCCCCCCCCCCCCCCCCCCTCCACCCCCTGCCACCCCCTTCACCACCCATTCAACCTCCTAACCCCCCTGTTTTACAAAAATCCCCAAGGCTAAATAGTATAGGAATGTCAGGGCCAAAACAACAACAAGTCATCTAGGAGCGATGTTTAAGGAAAAATATTTGGCCCTAACTGAATACGTGAGGCTTCCTAACTTTGACCCACATTTAATGTGGGGTCCAACTTGGTTTTGGATTGAATACCCTCCAGGTCAGAAGAGGTACACCAACTGCCTTATTGGGAAACCCACGTGTTACCACAAAGTGTTCAGGAAGGATTTACTATTTGGACTGAGGAGATGGAGGCTGGAAAGACTGGCCTGTCCAGAAGTGACTCTGAGAATCTTTCCTAGCCTGATTTCTACCCCTCCTGGATGGCTCTATTCATCCCCTGCAACAGAGCTGGCAACCCAAACCACTTCCACGACCCTCCCTTCTTCCCTCTGCTACTCCCATCAGCAGGGGCCCAAGCCCTATGGCTTTGCCTCTCTATGGGCTTTGTCCCCATTTCCAATCTCACTTTAATGAGGATCTGTTCAGTGCCAACACTCCTCATCCCCTCCCACCCACACACCCCACACAACAATATCCACATTATGAAAGCTTTAATGATGAATGCTGTAATACTGTGATAATATATATAGATCCTAACAGGGAACAACCTAAAAGAGTTGTGCCATATGGTGGAATGTTCGGAAAATGGGGAGTCTTGGAGCGGCCAAGCGGCTGGTCTAGCTCGGGAGATCTAACAGCAGAGGTTTTTCACTTTTGGAGCGGGTTTTGCCAAATAGGTTGAGACATGCAGAGGTTTCAGCAAATGTTCCCCCACAGCTCCTGGCCAAGGGCAAGGTGAAAAGTGAGTCCCTCAGTGATACCTTCTTATTAGGGGGTTGATTGCCAAGTATGGGGATGAGGTGCCACACATGGGTTTAAGACCACAGACCCTAGGGGCGCCTCAGTGGCTCAGTCAGTTAAGCATTTGACTTTGGCTCAGCTCATGAACTCGTGGTTCATGAGTTCGATCCCAGCATCGGGCTCTGTGCTGACAGCTCAGAGCCCGGAGCCTGCTTTGGATTCTGTGTCTCCTTCTCTCTCTGTTCCTTCCCAGCTCACACTCTTGTCTCTCTCTGTCTCAAAAATAAAGACTTTAAAAAAAAACTTTTTTTTTAAATTTTTTTTTAACGTTTATTTATTTTTGAGACAGAGAGAGACAGAGCATGAAGGGGGGAGGGGCAGAGAGAGAAGGAGACACAGAATCGGAAGCAGGCTCCAGGCTCTGAGCCATCAGCCCAGAGCCCGACGCGGGGCTCGAACTCACAGACCGCGAGATCGTGACCTGAGCTGAAGTCGGACGCCCAACCGACTGTGCCACCCAGGCGCCCCAAAAAATTTTTTTTAAAAGACCCTAATTTAGTAGCTCCCCATGGCAGCTTCCACACTTAGCATTTATTAAATTGGTAATGAACTCTGTGCTGTGATCCTGCCGGAAGCTTGGGCAGAGGTCTCTCTCTGCAGGGGCATCCACTGTGGGAATGACTTGCCCCATCCATGCTTCCCAGCAATGAGCTATGTCCAACCAACCAGCTAGCCAGTCTGATACCAGCCTCACCTTTGTGGTGTCCACCAGGATCTGCTGAGCTGTAGTCACTAGCTCCTCCTGGTGGCTTTGACATCCCGGCTGAAGATGGAGCTTCTGAGCCACCAGCACGATGTTCCTTCCAGACAGGACCAGAGACTCAGCAGTAGGCCTCATTTCCTCCCAGAGCCACTCCTCCTCAGAGTCTCCTGCCAGCCTGGACAGACACATTTCTAGTCAGAATTGCCAACATACAGTGATACAAAAAAATATACCCATAAGGAAGTTATGATACATAGAATTTAGAGTACTGTGAAGCCCTTAAACTGGTGACGTAGGTCTGTATTTATGGTGATAGAAGCCTCTCCAAGACATAGTGTTGAGTAAATAAAACCAAATTATAGAATGGCATGCATGGCAAGATGTGATTTGTTTTCAGTTATGTACAGATCTACATAGAGAACTCTCTCTCTAGAAGGAAAATCATCAAACTGTTTTTTTTCTTGGCATGTAAAAATATGTTTAATTACTTTTTGAATTGCTCTCATTTTCTCTGCTGCAATGAACATGTATAAATACTACAAAAGAAAAAAAGCCTCTTTTTGTAAGAAAGAAATATCTAGAATGTCATTTCAATCCATGTTATCAAGAGGAGAGATTTTGCATAACACAGATGTCCACAGCAACTGTCTTCATGTGATGGAAACACTTCTCTCTCAAGAGTAATCCCCAATCATGCAAAACAAAACAAGAAAAGTCCTCTGCTCCCTTATGATTATCCTTTGGAAAGGAGGCTGAGCTCTGTGCCTTTGGAATTGCAGGCTGAGAAGACACAGGAGTGCCAGCTAATCACTGAGAAGCTCCTCTCAGCTTTTGGTCCCTTATCTAGTGGCAGCCAGTTTCAAAGCCCCTTATCCCAGCCGGCTCCCAACATCCCAGCTACCCTCATGTGAAATATCCCTTGAGTTCCCAGTACACAGAATCACACAAACCAAACGACCCCGCAAGGCAAAATGCTGACACACCAGGGGTAAAGGGAAGAGGGAAGGAATGTATGACAGCTGCCTCCCTCCCTTACTTTACGTTTAATTCCTCTTGGAGAATTTGCACACCAGCTGCAGTGGACGTGCCCGTAAATATGACCTGCCACATCCTGGCCGCTGCTCAGTGGCAGAACTGGGACTTCCACCCACGCAGCTGGACTTCCTGGGTTTTCTCATTTCTCGATGTTAAACAGGAGGGGTACCTGGGTGGCTCAGTAGGTTAAGCATCTGACTTGGGCTTGGGTCATGGTCTTGAGGTTCGTAGGTTCAAGCCCTGCATCAGGCTCTGTGCTACGGTGTGGAGCCTACTTGGGATTCTCTCTCTCCCTCTCTCTCTCTCGCTCTCTGCCCCTCCCCCACTTGCACTCTGTTTCTTTCAAAATAAATAAACTTTAAAAAAAAAGGAGAGGAGAGAAAACTGTCAAGGATCAGGGCTGTATATGTGAAAGGAGGCTGTGGAGTCCTGTGTTAAGGCGATTCAAATGACTATGCCCTAATAGGACCTTGAGTACAGATGCTTCATACAGAGAATGTCAGCAGACACCCCACGGTGACCTGCTGGACTTCCCCACGCTCCTCCCTCTTCCTTGAGACTTGTGAGACATTCTTCTGTCCTCCCCTTGCCCCTCACTCCCATCCCTGCTTTCAGATTTGGCTGAGATCATTTAATGTTATTCATTTGAAGCTACCGTTGGAATTTCCCTCAGCATTGTATCTTCCCTTCCTAGAATTTTGACTATTAAGCATTCCAAGATATTGTCCTGTACAAAGGTCTTTTCTTCTTCATCTTCCCTTACCTTGAGGTCTGGTTTCTGCTTGTGGGTTAGTGTTGTTTATCCTTATTTTCCTTGATCTTCTTGGTTTTTGCAGTTGGGGTACATGGTGGTAAGAGTGACTACATCCTTGCACATCTGCACTATATACATCCTTCCTATGCTCAGGGGAACGGAATGATGAGGGGCCATTCTATCTGATGTGACTTTCCTCTTGGCTGCCCACAGACCCGATTCCAGCACCTGCTGGCCTCCAGAGTTACAGGTGTGAAATCCAAATACCAGTCCAATTGATTTTCCTTTGTAAGTAATTCATTTTTCTTGTGTCTGAAAGCACTTAGAGTTCAGGAATTTTGACATGTTTTATGTGTATCTTTTCTCCTTAGCCTCACCAAGAACCACAGGGGAGCAGTTTTTGTGTACAGACTTGGGTCATTAATAGGCTCAGGGAAATCTTCTTCCATTATTTGTTTAATTACGTCCTCTCCTCAATTTCTTCATTTTTATCCTTCTAGAAGCCCCATTATTTGCAAAATGGGTCTCTTGGATCTGTCCTCCAATTCTACTATTTTTTTTCTTTAAAAAATTTTTAAGGTTATTTATTTATTATGAGAGAGAGAGTACAAAGTGGGGAGGGTCAAAGAGAAGGAGAGACAGAATCCCAAGCAGCCTCCACACCATCAGCACCAAGCCCAATGTGGGGCCTGAAATGATGAACCTCGAGATCATGACCTGAGCTGAGGTCAAGAGTCTGATGCTTAACTGACTGTGCCACCCCTGTTTGTTGTTGTTGTTGTTGTTGTTGTTGTTGTTGTTTTCATGCATGATTTCTATCTGCTTTTACTCTCTGGTTTGAATTGTATTATTGATGATCTTTCAGATCATGCTTGGAGTCATAATTACCAACATTCTCAACCTTCTGCTTTAAGCCATGAGGGTATCAGACTAAACTTCTCACCAAGAACAGATCTAAAAGATGGATAAAGTAGTTTACTAAACCCAGAGGGCAGCAGAGACAGCCAGGACTTATTCCTGAGTTAACAGGCCACGAGGCAGAAAAGCCATGCACAAAATGGTAGCTACACCACTTCAGCAATCTTAACATGCTGAGAAGACAAAAATTAGAGTTTGGGTCTCGTTAATGTGAAGCAAGCCTGAGGAACACCCCAGGATTCCAGCTGTGACCCCCAAAGGCCACACCCCAGGAATAAGAACAAACGAGAAATAGATATCTTTTCCCAAAGACTGAAATTCATCTTGAATCATCTCAAGGCTTCAATTGGATAAGCATGACCTTTCCCTACATTAAATGCCCACCAGAATATATTAAATTTTCTCTAGAAGGAGGCAATGCTATATAGAAGCACTAAAACTTTTCATTCATAATGTACCATATTTAATTTTTTAAAATTTACTTTGAATGATAGTGAGGGAGAGAGAGAGAGAGTGCACACAAGCCAAGCAGGGGCAGGGGGAGACGGGGAGAGAGAACCCCAGGCAGGCTTTGCACTGTCAGCGCAGAGCCTGATGTGGGGCTCGATCTCATGAACTGTGAACCAAAATTCAGTCAGAAACTTAACCAACTAAGCCACCAAGGCACCTCTGTACTGCATTTAATTTTTAAAAATTACCTCCCACATGAGAAAATAAAGGTGGCATCTCAAATTATTTGGGGAAAAATAGACTTCATAATAAACAGTGCTTGGAGAACGGAATGCCATCTGGCAAAACATAGTGAGACTGCTATTTCAAGATATACACAAAATTGAACTCTGAATGGATTAGGGAATCTAATATGAAATCAAAAACATACAAGTACTAGAAAAAAACATAAGTGAATGCCTCTTTAATCTTGGTATCAGGAAACCTTTGTAACTATGATTCAAAATTCAGGGGTGACTGGGTGGCTCAGTCGGTTAAGCGTCTGAATCTTGATTTTGGCTCAGGTCATGGTCTCACGGTTTGTGGGATCAAGCCCCAAGTCAGGCTCTGCACTAACAGAGTGGAGCCTGCTTGGGATTCTCTCTCTGCTCCTCCCATTCTCTCTGCCTCTTTCTCCCAAAATAAACAAACATTTAAAAAAAATACATGTTTAAAAAATTTTCTAATTTTTAAAATATTAAATATTAAATATTATATTTAAATATTAAACATTAATAGAAAATATTTAAAATGTTTTCTAATATTTTTGAGAGAGAGAGACAGAGCATGAGCATGGGAGGGGCAGAGGGGCATGAGCATGGGAGGGGCAAAATTAAAAATTAAAAAAAAATTTTTTTTAACGTTTATTTATTATTGAGAGACAGAGCATGAGCATAGGAGGAGCACAGAATCCAAAGCAGGCTCCAGGCTCTGAGCTGTCAGCACAGAGCCCGATGTGGGGCTCAAACCCACGAACTGTGAGATCACGACCTGAGCCGAAGTCATTCGCTTAACCAACTGAGCCACCCAGGTGCCCCTAAAAATTTTTTTTTTATGTTTGTTTATTTTTGAGAGAGAGACACACAGAGTGTGACAGGGGAGGGGCAGAGAGAGAGGGGGACACAGAATCTGAAGCAGGCTCCAGGCTCTAAGCTGTCAGCACAGAGCTTGACACAGGGTTTGAACCCATGAACCATAAGATCATGACCTGAGCTGAAGTCGGACATTTAACTGACTGAGCCACCCAGGCACCCCCCAAAAATACATGTTTTAAAATCAACCAGCATGTGGGGAAACACACAGAATGAAACATGAACAGGAACAAATAAATTTAACTGGTTACTAAAATTGTCAGAATTCTAAAATGGCCCCCAAATTCTCATCCCCTGGTGCACACAGCCTGTATAATGGTCTCTCCTTCCTTACATGTGAATAGGGCCTATGAATAGGATGGAATGTCACTCTATGATCGAGTTATGTTATATGGAAAAGGAAATTTTTTCAGATGTAATTAAGGTCTCTAATCAGTTGGCTTGAGTTCATCAAAAGGAGGGTATCTTGAGTGGGCCTGACCAAATCAGGTGAGCCTTCAAAAGAGGGTGTGGGTGATAGATTTGAAGCAGCAAGGACACTCTTTGGTTGGCCTTGAAGAAACAAACTGCCACATTCTGGAGAGGGCCGTGTGTCAGGGCCCTGGTTCTGCAACCCTAAGAAACAATTCCACCGCAACCAGTTAGCTTAGAAAAGAGACCCAAGCCACAACTATTGCAGCCCCCGCTGACACTTGAGTCACACAGCTCACCCAGCCTGCTGAGACCCAAAGCAGTGGACCAGCTGCCCCAGGCCCAGTCTCCTGACCCACAGACACTGTGAGATAATAAATACGTACTGTTTCAAGCTGTGGCAATTTGCAATGCAACAGTACAAAACTATTATGATTACAAATGGATAACATGACAACTCTGAAAGGGATTGGGAAGAAAAAGAACTAACCTAAGTAACTTTGCAGAACAGTATTTTTCCTGGATAAGGTCAGACTAAAAACAAAACAAATTACACACAAATACTGCCCTCTAGTTAGTCAATTTGTTTCTCATATGGCTACAGGTTAAGTTTGCAACTTTTTAATGTGTACACTAGGGCTGAACAGATAAGTGGACATATTTTGGATAATGAGAGCCAGGATTCTCATGTTGGAGAAGCTACAAAGAAAGGGGAAGGCAAGAAAGAACCCTGTGGTATTAGACTGGAACTGGAGATAACAGTACGAGATAGATACATAGATAGATAGATAGATAGATAGATAGATAGACAGATTTACACAGATATTTTTTATATGAATTAAAAAAAGGAAAAGGGAGAGGGGCACCTGGGTGGCTCAGTTGGCTAAATGTCTGACTCCTGATTTTGGCTCAGGTCATGAGATCATGAGATCAAGGGGTCATGAGATCAAGCCCTGCGTCAGGCTCTGCACTGAGTGTGGAGTCCACTTAAGATTCTCTCTTTCTCCCTCTGCCCCTCTCTCCTGCTCTCTCTCTCAAAAAGAAAGAAGAAAGAAGAAGAAAAAAAGAAGAAAGAAAGAAGAAAGAAAAGAAAAGAAAGAAAAGAAAGAAAAGGGAGAGGGGAGAATAGGATGGGAAGGGAGTGGGAGGAGGGAAGAAAGGGAAAATTAATCAATGTATACCAAGATGTTCATGGTGGTTATCTTTAGGCAGTAGGCTTATGGGCAATTATTTTCTTCCTCATCTCATTCATATTTTCTAAATGTTTATCATCCAATACATTTTTAAGCAAAAGGAAACATATATTGTGTTGACCTTTTCTTGTGGGATCTTCCCTGAAGCCTGTCCTGTTGCCAACACTATTCTGCTGATGTAGCAAGTTCTTTCTGGCTTCCTGAGAGCTTACCCAGCAGAGAGAGACAAGGAAACTTGCCAGCAGAACACTTACCACGTTTTGTACTGATTGCCTCCATTTGGCCTGTCTTGAGAAGTGCCCAAGGAGCTGCCCAGAAAGCCAATGGAGCCAAACCCGAATCAGAATATGAATTATTTGCAGTATTGTCCTGATTGGTGAGCTGGACCATTTCTCATGGTCATGAGCATGGACAATTCTCTTTATAAATCACTTATTTGCCCGGAACAGACAATACAATACAACAAAGGCATTCATATGGAAACAGACAAAAAAGACACTCAGCTTCTCTCAAAATTTTGTGTGCTTTTTTTTTGTGTGTGTGGTTACAAACGCACTGTGTTAAAAAACTGAAGAATGTACAAAAGAGTATTAAATTGCTATAAATTCACTCTGTTCTCAAACTCCTAAGTAAATTGCTATAAATACTCTGGCAAGTTTCTTTCCATGAATGTTTTTCTTTTTATATAATTGGAGTCACACTATATACGGTCCCCGGCTCCATATTTTTTGTATGTGTATGTTCAAATATACTGAACCAAATTTATCAGCTTACCCATTTGTAAGTGTACCATTAAAGTGGCATTAAGTACATTCACATTGCTGTGCAAACATCACCACCATCTATCACTAAGACTTTTTTCATCTTCCCAAACTGAAACTCTGTACCCATTCAACACTAGCTCCCTATCTCCCCTTATCCCTGCTTATCCCCCTGGCAACCATTATTCTTTCTGTCTCTGTGAATTTGACTACTGTACATCCCTCATATAAGTGGAATCACACAGTATTTGTATGACTCACTTATTTCACCTAGCATAGTGTCCTCAAGGTTCATCCATGTTGTCAGAATTTCCTTCCTTTTAAAAATTTTTTTTTCAACGTTTATTTATTTTTGGGACAGAGAGAGACAGAGCATGAACGGGGGAGGGGCAGAGAGAGAGGGAGACACAGCATCGGAAACAGGCTCCAGGCTCTGAGCCATCAGCCCAGAGCCCGACGCGGGGCTCGAACTCACAGACCGCGAGATCGTGACCTGGCTGAAGTCGGACGCTTAACCGACTGCGCCACCCAGGCGCCCCAAAATTTCCTTCCTTTTTAAGACTAAGTCATGATCCACTGTATATGTGTATATGTTACCACATTTTGTTTATGCATTCGACCATTGATGGACACTTTGGTTGCTTCCACCTTTTGGCTCTTAAAAACAATGCCATTATGAATACACGAATACAAATATCTGGTAGAGTCTGTGCTTTCAATTCTTTTGGATATATACCCAGAACTGGAATTTCCTGATCACATGGTAATTCTAATTTTAAGTTTTTGAGGACTTGTGTACAGTTTTGAATCCTTTTTGTTTCTAATTCACTTAACTTTTTGTTTAAAATTTTTAAATGTTTATTCATTTTTGAGAGAGAGAGAGAGAGAGACAGAGAGACAGAGAGAGAGACAGAGAGTGAGCAAGGGAGGGACAAAGAGAGAGGGAGACACAGAATCCGAAGCAGGCTCCAGGCTCTGAGCTATCAGCACAGAGCCCAGCGTGGGGCTCGAACTCACCAGCTGTGAGATCATGACCTGAGCAAAAGTTGGACGCTCAACTGACTGAGCCACCCAGGCACCCCTGATTCACTTAACTTTTGAGCATGGGTATTTTTCCAACAATATTTTTGTAACTTTTTATATAATTTCAAACACCAAAAAGTTGCAAAAATTATAGAACTCCAATATATCCTTCAACCAGATTCACTAATTATTCTCATTTTGTCATGTCTTATTCTCTCTCTTTCTCTTTGTGTATGTGTTTGCGTGTATGTATAGAAAGTTCCAGATACCATGCTCCTTTAGCCCAAAATGATTCAATGTGCATTCCCTAAGAACAAGGACATTCAGGGGCACGTGGGTGGCTCAGTTGTTAAGTATCCAACTCTTGACTTTGGCTCAGATCATGATCTCACAGTTTGTGGGTTCAAGCCCTGAATAGGGCTCCGTGCTGACAGTGCGGAGTTGGCTTAGGATTCTCTCTCTGTCTCTCCCTGGCTTGTACATGCGCATGAGCTACCTCTCTCTCTCTCTCTCAAAATAAATAAATAAACTTAGAAAAAAAAAAAAAAGAACAAGGACATTCAATTTCATAACTACAGAACAATCATCAAAATCAGGAAATTAAACATTCATACAATGTTCTTATCCAATCTAAAGTCAATATTCAAATTTTGCTGGTTGTCTGCACTCTGAGAACACGCATTAAATTTAACTGTCAAGTCCTGTTGTGGGCAGTTTAAAGGTGTCCCAGTCCAAATTCCCATCCCCTGGCTAGTCAATCAAATGTTAATCTGGTACTTCTATGAAGGGGCTTTGCAGGTATAACCAAGATGTAACTAAGATTAAGAATCAGCTGATCTTAGGGGCGCCTGGGTGGCGCAGTCGGTTAAGCGTCTGACTTCAGCCAGGTCACGATCTCGCGGTCCGTGAGTTCGAGCCCCGCGTCGGGCTCTGGGCTGATGGCTCAGAGCCTGGAGCCTGTTTCTGATTCTGTGTCTCCCTCTCTCTGCTGCCCCTCCCCCGTTCATGCTCTGTCTCTCTCTGTCCCAAAAATAAAATAAACGTTGAAAAAAAAAATTAAAAAAAAAAAAAAGAATCAGCTGATCTTAAAAAAGAGAGAGTATCCTGACCTACACAGGTGGGTCCAGTGTACTCACATGAGCCCTTAAAAATAGAAGAGGAAGAAAAAAAAATAATAGAAGAGGAAGGCAGACGGAGAAGTCAGAAGGTTTGAAGTATGAGAGGAACTTGACCTGCCATCGCTGGAGGGGCCACAGGGAATGCAGGCAGCCGGGAAGAGCAAAGCCCAGCCTTCCGCTAATAGCCAGCAAGGAAATGGCTTTCTCAGTCCCATAAACCACAGGGAACTGGATTGGGCCAATAACCCTAATAGCCTGGAAGTGGATTCTTCCAGAGCATCTGCCTAAGAGCCCGACCCACAGACACCTCAATTTTGGTTTGTGAGACCCAAAACAGAGGAACCAGCCAAGGCCACCAACCTCTAATCTGCAAAAATGTGCGACAACAAATTTGTGTTGTTTTGGGTCCCTAAATTGATGATACTTATTACAGTAGGCAGCAGGAAACTAATACACGTCCCTTCGGTCCCCTTTACTCTGGAATAGTTCCTGAGACCTTCTGTCTTGACTACTGACATTTTATGAAGAGTACAAGCCAGGGGCGCCTGGGTGGCTCTGTTGGTTCAGAGTCTAACTCCAGCTCAGGTCATGATCTCATGGTTCATGAGTTTGAGGCTCTACATTAGCTTAAAAATTTCTCCATGTAAAGGAATGCTACAAGGTGTCCCTAATTACAAATGTTCATCAACATTTTTAGCATCTAGTTTGTATTTTATGTCTCACCATAAAGTTACATCATGCTTTACTAGACTGGGACATTGAGCTTATTTCTAGTTTTTCACAATTTTTATTTCTGTGAGGCCAGAAAAATAGCATCTTACCATTTTTATTTGCATTTTGTTGTTTGCTAAACAAACTACTGAGTCTAAAATTATATATATTTTTCATATTTAAAATCCGTTTTAGGGCGCCTGGGTGGCTCCGTCGGTTAAGTGTCCGACCTCGGCTCGGGTCATGATCTCACGGTTTGTGAGTTCGAGCCCCACATCAGGCTCTGTGCTGACAACTCAGAGCCTGGAGCCTGCTTCGGATTCTGTCTCCCTCTCTCTCTGCCCCTCCCCCACTTGTGCTTTGTCTCTCTCTGTCTCTCAGAATAAATAAATAAATGTAAAAAGAAATTTTAAATTTGTTATAATTTCTTCTTTAGTGAAATACCTGTACTTTTCCCACTTTTCTATTTAGGTTTTGGTTTTTTTTTTTTTTCCTGTTGACGAAGTTATGTGTTTATGTTTTTTTTTTTTTCTTTTCTGTGTGCTCTACTGCTCCTGAATGCAGAAACTGTGAACACCTTATTCACTGCTATATTTCAGCACTTTGAATAGTACCTGATACTTTACTAAGGTCAATAAATACTTGTTGAATGAAAGAGAGGAATATTTATGAGTCCTCTTCCTGTTTTAAAGGTATATCTACAGGAATTATTTATCAACTACCATGATAAAGACACTGTACTCAGTGACTTGTGTGGATTATTTCTCATACACTGATGACAGTCGTCTGAGGGAGGTTTCATTATTGTCTCTACCTTCACAGATGAGTCTCCCAGAGATTTCAGAAGTTAGCTGTGGCCAGACAACCAGCAAGTGGTTGGGGCTGGCATTTAAACAGTCAGTCTAGGGGCGCCTGGGTGGCTCAGTCGGTTGGGCATCCGACTTCGGCTCAGGTCATGATCTCACGGTCTGTGAGTTCGAGCCCCGCGTCGGGCTCTGTGCTGACAGCTTGGAGCCTGGAGCCTGCTTCCGATTCTGTGTCTCCCTCTCTCTGACCCTCCCCCGTTCATGCTCTGTCTCTGTCTCAAAAATAAATAAACGTTAAAAAAATAAAAAAAAATAAAGTCAGTCTACCTGCTGCACTTATGTTAATTTTGGGGCAGTGAGGGGCGCCTGGGTGGCTCAGTCAGTGAAGCGTCCAACTGTTAAGCGATCTCACGGTTCATGAGTTCACCGCTCCACGCGGGCTCTGTGCTGACAACTCAGAGCCTGGAGCTGGCTTCGTATTCTGTGTCTCCTCTCTCTCTCTGCCTCTCCCCTGCCTGTGCTCTGTCCTCTGTCTCTCCTCAAAAATAAATAAACATTAAAATGTTTTTTTATAGTCTGGGGCAGTGAAAATGTAAAACTTTTGTTGTAGTGTTCACTCTGTTTCATTTATAGAGTTTGGTTTGTTGTTACAACTAGGCCTTTTATATGAACCCCGGAACTGAATTTAATATGTAAATAACTTGTATGCAAGTTTGTTCATGATCAGGCCCAATGCACTGAATGACAGATAATGCAAGCTATGTTTGGACAACCCTGAAAATGCTTATCGCTGTAACAAAAAATAATCTGTGAAAGAAGAAAAAAAATCTAGAAACCTTTTGATGGGGCATATAATTGGCTTCTTAGTAGAAAACCCAACTAATTCTGAAGTGTTTGTATACTGAAAGTACACACCAACTAATAAGTAACAACCTATGAAGTAGGTTTACTTTATGTTTTACCAATTTATTTTCCCACCTGACTTCCTTTCTGAAAACATTAAGGAGACTACAGCAAGGCTCTAGTTAACCCTCTTCTTCTGCAAGCTTGTCAGAGTAAAGGGCTTGAGTTCTTTGCAATTATTTTTTACCTTTTGGCAACTTGCACAAAGTCTTCACTAGCTTGGGCCAATTCTTCCGCCATCTTCTCCAAACAGGCAAATGCTTCATTTTCCATGTCTTTCTTCTCCATCGAAATGATCAGATGGCAGAGCTGAACAGTCATTGGGGAGATGATTCTCTCAATGGCCTTGTTCTGTATCATAGAGCCAATGTCTTCTGAGAGAAAAGATTCCATCTCTTCTAGTCTCTGAACAGAAGTGTGATGTGGTCTTAGCCCATGCTGACCGACATGTATAAATATTTCTCTGCCTTGATGTTCACCTAATTTTACCCCTACAATGGGAAAGAAATCTATAAAATATTAAAGAGCTAAATGGGGGTAATTTTCAGGACCTTCAAAGTACAGAATATATTGTGGCTTAGCAGCAACATGTAAAAAAGTAAAATAAGGACACATGGGACAGGTTTAGAGGAAGGCAAACAGGATGGAAAACAGACTTACATACACAAACTGTATGAAACAGATAGTTTAACCAATGGTGAATCTAACTACGAAGATATGACTGAGGTCTTCTTATTGTAGAACTAATACAGTAGAGGAAAGAAATATTGTCTTTAATTCTTCGGAGCTTCTCAGAACAAGGAATGAAAGAAAGCCATGTGGCAAGACAAAGTTCTCTCTTAGATTGAATGGGCATCTCAATCAAATTCTCAAAGATCCTAAGAATACTCTTACCTGGGGTTAATAAACTTCCTTCCCTGGATGTATACAAGGCTGAATGACAAGCTGAGGATACCATATGGAAATTTCAAGCATCGTATGGGTGAATGGACAAAATTGCAATGCTGAAATGTTTGATCGATAATTCCAAGAGTGTAGCTTCCCATAGAGAACCAACAAGGCGGTGGGGGAGGGGGGAAGATGAAGGTTTTTGCTTACCTTTATGAGATGATACTTCCCACTCTCTAAGGCAAACAGTAGACCACGGAATCACTTAGATGTAAGGAATCCAGTTTTTTGTCTTTTGTTTTTAACCAGGCAGCAGGAATCTATTTACATCCACGCGACAGTTCAAGACTGTGGCAATCGCCCAGCAACTGTTAGCTGCTCTGCTACTGACGTCACAGGCGGATTGCTGACAAACATCTAATTTATACATGGAGCTATGGAAGATCTGCTGTTTCTGCAGTATTTAAAGTCATGCTTATTCAAAAGAATAAGAACTAGACTAAACTATGAGGAAAAGTGAACTGTTCTAATCAATCCAGTCATAAAAATAAGATTCAACTTTGAGTCTTCAGTCAGTTTTGTTGTGGGGAATGAAAAGGAAATCTGGCACCAGGGCTAATGAAAGGCAGACGATGAATCATTGAGCAGTTTAATTAACTTGGCTTCTTTCTAGTTCCCTCGTGTGGGTTTTCACAAGGGTTTGTTGAGGGAATATTCTGGCAGTTTCTTGAGAACAATAAAAGGAATAGGGCTTAAGCTACAGGAAAAATAGACTTTAATTCATATTAGGTGTGTACTGTTTTCAGATGTTTTCCACACATCAACTCACTTATTCCATGGAACAACTTAATTGTTATGAAAAGTTTCACTTCATTAGTGAGGAAGCTGAAGACTGGGGTGTATGAATGGTGCCAAATCTTTGAGAACGATTTCCTATTCAGATTATTAGCCATCCCCGGACTTTCAGTAAGTTTCTAAAGATTACAGTGTCTGAGTTGTGTCTGGTCAAGAAAACAGAAATGACTCTAGGTATTTAAAATGGAGGGAATCTGGGGTTGCCTGAGTGGCTCAATTGGTTAAGTGTCCGACCTCAGCTCAGGTCATGATCTCACAGTTTGTGAGTCTGAGCCCTGCGTCAGGCTCTGTCTCGAAGCTCTGGAGCCTGGAACCTGTTCTAGATTCTGTGTCTCCCTCTCTCTCTGTCCCCCGTCCCCATTCATGCTCTGTCTCTCTCTCTCTCTCTCTCTCTCTCAAAAATATTTTTTTCTCTCTCTAAAAAATTTTTTGTAAATGGAGGGAATTTGGTTCAAGGAATTAATTACAAAAATGTTGGGAAGGATAGTGATTGAGGCACGATTTCTGGTAACAGTTGAGTGAAGAGACTGTCAAATTCTCTTCCCTAGAAGCAACTGGAAATATGGGATGGAACTGCCCTAAAACAACCATTTCAGCACTCTGGAAACTGACCAAATGCATACAACAATCCAAGGTGTGTTTATGCTTGAGTACTTGCTGGACTTTGTGAAGCTCTATGGAGTTCTACTATGCGGCTGACTCCACCTATGCCATCAACATGGGGCTCTACGAGGGAGGGAAGTCCATGAGGACCAGCAGCTTCTCTATTGCCTTCTCTATTGCCAAACTGGCTCACCCAGTTTGGAGCAATGGGTGAAGACACCCAGGATCGTTGTCAGTGAAAGTGATTTCCCAGAGGCAGGAGAGTCTGTCTATTACAAGACATACTATCCTTCAGCCTATAGGGGAATGGCACTGGATGGTAATTCAAATCAACAGAAAGCAGTGAAAAATTTCTATACAGTTACTTACATAAGGAATTATCAAAACCATACATGCATTTTTTCTCTTAACAGATTTAAAAATATAAGATTATGTAAAATAACAATTATAACACTATATTGTTGGGTTTACAAGAATAAAAGCATGAAGGAGGGGATGGAGAATAGAACTACATTAAAGCAAATTTTCATTATTTTACCAGGATTAAATTAGTACTGAGCTGAAGCAAAGTTTTTTTTAAGATGCACTTTATAATCCCAAAAGCAAATGCCAAGAAAATAACTTTAAAAAATACTAAAAGTAGGGATGCCTGGCCTTCTCAGTCAGTGGAGCATGTGACTCTTGATCTTGAGATCATAGGTTCACGCTCCACATTGGGTGCAGAGATTACTTTTAATAAAATCTTTTTACAAAAATACTAAAGGTAATCAACAATGAATTAAAATTGCATACTAAGGGCAGCTGGCTGGCTCAGTCAGTAGAGCATGCGACTCTTGATCTCAGGGCCATGAGTTCAAGTCCCATGTTGGGCATGGAGCCTACTTAAAAAAAAAAATAATAATGAAAACATTACTTAACATAAAAGACGGCAATCAAGAAGGAGAAAATAGAAAACAAATAGCAAAATGACAAATGTATAACTAAATCAATAATCATATTAAATCTGAATTCTCTAAACACCCTAATCAAAACACAGACATCGACAAACTGCATTAAAAAGCAAACCCATCTATCTATAAGAGATACAACCTTGATTCAAAACACAAATAGGGTAGAACACAAAGTGATGGAACAAGCTATCCTTGCAAAAAGGAACCAAAGACAGCAGAGTGCTGTGCTGGGTTGAACAGTGTCCTTCCAAATTTCATCTCTACTGAGAACTGTGAAAGCAACTTTACTTAGTAATATGGTTTTTGAAGGATGTAATCAAGTTAAAGATAAGGTCATACTAGATTTGAGTAGGCCCTAATTCAATGACTGATATCCTTATAAGAGGAGAGAAATTTGGACAGGGAGACAGAATGCCATGCAATGACGGAGGCAGAGATTGCAGTGATGTATCTATCAGCCAGAAGCACCAGGGACTACTGACAACTACCAGATGCTAGAAGAGACAGAGAAGGATTCTTCCTAGAGCCTTGAGAGAAAGCATGGCCCTGATGACACCTTAATTTCAGACTTCTAGCCTCAGAACTGTAAGAGAATCAATTTCTGTTGTTTTAAGCTACCCAATTTGTTAGCAGCCCTATAAAAAAAATGAGGGTTGCTGGGGTGGCCCAGTTGGTTAAGCATGGGACTTCAGCGCAGGTCATGATCTCATGGTTCATAAGTTTGAGCCCCACGTTGGGTCAGCTTGAGCCCCACTTTGGGTGAACCCCACTCCTCTCTCTCTCTCTGCCCTTTATGGGACTCTCTCTCTCTCTCTGCCCCTTCCTCACTTGTGCCCTCTCTCTTTCTAAAAAAAAGGAAGAAAGAAATAAAAAAAGAAAGAAGGAAAGAAAGGGAAAGAAAGGGAAAGAAAAGAAAAGAAAAGAAAAGAAAAGAAAAGAAAGAAAGAAAGAAAGAAAGAAAGAAAGAAAGAAAGAAAGAAAGAAAGAAAGAAGAAAGAAAGAAAGAAAGAAAAGAAAAGAAATGAATACAAGGGCACCTGGATGGCTTAGCTGGTTAAGCGTCTGACTTCAGCTCAGGTCATGATCTTCTCGTGGTTTGTGAGTTCGGGCCACATGTTGGACTCTGTGCTAACAGCTCAGAGCCTGGAGCCTGCTTCAGATTCTGTGTCTCCCTCTCTCTCTGCGCTTCCTTGCTCATGCTCTCTCTCTCTCTCTCTCTCAAAAATAAAATAAACGTTAGAAAAAAATTGGGAAATCCTTGAATATTTAAAAATTGAACAACACACTAATAAATGGCCTATAGACCAAAGAAGAAATCACAAGGGAACTTAGAAAATTGTTTGAATTGAAATAACATGAAAACACAACAGATCAAAATGTACTGGATGCAGCTAAAGCAGTAGTTAGTGGGAAATGTATAGGTTTAAAATCCATAAAAGGAAAAAAAATCAGGAAATTAGAATTCATGGAAATTTAAAACTTTTGCACTACAAAAGACATCATTAAAATTGAAAAGAGAGGGGCGTCTGGGTGGCTCAGTCGGTTAAGCGGCCGACTTCGGCTCAGGTCATGATCTCGCGGTCTGGTCCGTGAGTTCGAGCCCTGCATCGGGCTCTGTGCTGACAGCTCAGAGCCTGGAGCCTGTTTCGGATTCTGTGTCTCCCTCTCTCTGACCCTCCCCCGTTCATGCTCTGCCTCTCTCTGTCTCAAAAATAAACAAACGTTAAAAAAAAAATTAAAATTGAAAAGATAAACCACAGACTGAGAGAAATATTTACCAATCATATATCTGGTGAAAGAATTCTTGGGGTGTCTGGGTGGCTCAGTTGGTTACATGTCCAATTCTTGATTTCAGCTCAGGTCATGATCTCATGGTTCATGGGTTCATGCTCCACATAGGGTTCTGTGCTGACAGTGTGGAGCCTTCTTGTGATTCCCTCTCTCCCTGCACTACCCCCCGCCAAATAAATAAATGAACATTAAAAAAAAAAAAAGAATTCTTACTTCTCTCTCCTTTTCTCAGCCATTGTGCTGTGTGCAGTTGACTGTTCTTTGCCATGTCGTCTCACAAGATGTTCAGGATCAAGCAATTCCTGGCCAAGAAACAAAAGCAAAATCATCCCACTCCTCATGGATTCAGATGAAAATTGGCAATAAAATCAGGTACAACTCCAAGAGGAGGCATTGGAGAAGAACCAAGCTGGGTCTATAAGGGATCGCACGTGAGGTGGCAAACATATTTATGCTGCATGAAGGTTACGCCCTCAGATCCTATCACTCTTTAAACATCACTACTACTTGAACAATGGCTATGTTTTATCGGGGAAATGATTTTTCTCTCTTACATGCTTCTGCACCAGTAGGTTAGTTCAACAATACATATGTGAGACCTTCTGTTTGGGGAAAAAAAAGAGAATTCTTACAAGTCAACAATAAGAAGACAACCCAGTTAAAAGTGGGCATAAGATTTAATAGACTTAAATAGATTCAATAAACTTTTCACCAAAGAAAGTACACAAAAGGCAAGTAAAAAGATGCTCAACAACAACATAATCATCAGAGAAATGCAAATTAAAGGCATGAGACACCACTACATAGACAGCTTAATGGCTATAATAAAAAAGATAATATCAAGTGTTGTCAAGGATGCAGAGAAACTGAGATCCTTGTGCACTGCAGGTGGGAATGTAAAATGGTAGGCTTCCTTTGGAAAACAGTTTGGCAGTGTCTTAAGAAGTTAAACATAAATGTACCATTTGACACACAGCAATTTATTTCTTAGGAATCTACCCAAGCTGGATCTACCCAAGGTTGTTTCAGCTAGGCTGCAACCAGTAATCTAGACAGGCTGGCAAGTGATCTGCCTGGAGGAGTAGGGGGGCCTGGTTTTTGGAGCAGAGGCTTGGAAGTGAAATGCGAATTTCAGTAGGGTCGCTGAGAAAACAGAAGAGTCACTCCTTTGCTCTACTCTAGGGCTGGGAGCTCTATGAAGAGGTAGTCTTTCCCTTTCAGTAGAGCCATCAGGGGGCACTTACATGGTCTTTCCAGCTTTGGGAGAACACCAGGCAACACAGCCCAAAGAAGGGTAGGATTCACCCTGAGGAGCACTGCAGGCTGGTGAACCACAGAAGAGGCTTGGTGAGGCTTGGCATGAGAAGGAAAGCATCCTCCCAGAAATATCTGAGGGGAAGAGAATTTCATAAGCCTCAGGAGTTATGTAAGTGAGGGAATGAACTAGCAAAACCTTGATGTTATCCTTAGTGATACCCCAGGTCACGTGAGCTTTAGGGATAAACTGGGTAAGGCAGATGTAGCCTTTGGCCTTTCCTCTGGTCAATACAGATGGGACTCAGTTTCCTTCCGTTGTGGATCCATTTCAAAACTCATTTCTTCTAAGAAATTTTCCCTGATGTGTCTCCGCTCTCTCAAATGCCTCTAGTATTCCTGCCTCCTTAGCACCATTAGTTATTATAGTTTTATTGGAGGGGAAATTTTTTCTTACATTTATTGATATTTTATTTGATTAAGTTTATTTTTATTTAATTAAGTTGGTTATTCACAGGCCCGTTACTCTATGTGCAAACTCTGAGCACACATCATGCTGTACCAACATGACCCAGGCAAAAAGAGAGTATGTGCTCCAGCAGAGGCCTCTGGATGGGAGGCACGGGCATCACCTCACGGTCACTGGCACCCTGTGACTCTAGGTTTCGCAATGTCCTTTGAATGCAACTCACTGAGTTATTTTTCTATTTTTCCTATTTTCCTTTATCTCTGTGTGGGAGCTACTGCATTCATCCAGGAAGAACAGGAAATAGAGGAGAAAATGACTCCAGTGCCACATGGACATGAGCAGCTTCCTCCTACATGTTGAGATGTGAGTGTTTCTACAAGGTATTCCTGTCCCCACAACTGTCACCCCAACTCAGAATTCTAGAAACTGTAGGAATATTTGCTCCTCTAGTTAAATTCCTCTAACTAGCATCCAGAAAAAAATGTAAGCTTCCCCAGGAACAGAGCTCTGTGAAGGCAGGGACTTTGTCTTATGTCCTCTGTGCCTTGAACATTGCCTGCAACAAGAATGTGTTAAATGCAGGTTTTCTAGACCAGAAAGGTATGAGTGGCATGCCTCTTCAGGGAGGGGTGTTGAAAGGCTTCCATTGAAAAGGGAAGCAGTATTACCTTGCTAAAGAGCAACTAAGACCTAAGTCTAAAGAAATAGTAAGTCTTATTTTATTTAGCACAACTGTGAGACAGAAAATGCTAGCTAATTAAAGGTTTTGATTAATAAGGACTTTATGATCCATCTGGTACATGGTTCATCAGCTTTGGAAGGGTTAATGCACACTTCACATTAAAACTCCATCTAACACACTTTCACTTGACCTTGATGATGATCAGGGTATTTCAAAGACTTTGGCTGAAGTAGTGTGGTAAATGTGGTAAGAGAGACACAATGGGGAGACTTAATTAAAAGGCTGTGACTTTGAAATTGAGAATGCTGTCTTCAATGAGCCATTGCAGTCTGTGATGTATGGAGAGATGTGACGAATGCTGTGTTTCAGAAAGATTAATTCGGTGATGATGTTCAGGGAAGATTGGAGAGGGAAAGGGGCTGAAGCAAGAAGAGCAGCTAGAAGACAGGTGTAGTACCCAAAGCATGAAGTGAGTGTGGTAACGTTAGAGACGATGAGTGAAAAACAATTTTGAGTTGTTTGGTGTCCAAGTATAGGACACAAAGAGAAGGGAGAGGGGAAAGTGTAGTTGAGGATTTTGAAGCTTGTTTCTTAGGAGTATGACCCTCAGGCCCTTCTAAGAAAAGTCCTTGATTTAGAGGCTCCAAGTCTGGCTAGCCATGTCCTCCCTATGGGATGAGACTTTTGTGAGGTCAAAGGGATATGGCCACCCAAAGACGGTTACCCTCCCACTTTCCAGAATATGCTAGGTACCTGAGAACCAGAATTCACTGTCTAAATAGCCTAGCTCTTGTCCTGAACCTGCACTGACTTCTTCCCTGGGTCTATTGTCCCAACGGTCAATGGCATTGCTGTGCACCCCTAGGACCAAGCAGTGGCCAAAATGTAGCTGTTTGTGGGAGGTGCTGGGTGAGTGGATGGAGCCTGAATTTCCTGGATGTAGCGTCCCCATGCATGTGTGCATGGCCCTTCGTGGTGCAGGATGGAGTCAAGGAAGGTAAGAAACGGGTGGGCCATGGTCAGAGGCCAGGGCCATCTCTTCCAGTATTTCCTACTTTTGGCATTGAACTTCCATGAATCTGAGCATTTAAAAAATCTTGGCCTTTCAGGTCATCCTTATCAATATATATTTGTAAGGTGGGAAGATAGACATTTTATCTAGCAGCTTATTGGCATGGTTTATAACTTTAAAATATTTAGACATATTTTAGGACATATGTAGGACAAGGTCTAAACTCTTGTCCTACAACTTTAGATGTGGCCTTGCTTTTTAGCCCAACATATTCTTTATTTATAAAGTGTCTTTGTAGGACACTTCTACAAATCTCTCTTGCTGAGAGTTTACCTATTGAATTGTCCCTTAAAATAGCTAGTTCAGTTTTTTGTTAACCAGCTTCCCAGTTTTTAAAATTATTAATTTGCAATTCCTCGTGTATCCTAAATATGGGTCCTCTGTCCGATAGGTATGTATACACACACACACACACACACCAGACATCATATCCTATTCTGTGGCTTTCCTTTTGATTCTCTGGATGGTGTCTTTGGATAAATAAAAGTTATTTTTAAGGTTGTCAATTCATCCGTTTTTTCCTTTACTCCTAAAGATTTTTATGTTCTCTTTAAGATCTTTACCTAGAATAAGGTCATAAGATTTTCTCTCTTTTTTAAGATTTTCTCCCGTTTTCTTTTAAAAGCTTTCTTGCTTTACTTTCACATCTACATGCATCAGGTCACAATGCATCTGCAACTGCTTTTGTGAGTGGCAGAGGTCAAGATTAATTTTGTTTTCCAAATGTATATCCATTGACCCAGCTTCATTTATTGAAAAGTCCATCCTTTTTCCCTTTGTACTGCAAAGGAACCTTTGAACCTTTATTATGAACCAAGTGACTACATGTATCAATAGATAGATAGCGTTCCTTTGGTCTGTTTGTCTCTCCTGTGCCCAAACCGTACTCTCTTAATTACTACAGCTTTGTACTTACTTAATACTGTAACTTTTATAGGTCTTGACATCTGCTAGTGTTGTGTTCCAACTTTCTTCTTCAAGATTGCTTTAGTTATTCTCGGACCTTTGCATTTCTGTATAAATTTTAGAGCTGCCTTGTCCATTTACATTCCGCAGACTTGGGACTGTGCCTCGGAACTTTTCAATTTTACCCATAAAACGTCCCTTCGCAACAGTGGGTGGAAGAGCCGCAGCGACGCGCGCAGAAAGGGATCCTCCGCCGGTACCGCCCCCTGGATGGGACCCGGGACTCAGGGGCACGCGCCCAGTCTCCGATGTCCCCACCCTGCGCCAAGGCCGCGCTCGCCCCCGCCAGCCCCTGGGCGGCCCCCAACCGGCTCCGAGACGCGCTGCGGAGCCGGGGCGCACGAGTCCCCCACCCCCCGGCCCAGGCGGGGGCGGCCGCGCGGCATCACGGGGCGGAGGCGGGGCCGCGCCGGCAGGTGGGCGCGGCCTCCGGGCTGACGCGCGGGCGCCGGGGCGCAGCGCCGCCGGGACCCTAGTGGCGCGGGGAGCCGGCGCGGCGGCGGTGGTGGCGGGGGCCGGGACGCGGCGGGCGCCCGGGCGGGTTCCGCGCTGAGCCGCCACCTCGGCCGGCTGGTCTTTGCGGCGGCTGCCCGGGCGGCCCGGGCGCACGGCCCTTCGCCATGTATACCTTCGTGGTGCGCGACGAGAACAGCAGCGTCTACGCCGAGGTCTCGCGGCTGCTGCTCGCCACCGGCCACTGGAAGAGGCTCAGGCGAGACAACCCCAGGTTCAACCTGATGCTGGGCGAGAGGAACCGGCTGCCCTTCGGGAGATTGGGTGAGCGCTTCCCCCTCCCCGCCCTCCCGCTCCTCCCACGGCCCGTTAGCAGCAGCGCTTTTGTCTTAAGGTCATATATCTTCCCCTGCGTCGTTCCCCGGGCAGAGAAAAAATGGATCCATAAAGGTCTAAAGCCACCGCTTTGCATGCCTTCCCGTTCCCGAAATCGGATTCGTGGTGCCGCTGCCTGTGGACAATGGCTGGTGCCTGCAGCCCGGGGGGTTGGGTGGGGGGGCGTCGGCCGCGCGCTCCGGCACTGCCCCGGCCCGACGCCCCCAAATCGCGCAGGGCCGCGGGGCAGAGCTGGGGCGGGGCAAGGCCCCGCTGAGCCGGCGTCGGACCTCCTGCTGGAGTCCTCTTGCGAATTTTCTGCGCTGAGGATTTCACCGTGACTGGTGTTGACGCGGGAGGGATCCTTGTGTGTGTTGAAAACCCTGCGGATTCAGCTACCCGAAGGCTCAGATCAGCTGGGGATTTGGAAAAGACCTCTGGGTTCCCAAAGCAGGAGCTGCAGAAGTGAGCCAAGCTCGGGCCAGGGCGGAAGGAAGGGTGTCTGATTTAGACCTTTCCTGAGGTTCCCCGAAGTATATGTTTTCACAGTTGTGTGTTGAATGCAGATTTTGCATGATGGCTTCACCCTGCGTCCCACTTCTCTGCCCTGCTCACCCCGAGAGAGTTACCTTCACTCCCATGGTCGATGCCAGCTTGGCATCATGTCTACATGCATATCCACATCCTCGCCTGTAGGGAGGGGCACGGGAAAGGAGAAGACCGGCAGCTCCCTTCTAGATGACGTAATCCACAACTTGTGCAGATCACTTCAACTTACATCCCATTGACCTGAACCGTCTCGTGGCCTCTCCTCACTGCACAGTCATCCCGGAGATGCAGCCTCTGTTCCTTGCCAAAATTCTCCCGGGGCGGGGACCAAACAGATTTGCCAAAGACGGAAGAGGAGGATCGATAATGAGGAAAGGTCATCTCTGTCTTAAAGGGCAGTCCAGAGAGAGCGGTGTTCTGTGTCCAGCAGAGGACATAGTTTTTAGAAAAGAGGTGTGGTCAGAGGGTAGAGAGGCTGAATGAGCAGACTGAAAATAGGCCATTTGGAACTCACTGGCTACTTCCATAGAGCCTTTGGGTGGGGTGTGTGTGCAGTTGTAATGATTTCAGGAATGAAGGGTGTTGTAGCATAGCCTTATCGAAATTTTTTCTTTGGAATGCACTTTTTACTGTTATACAAATTTAGGATGTATGATGAGGACTCCATGGAGGGACTGATTCCAACCCCCAGCAATCTTGGAATACAGGGAATGTGCCTGGAGATTCCCTTTTGTTAAACTGTCTCTCCAGGAAGCCCTCAGCAAAGAGAATACCTTCCCTGAAGGAAGAACTACTTATAGTTGAGAACATATATTTCCTTCTTGCTCTGTCCACATCCCTGCCTGCCTGACTTACCTTCCTCTATAGACTGGGCAGTGCCTGGCTGTAAAAGCTTAGGGGGAAATCCTAATATTCAAAACTGGCAAAAATGTCTCTGTTGGGGCTGAAGCAGGGGTGGTTTTGCATTGCTATGGTGCTCAGGACTGGGGGGAAGGCCAGAAACTTACAGGGTCCAAATCCTAAACAGGTACCACAAAGTCAACAGATGGTAAGAAAACATTTGGTTTTTATGGAAAAGAAAACAGCATCACACAAGCAAAATGGTTATATGTCTTCACTGTTAGGGATGTTTAGTTTTTGCTTCAGTGCATTGTGTGAAACCCAAGGAGATGGCTTATAGAGCCAGATAAAGTCTCAGGAATGCCCTTGCCATGGGGATGAGAAGGTAGGCGCAGGTGTGAGGCAGGTTCATCTGTCCCAGGGAGACAGTGAGAGCAAGTTAGTACCTAAATATTTTTATTTGATTATATGCTGTTCTCAGATGTATCCTTTTTACCTCTGGCATCTTCTACTCAGACTCCCTTTGTTTGGTTTTACTTTTATTTTTGTTGCTGGAAATTGAATGCATTTTGTTAGGAATTTAAACAAATATTAAGGCTTTTGTTCTTGTTTGTATCCTCTCTGCTCTGTTTTATGGAGGAGGGGACATGCGGTAGGATTCATTGAAAATGAGTTTCTCTGTGGGAGATACACAGAAGAAAGTCTTCAGGGCTTCTGATTTTATAGACATGGCTTCTCTACTATCTTCCTTCACCTCTTGTGGCTCTCCCAGAAGCTCACAGAGTTAGACATGCTTGAAGACAGTAATATCCTAGTCCTAGTGCTTCTTTGATGGCTATAGAAAGCAAGGTTAGGGGTGCCAAGGCGTCACTGTTGAAGTCCTACTGTGCTTGGGGTGCCTGGGTGGCTCAGTCAGTTAAGCATCTGACTTCAGCTCAGGTCATGATCTCATGGTTCATGGGTTCGACCCCCACGTCAGGCTCTGTGCTGACAGCTCAGAGCCTGAAGCCTGCTTCGGATTCTATGTCTCCTTTCTCTCTCTCTCTCTGCCCCTCCCCAGCTCATGCTCTGTCTCTCTTCCACAAATAGATAAATATTTTTAAAGTGTAAAAAAAAATAAAGTCCTACTATGCAGAGACTACTAAGTCCCTATGTGTGAAGCCAAGAGTGGGGTTTGGGGGGGATCAAAGAGAGGTGAAATAGAAAATACCCTTCCGCCCTAAGAAGAAAAAACAAAGGCAGCAGTCGTGTTCGGCAGACCTAGGATATTGGTAACTTTAATATCCACTCTGGGGAGGGGGAGGGTTTCTGGTTCTATTCTGTGGAAGGGGGTACAGGTGCAGGGCAATGGAATTGTTCCATTTCCACCAACCAGTCTTGAAATGAGAGAAGGAAAAGCTCGGCATGACACAGCTGTTCTCTCTCCTGCGTGCTGGTGCTGACATTGTCATTTCCCACCTGTCCTCTTTCCCTTCTCAGCCTCCTCTTTCCTTTATAGGTCACGAGCCTGGGCTGATGCAGTTGGTGAATTACTACAGGGGGGCTGACAAACTGTGTCGCAAAGCTTCTTTAGTGAAGTAAGTGTTGAAGATTCATTTTCAGTCTATTACATAAATGTTTTCAACTTTCATCCTGAAGCCCTTTAGCAAAAATGTGGGATTTTTTTTTTCTGGACAAAAATACTTTTTTCTAAAAAGCCAACAATATTAGTTCCAGAGTATCCTCCGTGCTACTTTGATTACAGTCTAAAACTTTGCTGTTTGCGCCTGATAAATCCTGTCTCTTAGGTGAGGCTCCCTAGAAGCAGAATGGGAGGCCCAGGATTCTTATGTGGTGGGTGACTAATGGCAGGGGGGTGGAGGGGTGGAGGTGAAGGCTCTTGGGAGAAACTCATCCAGAAGCAAGGCGGGGGGCCAGACAGCAGGGGAGGAAGCCAAGCAAAGACACGGTTTCAGCCGAAGTCTCTCCTCAGCCTGACTCCATGGAGCTCGGGAATAAATGGTACCTCCGAACTGAGACGAGAGGACCTGGCTTCTGTCCTCTAATACCAGTCAGCCACTGGCTGTTAGGGGAAGTGGAGAATGTAGGTTCCCCTCCATTTCTGGACAGGGGCTAGACCCTGCAGAAGAGGCATACGTGAGCTCTTGGCAGCCAGCTCATAGCAGCCAGGGGTCCCAGAAAGGACACCCAGGCCGGGTATAACAGTCAGTATCTGCTATACTGCCCACCTCCAAGCAGTGGGGTTATGGCTAGGTGTCGTAAGAACGGTCCCATAAGGTAGGGGGAAACAGTATTATACAGGGATTAAGGGGGAGGATTAGTAGCTTGGGTTTTAATCCCAGCTCTCCCTCTCATTAGCTTGGGTGTATTTCCTCATCCCCCCAGGCCTCAGAATCTACCTCACAAGGTGGCTGTGAGGATTAGCTAAGGCGACACATGTAACGTATATGGCACAGTGGTAGCAAGTACTGGACTCTGTGCCTTGGTTTCTCCTTCTGTAAATAAAATGGGGATAATAGTAACCACCTCAGGGTCGTTGTAAGAATTACATGAGTTCATTTATGTGCTGGCTTTGAATAATGTCTGTCTCATAGTTCACACCACATAAGTAAAAGCTGTTACTACTGTTATTATGCCTGTCACTGCTATTATTGTTATCATTTCAGTAGGAAAGAACTGGGTAGTGCCCCCCAATCAGGGTTGTAACGAGTCTCCAGTATTCTTTCCATGAAGACTAATGAACATGCGTGTGTAGCCTAACAAATCCTTTAGGGAGGAAGACACTGGAAGATATGACTCAACGCAAATGCTCTTTTCCCCACCCACATTTCACTCTGGGCCCTATCTATTTACTAAGTTGAGTGTTCATGGCATTAGCTTCCCCTTTTTGTCCATACTCATTGGCCCCAGTAACTTATATATCCAGTTCTGTCTGTGATGGATTTTCATGATTCACCATCCACTCCTAAAGGTGAGTGAAGCTTTCTGAATTCTTATTACATATTTACATGTTTAGAACACAAAAGATTGTTTCACCAGAGCTAAGAGTAGAAGTGGGACATGATTATTTATCCAGATCATTCATTTAAAAAAAATTTTTAAGGTTTATTCAATCTTTTTTCTATGACTTTTTTTTTTATCTGAAGATAAAGGGAGAATTTAGCTTTTAGAAGTATGAACAGAGGATGTTGTAAAAATTATGTACGTAACATTCTACATACTTGCATAGTTAGTTATAATGAAGTGGCATGACCACGTGACTGGGGTCCTGATTGGGTCTGAGTAGGTATCTAGATCTCTGTGACCCTGGACAGCACCGCTCTAAATCCCAGTGACCCATCTGTCAGTGTGGATGAGGATGATTATACTTGTTCTTTGCCCCTCTGTGACAGGTGACATGGTCTGTGATGACACCTTGTAAATGGTGACATGGTTTATGCAGGCTGGGGGTTGTCATTATCCTCATAAGCTTCCTTCATTCTCTTAGGTGGCTGGCAAGGGATTGTAGTAGTTCCAGGAAGCGATGGTTCCCTTTGTCATTTTGTCTCTCTCCATAATTTTGTATGGCTTCAGAGGGCTCCAAAGAGTAAAAAATGTAATTTCCTCATTTTAATGTAGGGCAGAATGCCAACTGATAGAGGATAACTGGGTTGCCCATTGCTGTAGCAGTTAATGTCGCTACACGTTGTGCAGTTCCAGTCTGTACAAATGAACCTATGGGCCATGTGACTGGGCATCCCTCACAGGGCTTCCTAGAGTCTCGATAGTGTTCTCCACTGGACCCTTGACAGCAAGTGCCTTCCTCCTGTTACTTCAGGGACTTTGACAAATTCATCAACACCCTGTGGCTGTAGTCTTAGAGCCCTGAGTGGCTTTTCTCTCTGACCTAGGTTGAAGGCTTTCTTTTTCTCCTGTGAAGTTTTTCCCCTAATATGTATAAATGAGCCTCCATTTGTGATTTCCTTCTAAATGGGTTTCTGAGGGAATGGAACAATTGCAAAGGATGCTGTCCAGCAGAAACAGAATGCCAGCCACATGTGTAATTTTAAATTTCCTAGTAGCCACATTAAAATAAATACAAAGAAATAGGTGCAATATATTTTACTTTTTTTAATTGTTAAAATATTTTTATTACAAACTCTATAAATTAATCGTTTTGGTAAAGTTCTTTAATAATTTAAAATCCTTGATATCCACAGAAATCTATTTGTGTTTTCTACTACTCTCCCTTGAATCCTAACTTTAAACTTGTTTTTATTGGGTTTGGGTATACATACCATGGTAACATTATGAAATGTTTGGTCCAGGGGCGCCTGGGTGGCTCAGTCGGTTAAGCGGCCGATTTCGGCTCAGGTCATGATCTCGCGGTCCGTGGGTTCGAGCCCCGCGTCGGGCTCTGTGCTGACAGCTCAGAGCCTGGAGCCTGTTTTGGATTCTGTGTCTCCCTCTCTCTGACCCTCCCCCATTCGTGCTCTGTCTCTCTCTGTCTCAAAAATAAATAAACATTAAAAAAAAAAATGAAAAAAAAATGAAATGTTTGGTCCATTGTAGAAGCTTGTGTTGACCTTTTTCTATTTAAACAATTGTTTCAAAAGCTGAGCCTGAAAATATTTTATACACTACAACAAAAATCACTGCATTTAGAATTGATGTTACAGCAAATGATCATAGTTTATTTCTCTTTTTTAAGCCAAAATGGAATGTCGGTTTCCTAATTCCTTCATAGTTCCTTCTATCAGATGGTAGATGGAATAATAATTACACAACAACGTATTTCTGACTTCTCCAGCTATTTTATTTGTAAATATAAACACTCTTCGTTCCTTTTTCTTGATATTTTTAGCTGTTATAAGGAGGTCAGTATTGAGAACAGGTTGGCCTTGGACAAATTTTCTTTTTACCTCCTGGTCGAAAAACATTTGAGAGGAAGAATTTTAAAGATTAAATCCATTATTTCATACTCGTTGAAGCAGTTCTTACTGTAGCTTATGAGTTGATTGAGTCAACCCTGGGAAATCCTGAATATTTCTTCTCGCTTTTATGGAACAATGAATTCTGTTCTCTGCCGGAACTGAATGAGAGTGTGGTGAGGCGATGGCAGGGGGCTGGTTGGCCACAACAAGCTTCAAATGAAAACCTGTCTTGCTAGACTGACTGAAGTCCTTGGAGACCTGGCCTTGCTGATTCCAAATTTGACTTGATTAATTTCCTCAAGGTGATCAGTTCTTTGGTGATAGATTAATATTTTACTTTAATAATATATTTTATTTAACCAGAAAAATCCAAAATAATCAGTTTGATATGTTATTAATATAAAAACAATTAATGAGATATTTTATAGATTTTGTTCTCTTTCTGAGTCTTCAAACTCTGGTATAAGTTCACATTTTTGGAACATCTTAATCCAGACACTAAATTTTCATCTAAAACCGTTGCTCTGTATTTAGATTTCATGAACATTTATGGTTGAAATGTTGATTTACATACTCAAGTTGTTCCCACATAAAGTTTTTCAGTAACTCAATGAAAAATCATTTTCCTTTCATAGTTGCAGACACATTGGCAAAACTGGTTCATATTTTTAGAAGAATGACTTGAGTTTTCAGAACTATATCTAAGTTAAATAAATTCATCAACTCTTATGTCAACATGTATTATTAATATCTAATTCAAAAGAGATATTGAATAAAGTGAAAAGAAATTCTAAATTTAGCAATATCAACAAAGTGTTCTTAAAACTTTTCTTTAGTTTTTGTAGCCAATTTGCATAATGCTGTCTATTTCAATTTAAATCTTCTACATACTGAGTCATGCTCTTTTTAAATGTTTATTTCTTTATTTTGAGAGAGAGAGAAACAGAGAGAGAAAGCATGTGCACATGCGCCCATGCACAAGTTGGGGAAGGGCAGAGAGAGCGAGAGAATCCCAAGCAGGCTCCATGCTGTCAAGCGCTGTGCCTGAAGCAGGGCTTGATCTTATTAACTGAGATCATGACCTCAGCTGAAATCCAGAGTCAGATGCTTAACCAGCTGAGCCACCCAGGCTCTCCTATACTGAGTCATGTTATAAAAATATGTGAAATCATTATTGTTGGCTGTGTTATGAAATTGGAGCATAAATTCTCACACCTGTCTGGTTAGGTCATAAATAAGATCTTTTCCCTTCCTTGGAGCTTCAACTTTAGCTTGATCGCCTAGAGCGTATATTGATGAGAAGATGTAAATCATACTGCCACTTTTTATCTTTGATTACTGAATAAAATAATTATTGATTTGGGAAGCATTTTCTTTTATTTCAAGAGAATCTGATTTGGAGTTGACAATATAGTGAATCTTTGTAGAACTCCTTTCTCTCAATTAGTGAACACTGGCAAAGAACACAGTATCATTAAATCTATTGTCTTCTGTTTCTTTCAACAGTTCCATACTGGGGAATCATTGTAGCATTTGCAAGTATATACTAAACCATTTCAACAACTGTATCCCTGATAGTTTTCATAGAGTGGGCTTCAGAAAACTGAGTGCAAGTGTTTCCAATATGTACCATATAGTACAATGAAACACTAAAGGAAGCATCGGTGTATTAAAATCCCAATAAATCAGATTTCAACCCAACCTAGCTGAAGCACTGTCACAATAGAAATTTTCACATGTAGGTGAGATTCTTCTTTGACAGATATAAAAGATTTAAAAATATCTACACCACAAGGTTGGTAGTTTTAAGGCTGAAATTTGATATTTTTTCATGTATTTGAAAATTCTTTGAGGGGCGCCTAGATGGCTCAGTCAGTTAGGCGTCTGATTCTTGATTTCAGCTCAGGTTATGATCTCACAATTTGTGAGTTTGAGCCCCATGTTGGGCTCTGAACTGACAGTGCAGAGCCTGCCTAGGTTTCTCTCCCTCTCCCTCTCTGCCCATCCCTCACTTGTGTGTGCGTGTGTGTGCTCTTTTGCTCTCTCTCTCAAGATAAATAACTAAGTAAATTTATAAAAAATATTGGAAGCAGAACATTCCCAAAATATTCATTGGGCAACATCTTATGTCACAGAATTCAACTAAAACTGAAGGAAAATATTTAAGATTTTTCCATTTTTGAATCAGTCTTTGATACTATTAGAAAAGTTTTGTATTCTTTGGGCAGTATTCATGACTTAGCTAAAGATTGCTCACTCTTTGTAAAATGTCTTATTTTTACTGTTTTCCTCAAAATATTTCCTCCAGCTGTATTTCTATCTAAAATGGTTTTTTGGGGGCGCCTCGGTGGCTCAGTCAGTTGAGCCCCCAACTCTCTTTCTCCTGTCCCTCTCCCTTGCTCACTCTCTCTCTCTAAAATATAAATATATACATAAATAAATACACAAACAAACAAATAAATAGAAATGGTTTTCTTTTTTGTGCAAGAATCCATGCCATTTTATAACTGACCAAAGTTACAAGTTCAGAGCCTGTTAAAAAATATGTTTAAACATTTTTTGTTAGGTATTTAATTCTGATTTCAACCACAAATTTCATTGATTTTTTTTAAGTTTTTATTTAAATTTCAGTTAGCTAACATACAGTATAATATTAGCTTCAGGTGTAGAATTTACTGATTCAAAGCCTTATTACAACACCTGGTGCTCATCATGACAAGTGCATTCCTTAATCCCCATCCCCCACCCACCTCCCCTCTGGTAACCACCAGTTTGTTCTCTATAGTTAAAAGTCTGTTTTTTGTTGTTGTTGTTGTTTTTAATTTTTTTTAACGTTTATTTATTTTTGAGACAGAGAGAGACAGAGCATGAATGGGGGAGGGTCAGAGAGAGGGAGACACAGAATCTGAAACAGGCTCCAGGCTCTGAGCTGTCAGCACAGAGCCCGAAGCGGGGCTCAAACTCATGGACTGCGAGATCATGACCTTAGCCGAAGTCGGCCGCTTAACCGACTGAGCCACCCAGGCGCCCCAAAAGTCTGTTTTTTGGTTTGCTCCCCCGACCCATTTTCTTATGGTTGAGTGGAAACTGCTTATGAAATTCATTACACTATGTATTTTCTGAAAATGTCTCCTTTGTAACTCTGCTATAGCAAGTTGCAGTTGCCATTGGTTGTGTAATTTCTGTCATAGCTTCTGCCAATTCTTTTTTTTTTTTTTTTTTTCCCATTACTGTCCTGGTCATAGTTCTAGCTTTGGCATCCCCACTCAATTCTGCGTCAGTCTTTGATTAAAAAGATAAGAATCAAGGGGCACCTGGGTGGCCCAGTTGGTTAAGCATCCAACTTCGGCTCAGGTTCCTGGGTTCGAGCCCTGCACAGGGCTCTGTGCTGACAGCTCGCAGCCTGGAGCCTGGTTCAGATTGTTTCCTTCTCTCTCTGTCCCTCCCCCACTAATGCTCTGTCTCTTTCTGTCTCCCAAAATTCAATAAACATTAAAAAAATTTTTTAAATGAGAATCAAAAACTGAGAGGAGAAATTTCTTCCTCTATCAAAGCCATGGTAAATAACTGTCTGGGGTACACCAGGAATATGCTGGAGGCTGTGCTTATGAAGTCAATCGTCAGGTTAAGAGCAGATGGAATTGTAGCAATGAAGGTGTGAATGATACACAAACTCAAAGGGAGTAAAACTATCACATTAACTTTACAAAAAAAATATTTGGCATTGGTAGTATGCCTTTGTTTTAAATTTAAAACTTTTTCTCTACTTGTTTTTTAGCTAGATACATAGTTACATTTCACAGTAGTTGCCAGTTACGATTTACATAGTTACCATTGTAACTCGTGCTGTCCGCATAATAAGCACGTTATGATGCTTCATCAATGGATGGGGGATAAAGTCACTTGAACTGAATCAATCTATTGTCGCAGAGTAGAACAGTGACATGTTTATGTCAGCTACTAGGAACAACACATGGCCTGACGTGCCTGCTGCAGGACCGGAGAAATATCTGAGGTCGTGCAATGGTTAATGTCATCCTACCAAAAGAGTGAAGTTGTGAATAATGGGAGAATACAACACTTCAGTTTTTACATTAAAACTAAAGTTTAAAATTCAGTTCCCATGTCACATTGGCCAGATTTCAAGTACTCAGAGGCCACGTGTGGCTAGTGGCTGCTGTTTGGCCAGTGTAGATAGAGTTGAATATTCAGTGAGTTAGAAATTTATTGATTTTTGTTCCTTTGAATTCAAGTAACTTTCAAATTCTGTTGCCTTTGGCTTAAAAATAATTTTACTTTAGGGGCACCTGGGTGGCTGAGTCAGGTAAGCGTCCCACTTCAGCTCAGGTCATAATCTCACAGTTCACAAGTTTGAACGCCATGTTGGGCTCTGTGCTGACAGCTCAGAGCCTGGAACCTGTTTCAGATTCTGTGTCTCCCTCTCTCTCTCTCTCCCTCCCCCGTTCATGCTCTTTCAAAAATAAATAAAAACATTTAAAAATTCTGAAAAAATAATTTTACTTTAAATCTCTATTGAAAATTTCATTATTTCTGCCGTTTGCTCATAGATTGATTTTGCAGGTGGATCTTTTTTTTTTTTTTTTAATGTTAATTCTTTAAAAGAGAGTGAGAGAGAGAGCCTGCCAGTATGAGCAGGGGAGAGGCAGAGAGAGAGAAGGAGAGAGGGAATCCCAAGCATGCTCTGTGCTCTCAGCACAGAGTCTGACATGGGGCATGATCTCACGAACCATGAGGTCATGACCTGAGCTGAAATCAAGTTGGATGCTTAACCAACTGAGCCACCCAGGTGCCCCTTGCTGGTGGATCTTAACACAGGCTTAACATTAATAGTTCTGTTCTAGATAGTGAAGGGAGTGCACCTTAGGGAAGGCCTGCAGATCTTTGTGTGGGTTCCTTCCTGCCTCTGATTCCTGGGAAGTAAGAGTAAGTTTCGAGTGAGGACTGGGAGTTTGGAGCTTGCATAGTACCTATTTCTTACTACCTTTATGATCTTTGGAAATTTACTTCTTGGTTGGACCCAGTGCCTCATCTATGAAATGGGATGCTAGTGCTTTCCCCTTTGGGGGTCTGATTGGAGAGTAAATGCAATGGGAGGCCCTTAGTAAGCCCTTGTGTTTATTAAGTGCCTTGCTCATGGCCTGACTTTATCTTCTGTCATGTATGTTGTTTTGGGGTCAGGAGGTGTTTTTAGTTATGATCACTGGAGTCCTGTGCCCTGTTATTCTGTGTCTCCTTTATTCTGGGGTGTCTGGGTGGCTCAGTCAGTTAAGCGTCTGACTCTTGGATTTTGGCTCAGGTCATGATCTCACAATTCATGAGTTCAAGCCCCAGGTCAGGGATATTCATTCTCTCTCTCTCCCTCTCTCCCCCACCCATCCCCTATTCTCTCTCTCTCTCAAAATAAATAAGTAAACATTAAAAAAAGATAGATTCCTCCTTTATTCTAATAGTCATTGAAGCCAGGTTGAGCTAAAAACAAGCAATGAACTAAATAGATAATTGGATTCCTTTTTAAAATATATTTTTTAACATTTTTATTGATTTTTGAGAGACAGAGAGAGAGCGTGAGCAGGGGAAGGGCACAGAGGGGAGACACAGAATCCGAAGCAGGCTCCAGGCTCTGAGCTGTCAGCACAGAGCCTGACACGGGGCTTGAACCCACACAACTGTGAGATCATGACCTGAGCCGAAGTTGGATGCTTAACTGACTGAGCCACCCAGGTGCCCCGGATAACTCAGATTCCTAAGCAGTGGCCTTTGTTCTTCAGAGAGTTGGGCCAAGATAGTATTTTTTCTAGTAAATACTAGAATATAGTTTCCTAAATTCTCTACTTTGTTTTTTAGCATAAGTTTAGCCTAACCACAACGTAAATGTTGAAAAAGTATGGTTTCAGACTTACTTCCAGTTTCCTTAGGGATGTGTTTTTTTTTTTTTAAATTTTTTTTTTTTTCAACGTTTATTTATTTTTGGGACAGAGCGAGACAGAGCATGAACGGGGGAGGGGCAGAGAGAGAGGGAGACACAGAATCGGAAACAGGCTCCAGGCTCTGAGCCATCAGCCCAGAGCCCGACGCGGGGCTCGAACTCACGGACCGCGAGATCGTGACCTGGCTGAAGTCGGACGCCTAACCGACTGCGCCACCCAGGCGCCCCAGGGATGTGTTTTTTTAATTTATGTATTTATGTATGTATGTATGTTTATTTATTTTTGAGAGAGAGAGAGAGAGAGACAGAGTGTTGAGCTGTCAGCACAGAGCCCGACGTGGGGCTCGAACCCACAGACCGTAAGATCATGACCTGAGCCGAAGTCAGACGCTTCACCAACCACGCCACCCAGGCACCCCTAGAGACGCATTTAAAAAATTTTTTTTTTCAACGTTTATTTATTTTTGGGACAGAGAGAGACAGAGCATGAACGGGGGAGGGGCAGAGAGAGAGGGAGACACAGAATCGGAAACAGGCTCCAGGCTCTGAGCCATCAGCCCAGAGCCCGACGCGGGGCTCGAACTCACGGACCGCGAGATTGTGACCTGGCTGAAGTCGGACGCTTAACCGACTGCGCCACCCAGGCGCCCCAAGAGAGACGCATTTTAAAAACAGCTGAAGTTCTGAGGGCGCCTTCTTGGCTCATTCAGTTAAGCGTCTGATTCTTGGTTTCCACTCAGGTCATGATCTTGAGGTTTCATGAGTTTGAGCCCTGTGTCAGTCTTCGTGCTGGCAGCGTGGAGCCTGCTTGGGATTCTCTCTCGCTCCCTGCCCGTCCCCTACTCACACTGTTTCTGTCTCTCTCAAAATAAATAAATGAACTTTAAAAAAGTGAAAGATAACCTAGTTAAATACTGCTTTTAAAGTAAACAAATAAAAGGAGCTAAAGTTCTAGACATTAAGCTCCTGTTTAACTATTTGGAACATGCCTTAAGGGTTGCAGGTAGTAGCTATGTGCTGCCCAATAGTGTCTTACGGGTCTGCTCAGCGAGGCCAAGAGCAGAGTGGGATAAAGAAACCAGCTCCTGGCTCTGGTATTGCCCTGCCTCCTGACAAGCTCTGGGGGAAAGCACTGGCTTTTCTGAATGGAGTGGCAGGGTGTACTAAGAAGGGAGACTGACCCTCTGTCATCTGTCAGGCTAATCAAGACGAGCCCAGACCTGGCTGAGTCCTGCACATGGTTTCCAGAGTCCTATGTGATTTACCCAACTAATCTCAAGACCCCAGTTGCCCCAGCACAGAATGGAATCCACCCACCGATCCATAGCTCAAGGACAGATGAAAGGGAATTCTTCCTGGCTTCTTACAACAGAAAGAAGGAAGAGGGAGAAGGCAATGTTTGGATTGCAAAGTCATCAGCTGGTGCCAAAGGTGAGTTGGCATTGCTGTTCCCTTCTTTCTTTCCTGTAGGTTCCTATGTGCTTTGTTCTATTGTGCAGTAGAATTCAATGATATCTTTAGGTGAATGACTGTTCTAATCTGAATGCTCAAGGGTGGAGACCATGTCTAGTTACGTAGTTTTAAATATTTATCTAGGTACTGATGACTTCTAAACGTATACCTCCAGCCAAAATATTTCCCTCTACGCTCCAGATCCAGTGTGGAGGGCATTTCAAATGTAACATGTCTGATACAGAACTCTTCATTTCCTGCCCAACTTAACCCACCCCAGCCTACCCCTCTTTTCAGTCTTCCCACGTAGTATGTGATCCCACTCCTCACCTAGTCTCCGAAGCCCCAAACCTAGGATTCCTCCTTGACTGCTCTTTTCTTTATAATCCATACCTAATGCATCAGCAAGTCTTGTTAGCTCTACCTTCAAAGCACATTCTGAATTAGACTTTTTCTTGCCATTTCTACTGCTCTTACTTGAAGTTTAAACTATTATTGTCTCTGGTCTGTGTAACTGCTGTGCCTGCTCCCAGCCAGTTCTCCTCTAAGAGAGAGTGGTATCTAAAAACACAAATCTAATCATTTTACTCCCTGCTCAAGACTGACCAGCTGGCTTCCCAATGCAGTTCAGATAAGCTCCAGATTGCTGATGGTAGCCGACACCATTTGACATTTGCTTGTATCTCTGGTCCCATCTCTGTTCTTTGCCTCGTTCACTGTTCTATAACCATGCCTGCCTAGAGTCCTACAAATACTCTAAATTTGTCTGTGTATCTTGAATGTGCTTATCGATTATTTTCTATTTCTTTCAGCTCAAATGTTACCTTGTCAGAGAAGCCTTTTTTTTTTTTTCTAAATAGCTTGTATGTCCATTGCTCTCTGTCCTTTGCCTTGCTTTATTTTTTTATCCTTGTACTAACCTCTCCCCAGCACTATATTACATATCTGTTTATCTGCTCGTCTCCTCTATCCTACCATAAGCTCCATTTAAACACAGACATTCTGTCTTGTTCATCTCTGTACCCTCCCCAGAGGCACTCAGTAAATATGTGTTGAATGAATGCATAGAAGGAATGAGATTTAGAATATTGACTCAGGCTCAAAATACAGGCTGTTCCCAATGTAATGAACACATAAACACGGTCTATCTCTGTAGCTACCATCATATGCTCCTTTTAAAACCATTCCATTTTGAACTTAATTCTTCTTTTGTTGCCTTGGAAGACCATCTGGCCATTGGTATTCATTTCTATTCCCGGTCCAGTGGACCTCACCTTCTTTTCCACCAACCATGAGACAGGAGGGCATCACCTGGAATCTCCTGAAAGTGGGAGAGTTGGACTCTTGCCACGAGCCAGGTACCTCACCTACTTCTCTCTCCCCTCTTGTGACCTCTTCTCAAATACCAATCCTAGTAGCTTGGTTCTAATGATAAATGGGGAAATTGGAAGAGGAAATAGACATTTGCAGTACTCCATACTCCTTCTTTGGATTTGGGCTTGAGTCATAATGGCCATTGTAAGGATATCCTGTATCATGGAGCCTTAGCTGGAGTGAGAACCAGGAGTAAGGCAGGGCCTTTGGCGAAGGACATGTCAGGTCATGGCAGTGATCCTACCTGGGTGGTACCTGGACCCTCACCAAGACAAGACATGGAGTCGTGGTCAGCATCAGGGAGTGGTAAAAAGAGAATAGAATGCCAAACAAAGAAGAAATTTTGCTTGAGAAGTTGAGATAAGTGGTATGCATTTGTTTTGTTTGGTAACTACAAAATTAAACCATTAGGATGAATGAATGTCTTATATTCTTGTTAAACAAATATTGAGTATGTATCAGATGCTGGGAATAGTTGACTCAACCTTCACACTGTATCCAGTATGAAGACCTCCTGTTCACCACCCCACCACACATTTTGCATTGTAGCCACCTTCACCACTCACCTGGAGCATTGCTCCCTGTCCTCCTGCCCTTGGCCGCCCTCCAGAGTCTACACACAGTACAGCAGACCCAGATCCTATTAAAGCATAGGCAGTCCCTGTCACATCTGTGTTCAGTGCTGTCTCCCTGGTGCCGGGGCAGCACCTGGAACCCAGCAAAAGTTCAATATCTGTATTGAGTGATGAATGAACAAATGAATGAAGTCATGAGTGTTTGGAGATACATTGATGATAAAATAGACCTGATCTCTTGCCCTCATGGACCCAATGTAGTAGAAGGCTAGAGATGCATCTATTTCCAGATAAATAGTTGAGATGAGAACAAAGAAGAAAAAAGACTATCACCTTAAAACTTTTTAAAGAATTCCAGCGGTGCCCGGGTGGCTCAGTCGGTTGAGCGTCCGACTTCGGCTCAGGTCACGATCTCGTGGTCCATGAGTTCGAGCCCCGCGTCGGGCTCTGGGCTGATGGCTCGGAGCCTGGAGCCTGCTTCCGATTCTGTGTCTCCCTCTCTCTTTGCCCCTCCCCTGTTCATGCTCTGTATCTCTCTGTCTCAAAAATAAATAAACGTTAAAAAAAATTTATAAATAAAAAAAAAGAATTCCTGAGTTTCTTCATAATTTCTCCAGGTTTAGTTAGTGAGGATATAAAGAAATAACATTAGAAATACAGTTAATGAAACATGGAAACATGCTACACTGGTATCCAACACTTACAAAATAAATGTAGATTTTATGTATCATTTTATACCTATAAAATAAAAACCTTCAGTCATACTGTTGCTGAAAGTTTGTTATGAACTGCTTCCTCTTAGTGGTGATACACAGACTTTTGAAAAAGTAATAAGATAATACAGAGGAAGAGCCATAAAGAATGCATAGGCTTTGGCCCACTAATCTCATTCCCGAAAACTTAACTTCAGGAAAATATTTTAAAAGAAGAGTGATTTATTATGTGACCTGTAATAGCAAAGTGTTACTTAGAAACAATCCCACTGTCCAATAATCAGCAAATAAATGTGTAATTTTTTATATCCACACAATGGGATATTTTTTCAGCTACTGACGTAATTGTGATGTTAATGTAGAAACAGTGAAAGTATTGACAATATTAAGTGAAAAAAATTGACAGTTTAAGGCAAGTTCACTGTGATTGAGCCAGTCTTTACTCTTATGGAAAGGAAGGTAATATTAAAAGATAAAAATAATTAGGAAGTAAGACTGTAGGTAACTTTTCTATTTCACTTTAATGCCATGTTTTTTGCAATGATAATAGTTTTTAAAGTTATCAAAATGTATCTTTCTACCTTCTTCCTTTATTTTCCCCACCTATCAGCATTAGGTATATTCCTTTTTCAATAAGAAATAATTTACATAAGGAATAACATAAGGAAAACAAAGTTGGGACAGATAGAAGGGAATGTGAGCAGATTATGGAGAGCAAGGCATCAAAGGTGATACAGTTTCAGGGCATTAGTAGGAAGGGGTGTTTTAGGATAACTATTTTAAATTTTTTTTTTCAACGTTTATTTATTTTTGGGACAGAGAGAGACAGAGCATGAACGGGGAAGGGGCAGAGAGAGAGGGAGACACAGAATCGGAAACAGGCTCCAGGCTCTGAGCCATCAGCCCAGAGCCTGACGCGGGGCTCGAACTCACGGACCGCGAGATCGTGACCTGGCTGAAGTCGGACGTTTAACCGACTGCGCCACCCAGGCGCCCCAGGATAACTATTTTAGAAGAAGTGAAGAGAAGAGACTAAGTTCTATACTAAAAAACTGGCAAGTGGAAATAAAGAGGAACCAGGATATCTGAGTATGGTTCCTGAGGGAGATGAAACAGAAAGAAATTACAAAACAACTGTGAAAGAGGTCAAAAAGGACCTAAATAAATGGACAGATATACCATGTTCATGGATTGCAAAGTTCAACATAGTAAAGATGTCAGTTCACCCTAAATTGATCTGTAGATTTAATATGACTACTATGATTGCTATCAAGACCTCAGCCAGGTTTTTGTGTATACATAAAGCTTCTTCTAAAATTCATATGGAAAAGCACAAGCCTTAGAGTAGCTTAAATGATTTTGAAAAAGAAGAATCGAATGGGAAGTGTCATTGTATCTGGTATTAAAGCATACTATATGGCTACAGAAATCACTACACTGTAGTATTGGTGAGGGGGCAGAAACATGAATCTGTGGAAGAGCGAACTCAGAAATAAACCCCACATATATGCCCTCCTCATTTTTTACTTAAAACATTTTTGGAATGTTTTATTTATTTTTGAGACAGAGAGACAGAGCATGAGTGGAGGAGGGGCAGAGAGCAGGGGAAGAGACACAGAATCTGAAGCAGGCTCCAGGCTCTGAGCTGTCCTCAAAGAGCCTGATGTGGGGCTCAAACCCTCGAACCATGAAATCATGACCTGAGCTGAAGTTGGACGCTTAACCACGCCCCAAGCCCACCTCATTTTTAACAAAGGTGCAAAAGCAGTTCCATAGAGGAAGGATAGACTTTTCAACAAATGGTGCTGGAGCAGATGGATATCCCTAGACAAAAAACAATGAACTTCCACCTTAACCTCACACCTTACACAAAAACTAATGCAAAATGGATTTATGGACTTAAATGTAAAGTATAGAACTATAAAATTTTTTTCAGGAAAATAAATAGGAGATAGGGCTGGGCAAAGAGTTCTTAATCTTGATATCACATATATGACCATAAAAGTAAAAGTTGATAAATTAAATCTCAACAAACTGAGGTTGTTTAGCTCTGTGAAGGCCCTATTAAAGAGGATGAAAATACAAGCTATAGGCTTGGAGAAGGTATCTTCAAACCACATATCTGACAAAGGATATATCTAGAGTATATAAATGACTTTTAAAACTCAGCAGTTAAAAAAATAAAAAGAATCCAATTAGAAAATAGGCGAAAGAAACTGACAGAATGGGAGAGGATATTTGCAAATGACATATCAGATAAAGGGTTAGTATCCAAAATCTATAAAAAAGTTATCAAACTCAACACCCAAAAAACAAATAATACAGTGAAGAAATGGGCAAAAGACATGAATAGACACTTCCCCCAGGAAGACATCCAGATGGCCAACTGACACATGAAAAAATGCTCAACATCACTCATCATCAGGGAAATACAAATCAAAACCACAATGAGATACCACCTTACACCTGTCAGAATGGCTAACATTAACAACTCAGGCAACAACAGATGTTGGTGAGGATGCAGAGAAAGAGGATTTCTTTTGCATTGTTGGTGGGAATGCAAGCTGGTGCAGCCACTCTGGAAAACAGTATGGAGATTCCTCAAAAAACTAAAATAGGACTACCCTACGACCCAGCAATTGCACTACTAGACATTTATCCATGGGATACAGGTGTGCTGTTTTGAAGGGACACATGCACCCCCAGGTTTATAGCAGCACTATCAACAATAGCCAAAGTATGGAAAGAGCCCAAATGTCTATCAATGGATGAATGGATAAAGAAGATGTGGTATATATATATATACAATGGAGTATTACTCAGCAATCAAAAAGAATGAAATCTTGCCATTTGTGACTACGTGGATGGAACTGGGGTATTATGCTAAATGAAATTAGTCAGAGAAAGACAAAAATGATATGCCTTCACTCATATGAGGACTTTAAGAGACAAAACAGATGAACATAAGGGAAGAGAAACAAAAATAATATAAAAACAGGGAGGGGGCCAAAACAGAAGAAACTCATAAATATGGAGAACAAACAGAGGGTTACTGGAGGGGTTGTGGGAGGGGGGATGGGCTAAATGGGGAAGGGCACTAAGGAATCTACTCCTGAAATCATTGTTGCACTATATGCTAACTAATTTGGATATAAATTTTTAAAAAATAAATAAATAAAAGAAACTAGGCAAAAGACATGAGAATGCATACCGTTGAAAGGCTCTGCAGATAAAAAATTACAAATGAAAAGATTTTCAATATTATTAACCATTAGGGAAATGCAAATTAAAACCACAACAGTCCTATTAAAATGACTAAAATAAATGGTAATGACAGCAAATGCTGCAAGGGTCAGGAGAAACTAGACCAATCACACAGTGCTGGTGGGAATGTAAAATGGTACAACCCCTATGGAAAAAAGTTTGGCGATTTCTTGTAAAACTAAACCTGTAACGACCATATAACCTAGCAATTGAACACACTTGGGCATTTGTCCCAGAAAAATTAAAAGTTGGGGTGCCTGCCTGGCTCACTTGGTGGAGTGTGTGACTCTTGATCTCAGGGTCGTGAGTTTGAACCCCACATTGGGTGTGGAGCCTACTTAAAGAAAGAAAGAAAAGAAAGAGAAAGAAAGAGAAAGAAAAATAAAAACTCACATCCATGCAAAAATCTATACATGATTGTTCATAGCAGCTTTATTTGTAATAGCCCCAAATTGGAAACAACTCAGATTCCTTCAGAAGCTGAATGATTAAAAAAAAAAAAAAAAAAAAAAAAGCTGAAGGATTAAGCCAACTGTGGTGAATTGATACCTTGCAATATTACTCAGTAATAAAAGGGAATGAACTATTGATACATGCAGCGACTTAGATGCATCTCCAGGGAATCATGCTGAATGAAAGAAACCAATCCCCAGAGATCACATACTGTATAATCGTATTTATATAAAATTATTGAAAAGACAAAATTATGGAAATGGAGAACAGATTAGTAGTTGTCAGGAGGGTGTTATGAGGAAGGAAGTAGTTGTAACAACACTGAGGGATCCGTGCAATAATGGATCCAGAATGTGGATCTATATCCTGTATCCAGAATGTGTAAAGAACTCGGATAAGAGTAAACAAAAACAAAAACAAAAACAACCTAATTAACAAAAGAGCAAAGAAACTGAACAGACATTTCTCCAAAGAAGATATACAAATGGCCAATAAGCGCATGAAAACACGTTCAATGTTGTTAGTCATTAGGGAAATGCAAATCAAAACTGCAATGAGATACCACTTCATACGCACTAGGATGGCTATAATCAAGAAGACAGAAAGTGTTGGCAAGGATGTGACAAAATTGAAATACTCATATATTGCTATTGAGAATGTAAAATGACATGGACGTTTTGGAAAATAGTTTGGCAGTTTCTCAAAAAGTTAAACATAGAGTTACCATATGACCTAACTGTTCACTCCTAGGTATATTCATGAAAGAATTGAAACCATGTCCACACAAAAACTTCTATGAAGATCTTCATAACAGCATTATTTATAAGTACCAGACAACAATGGAAAAAACTCAAATGTCCATCAGTTGATGAATGGATGAACAAAAATGCTATATCCATACAATGGAATATTACCAAGTCCTGGAAAGGAAGAATGAAGTAGTGGTACATGTTACAATATGGATGAATCTTGAAGACATTATGCTAAGTGAAGAAGCCAGACACAAAGGCCACATATCTTATGATTCCATTTATATGAATCATCTAGACTAAGCAAATCCATAGAGACATCAAGTATATTAGTGGTTGTCAGAGAATAGGATAAGGAAGGAATGGCAAGTGACTGCTAATGGACATGGGTTTTTGGGGGGAGGTGAGGAAAATGTTCTGAAATTGTTAGTGGTGGTTGCAAATCTCTTGGATATATGAAAAACCATTGAATTGTATACATTAAAAGGGCAAATCTTATAGTATGTAATATGCACCTCAATACAACTGTTGAAAAGGACATTTATTTAATGTTGATAGACACTTTACACGTATATAATTTTTCCTATTACAATGCTATAGGGAATTGACTTGTATAAGTGTGTTTATGCTCTAACCTTCTGGATATTTCTATAAGCTGTAGAGTGAGAGGTGGGTTTATTAAAGTTTTGATCATGGTAGCTAGTGACCAACAGTAGAGTGGCATTTATTTAGGATGCTTGGATGTTTTGAATGTCTGTAAAAATGGAAATTTCATGGTTGGAGCCTGTCAAAGTAGTTAGTGTTCATGGTCCTATGTGGAGAAGGAAGTAGATAGCCCTGGTGCCCTTATGGGCAGAGGGGAGAGTGTGAGAGACTTGGGGGACTAAAGGGATGGAGGAGGAAGAGTGAGCAGGCCAGTAGAAGCCTCCTTCCAGTTTTCTCCCAGTATCTCCCCGCTGGCTTTGTAGAGAGCTTTAACTCTTGGGATGAACTTGACTGATTTCTGTTACAATTTTGCCCTGTTAGGTGAAGGCATCCTCATCTCCTCGGAGGCTTCAGAACTTCTGGATTTCATTGACAACCAGGGTCAGGTGCATGTGATCCAGAAATACCTTGAGCACCCTCTGCTTCTGGAGCCAGGTCACCGCAAATTTGACATTCGGTAATGCATCAGTGTCTGGAGTTTTTGTTACTGAGGTGAAAAAAATGCAGGGGTGGGTGATGAGGAGGGTAACATGGAATGTAAGGAAGTATTTGACCATGTTTCATAAGTAGCCAAAATTGAGCACAGCTTAATAGAACTGAGGTTCTGTACCTAATTTTCTGTTTTTCCTTTAGTATTTCTCTTTTCTTTGTAGAAAATGTTGCTAAAATTATGGATTTCTCTTTTTTGTATGTTTTCTTTAATCAAAATGACTTGTGGCTCCAAAGAAGAGAGTCTAAATGTATGGGGCTTGCTTATGGACAAAGCTGTGAGATGTACATACAACTCATAATTAAGACACAACAAAATAATAATGTTCTTACTTCATTATTTGTGTCCTATTTTTTAAGAATTTCATAAACACACCTTAGGTTTTTGGATTTTAACTTTCTGAGCAATGGGCCTGGCATAGAGTAAGAGGTTGTATCGTGCTTTAAACAGCCCTGTCCCCAGCCTTCCTGTGGCCTTGCTGACATTTCCTCATTGAGGACTCTGTCTTCTTGATGCCTTTGTAATGACTTGCTGCTTCTTCAACACCAGTCCTGTGTCAGATCAGCTTCAGGGTGAACAGTCTTCCTCTTAAGATTACTAATAGAGCAAACATGGCAAATGGAGGTTTCATGGATAAACCTTAGGATCCAGCCCATCTGGATCTCTTTAAAATGCTGTATCTTTTGAACTGATCAAAGTCGTCTTGTCATTTATGTCATAATCTGCTCTCTTAGCTAATAGCAGATTCATAATCTGCTATCTTGGCTATGGCTTTCCTGATATAATTTTAGAATCTACCTCCTTCCTCTACATCCCTCCAAAAAAGGTAAGGAATGGGGATGATATATATACTGTGGAGAAACTTTGAATAAAATTGTTCTCATTGACTTGCAGAAGCTGGGTCTTAGTGGATCATCAGTATAATATCTACCTCTACAAAGAGGGTGTGCTTCGGACTGCTTCAGAACCATATCATGTTGATAATTTCCAAGACAAAACCTGCCATTTGACCAATCACTGCATTCAGAAGGAATACTCAAAGAACTATGGAAAGTACGAAGAAGGGAATGAAATGTTCTTTGAGGAGTTCAATAAGTACCTAATAAGTGCTTTGAACATTACGCTGGAGAGTAGTATCTTGCTACAAATTAAACATATAATAAGGTAACTGAATTGTATCTTTTTTGGTTGTGTGTCTTGAAGAAGCTTTGGAAAGTTTGTGCCTTTCAAGGAATTCCATTTAAGCTCTCTAAGGACAAAAGTTATTTGTAATATTCCTTTATTATCCCTTCAGTATCTGTAGGAACTGTAATGATGTCACTGTTTGCACTCTTTATATTGGTATCTTCTATTTTACCTCTATTGGCTAGAGGTCTATCAGTGTTATCTTTTTAAAAAGTCACCTTTTGGCTTTATTGATTTTCTCTATTGTTTTTATTTTTTATTTCTTTGATTTATGCTCCTTATTATTTCCTTTCTTCTGCTTTTTTTGAGGGGTTTAATTTGTTTTCTAGTTTCCTTAACACAAAAGGTTAGACCATTGATTTGAGAGATTACCTTTTTTAAGTGCATTTAATGCTGTCAGTTTCCCTCTAAATACTTACTGACACATCCCCCAGGTTTTGCTATGTTGTGTTTTCATTTTCATTTTATTAAAATATTTTCTAGTTTTCCTTGTGATTTCATCTTTGACTTGTGTTACTTAGAAATTTTCACTTAATTTCCAAATATTTGGGGATTTTCAAGAAATTTTTCTATTACTGATTTTTATTTTAATTCCATCATGCTGAGAGAACATACTTTAAAATTTGTTAAAGTTTGTGTCATGGCCCACAATATGATCCAGTTTTAGTGAATGTTCCATGTGCACTAAAAATAACGTTTATTCTGCTATAGTTGGGCTGAGTGTTCTATAAATATGAATTAGGTGAAAGTGATTAGTGTTGTTCAAGTCTTTTACATCCTTGCTGAATTTCTGTTCTGCTTGTTCTGTTCATGATTGAAAGGGGAAACATTGAAGTCTCCAAGTATAATTTTGGATTTATCTATGTCTCCTTTAGTTTTATCAGTTTTGCTTTATATGTTTTGAAGATCTGTTTTAGGTGCATACACATTTAGAATTGTTACCTTTTTTGTTTTTTGGCAACTGACCACTTTATCTATATGTAATTTCTGTCTTTATCTCTGGTAATATTTCTTATTTTAAAGTACATTGTCTGATATTAATTAATGTAGCCACTCCAGCTTTTTTTTTTTTTTTAATTTTTTTTTTCAACATTTATTTATTTTTGGGACAGAGAGAGACAGAGCATGAACGGGGGAGGGGCAGAGAGAGAGGGAGACACAGAATCGGAAACAGGCTCCAGGCTCTGAGCCATCAGCCCAGAGCCCGACGCGGGGCTCGAACTCACAGACCGCGAGATCGTGACCTGGCTGAAGTCGGACGCTTAACCGACTGCGCCACCCAGGCGCCCCAACTCCAGCTTTTTTTGATTAGTGATATGTCTCCATCCCTTTACTTCTGTCCTATTCTGTTCCGTTCTATATTTAAAGTGGGCTTCTGGTAGACAGTGTATAGTTAGGTTTTGTTTTTGTTTTGTTTAACAAAATAGCCAATATCATAATCTCTACCTTTCTAATTGGTGTGTTTTTATCATTTGAATTTAATTATTATTGGTTTGGCTGGATTTATATGTACTATTTTTTTATTTACTATCTGTCCCCTTTTGGTTTTATTTTTCATTTTCCCATTGCCTCCCTTTTAAAAATTATTTGAATTTACTGCAGTGCCTCGGTGGCTCAGTTGGTTGGGCCTCTGACTTTTTGGCCCAGGTCATGATCTCGTGGTTTGTGAGTTCGAACCCCGCGTCAGGCTCTGTGCTGACAGCTCAGAGCCTGAAGCCTGCTTCAGATTCTGTGTCTCCCTGTCTCTCAAAACTGAATAAATGTTAAAAAAAATTTTTTTAAATAGAAATTATTTCAGTTTACTTAGAATTATTGAATTTACTTAGAATTACTTAGAATTTTTAAATAAAAATTATTTTAATTTTTCTGTTGAGTATTTGGCTATCTTTCTCCCTCTCTCTTAGTGTTTACTCTAGGGATTAGGATTTATATACCTAATATTTATTTCACAGCCTTCTTAGAGTTAATAATTTATCACTTCAAATAAAGTACAGAAAATTTATAACCTTATAGTTCACTTAACTCTCCCCCTCTATAGTTGTTGTATATATTACATCTACATACATTGAAATCTCTACCACGTAATGTTATAATTTTTGTTACCAATATTCATATATATATATATATTATATGTATGACAGATTATTAGGTTGGATTTTTTTTTAATACAAGACCAAATTGTATGCTGTCTACAAGAAACCCACTTTAAATATAAAAAGAGAGGGGCGCCTGGGTGGCGCAGTCGGTTAAGCGTCCGACTTCAGCCAGGTCACGATCTCGCGGTCCGGGAGTTCGAGCCCCGCGTCAGGCTCTGGGCTGATGGCTCAGAGCCTGGAGCCTGTTTCCGATTCTGTGTCTCCCTCTCTCTCTGCCCCTTCCCCGTTCATGCTCTGTCTCTCTCTGTCCCAAAAATAAATAAACGTTGAAAAAAAAAATTAAAAAAAAATATAAAAAGAGAAAAATATTTTATTTGCCTTTTTTTATTCTCTTCCTTCAGTCCTGAAGTTCCAAGTTTCTCTCTGGTATTATTTCCCTTTAGACTTTAGCATTTCTTTTAGAGCAGTTCGTTCTGTAGGTAATAACGTCTTTTAATTTTCTGTCATCTGAGAATGCCTTTGTCTCACCTTATTCCTGAAGGATATTTTCACTGCTGTTGCACAAACATAATGTCAAGCAAAAATTACAAAAAATATAAACTGTGTACATAAGATGCATACAGGTTGATTCTGTTCATATAAATTGAAAAGCAAAACTGAAGTTATAGAGGAATGTGCATGTGTGGTTAAAATAGAGAACTGAAGGAATGAAAAACATAAAATTCAAAATAGTGGTTATCTCTGAAGGGGAAGCAGAAGGGACCAGAGAAAGGATCCTAAAGGAATTGGATTGTAGATACGTGGTGGTCATTAATGCCACCTATATTTTAAACTCACAAGACATCATCATTATCATCATCATTATTATTATAGAGTTAATAGTCATTTAGATTTTCCTATACATTTTAACCTTTTATGTTGCTTTTTTTTCTTTCATGCATTTTCTTGCTTTTGTCTAGGATCAGTTTCCTAACTCTTTTTTTTTTTTTTATGTTTATTCATTTTTGAAAGACAGAGAGAGAGCACAAGCAGGGTTGGGGCGGGGAGAGAGGGGGACACAGAATCTGAAGCAGGCTCCAGGTTCTGAGCTGTCAGCACAGAGCCTGACGCAGGGCTCGAATTCCCGAACCATGAGATCATAACCTGAGCCAAAGTTGAACGCTCAACTGACTGAGCCACCCAGGTGCCCCATCAGTTTCCTAATTCTTAAAAAACTCATTTTTATTCCTTTTTAAGTAAAGTCTGCTGCTGATGAATCATTTTGGTTTTTTATTTATCTAATAATTTATCTACATTTATTTTTTCTTCAGATTTTTTAAAATGTTTGTTTATTTTTTTGAGAGAGAGAGAGGGGGGAGGGAGGGGCAGTGAGAGGCAGAAGAGAGAGGCAAAGCAGGCTCCAGGCTGTGAGCTTTCAGCATGGAGCCTGATGCCAGTCTCAAAGTCATGGACTGTGAGATCATGAGCTGAGCTGAAGTCGGATGCTTAACTGACTGAGCCACACAGATGCATCTATGTTTTCTTTATGTTTTTAAAGACGTGGAAAGATTTTTTAAAGACATGTTATGGAAATGGATTTCTAGATCAGCAAAATCTTTTTTTTTTTTTTTTTTAACACTTTGAAGATGGCTTGCCATTGTCTTCTGGCTTCTGTCTCTTTCTGGCTTCTGTCTCTTCCTTTGAGGTGTCAGCAACAATTTTAGCTTGCTCTGTATCTTTTCTCTGTTTTGAAGATTTATTTTCATCGATTTTTATAAGCGTTACTGTGAGTTGTGTATACTTGTCTTTGTACTTATTGCTGCCTACGTGTCATAATGCTTCTTGGATCTGCGGCTGCAAGTCTTTTATTTGTTTTGGAATATTCATGGCTGCTATCTTTTCCCTTTTGGCTTTTGTCCCATTCTTCTTTCCTCTGGGACTGTAATTACATGGTACCAATCCTTTTCACTGTCTCATATTTCTCCCATGGTTTTTGTGTATCATTTGATCTCTTCCTTTAGCAATTAAAACCTGTTTAAAAAGGAAAAAGGAAAATGCCAATGAAATGTGTTGATAACTCATCTCTTGAGCTCTTGATTTTAGAGATTGTGCTTTCCGGTTCTAGAATTTCCATTTGACCCTTTTTAGATTATAGTTCTCTTGTGAAATTTCCCACTTGTCTTATATTGTCTTGAACATGTTAACAGTGATTCTTTAACATCTTCATTTGATTAGTCTGAAATCTGAATTACCTGTAGTAGACGTTAGCAAACTATGTCCTATGGGCCGAATCCAACCTAAAGCCCGTTGTCATATAAACCATAAGCTAAAAGTGGTTTTACATTTTTAAAAGATTTTTTAGAAATAGAAGAATACATAGCAGAAACTCTCTGTAGCCTTCAAAATCTAAAATAGTTACTGTCTGGTCCTTTGTAGAAAAAGTTTGCCAACCCCTGACTTACATGTTTGCTTCTGTTGTCTGTTTTTTCTCTCGGTCCTGTTTCTTGATATGCCTGCAAATAATTTTTTAGTGCTATTACTCATTTATTATAGTTTACTAAATCCAATAGAGATTTTTTTTTAAAATTTTTTAACGTTTATTTATTTTTGAGACAGAGAGAGACAGAGCATGAACGGGGGAGGGTCAGAGAGAGAGGGAGACACAGAATCTGAAACAGGCTCCAGGCTCTGAGCCATCAGCACAGAGCCTGACGTGGGGCTTGAACTCACGAACCGCAAGATCATGACCTGAGCCGAAGTCGGACACTAAACCGACTGAGCCACCCAGGCGCCCCCAATAGAGATTTTTTTTAAGTTGAGGTATAACATGTGTATGGTAAATTCCATGCATCTTAAGTGTACAGTGTGGTGAACTTCTAATTATGCGTATACTCAGATAATCATTACACGAATCATGATATAAAATATTTACAGCACCTCAGAATACTTTCTTGAACTCCCTCAAAATATATACTTCATGCCACTGATAGCCACTCTTCTGACTTTTATTACCATCCTTTTGCTTATTCTTACACTTTATGTAAATGGAATTATACTGTATTTCCTGTTTCCTGTTCAACTTTTTTCACAGTTATACCTATGGGTTTCATCTGTATTGTTGCATAGGAGTAATTTACCTTTTTTACTGCTGTGTGATATTTCATTGTGTGATTATTACATGATTTATCCCTTCTATAGTCGATGGACATCTTGGTCTTTATCTTTTATATTTTAGACCTATAATCTACCTGAATTGTTATATGTCAAGTGTCATGTTTCTCTGTGGGGTATCCCGTTGACCCAGGACCATTTGTGCATAAGGCTGACCTTTCCTCACTGTATTTTGGTGAGGCTTTGTTATAAATCAGGTGATCCTTTATGTGAGTGATCTC